>NW_027271174.1:2207500-2358602 GCF_040938485.1 Diadema antillarum
CACAAATCACTTTGTTTCCGTATGAATTCTTTGTTTTTCTTCTTCTTCCTTTCTTTACAGATCCTTTATTGTATTTATTATCTTAAAAAGTTTGATATCTTATCTCTTGAAACTTACATTGATCATTTATGGCTCTTATGAGCTTAGAATGCTAACATTTTTTTCTCTCTCTCTTTGTGATCTCTTGACTGTCTCTCTGTCCATTTCTGAACATCATTTTGCTATGAAACTTTGGAGATACTGTACACAGTACATGTATTTAATGTAATGATCTACAAATGTGCGCAATATAAAAAAATTGCCCTGGTGCGTATATTGCGGGCTTCAAAATTTCACAATGCTCCAAATGAACTAGAAATAATTCTGTATATATTGTTTCACACCATTTTGTGCACTTCACAATTTTGTGCACGCACACGTCTGCATTTGGGTCATTTGCACCCATACAAATTGTATGCATGTCTGTTGGACAAAGATGACAGTTTTGCATGGAATTATTTCCAAATATCACTGACACTATGTTAACTGAATTTCAAAGTCTATTCCACTTGATATGACATCATTCAGGCTCATCAACGCTAAAGTTCTGTGCGTGCATCAATGGCGATACATAGTGCACATCTCAAATCCATAATACTTTATAGCTCGTCCGGATGGACAATGACTCCCATATTTTGTTACATAATCTGAAAGCTGATGAGTTGTGGATATCATTTCACGGGTCCTTGAGGCTGGAAAAATAATATAAAGTTCTGTACAAAATGACAACAATGCAATTTTTAAAAGATACCATCATCAAATTTCAATTCATTGGAACATATCTCTGGTATTCTTTGCCATTTTTTACCCAGATCATAGTGTGTTGCACTTTATGAAATTTTCTTTTTGAATTGAATTTGTTTTATGGTGTTTCAATTTGAATACATCATTATCAAGGAAAACATCGATTGAAATCAACCATGCAAAATTTGACCATTTTATGTGTTATGTCTATGGCAATCATTTCTTTTAAAGACCTAATAAAATGCTTGCAAAATGTTTTAATATGCAAAAGAAATGTAAAATATATGTCATGATTATCAATGTAAATATGTTGTCAGTGTCGTTCCGGTTTTTATCGCTTCTAGAAACTCCCCCAAATATCACATTTTTGGAGGACCCCGTTGCAGCTTTTGCGAAAAAGATAGTCACGTGACCAACACCCCTGAACCGATTGATGACGTATAAGCACGGAGTTGTGCTCAGTTAGCAGACGCCGCTCAGCACAAGCACTCAGATTACTAGCTTGGTACACGCGCGTACACGATAGCTAGCCCGGCCAGGCCCGGGCCCCGCGGGATGTGCGCTCCCGGTCGACCCACTGACTGTCGACATGTACGCATTACCACGTACATTATCACTAAGTTAGCTTGCACAGATACCTGGTACCTCGAGCATAATGTCTCCCCCTATATGGGTAAACTTCGACATTGATGATGATGATGAAGACTGCAGCTCTGACGATAGCGGAGAAGAAGAGGAAGCACATGAAGTTGAAGGGGAAGATGGGGAGGGAGAGGCAGCCGATGAACCAGAACGTTATCGTGGGGCTGCACCTTACCGATATGAACCAGCTGCATCTCCCCCGCTGCCAGTGCAAGAGCGAATGAACATGGCACCAAGCCCGAGAATAGACCTCACGGAAACGATCGCCTGGGAAATACAGAGTGGTATGTCTGGTATGCCCCCATATAGTTTAACGTTAGAAAGGATATACTGTATTCTACATGATTGACATTGTAAGTTGTAACTGTTTGTCTATTAAGTAGATTAGAAGAACAGGCCCAGCTCGCTCACAAAGTGAGCGGCTATTCCGGCCGCAGCAAGCAAGCGGGAGCGTCCCGGCCGTGGCCTGGCCCGTGGGCCGGCGCTTACAAGTTAAACTACCAGTAGTAGTCTAGTAGTAGATCTAGTAGCAGTCTACTAGTAGTTATAGTAGTCTACTAGTAGTAGTAGTCTACTAGTAGTAGTAGTCTACTAGTACTACTACTAGTAGTAGTACTATTACCACTACGGCACTAGGTCTAGTAGACTAGTAAGTAGTAATAGCAGAATCTTTGGTAGTAGTACAGAGGCTACACTCTAACGCCTAACGGTTAGGGGGATATGTTGTTGCAGGGTGGGTCGTGGCTCAAAAAAAAAAAAAAAAAAAAAAACCTAACCAGTTTCCCATAGTCAGTTTCTGCAACATTTGTTATCAGTAATTTAGATGCGCCATTTTCTAAGAAAAACGATACCAAGAATTATCGTCAATTTTGGTCGAGTAGTTTCTGTTTTATGCTAAAAATCATACTGTGGAAGGAAGCCCAAACGCCGTGCTTATCTACCGATGAATGCCACGGTGGGGCTGGATTCACGAGTAGGTCTAGGCCTATAAAGCAGGCGAGTCGCCGTAGTACTAGTATTAGTACAGACACGCAGTGGTGGTGGGGCTATCGTGAAATAGGCCCCACCGCAGTGCGCGTGCACCGTACCCGTGCGTTTATAGCAAGCAAGGGTAGGTCCTCCTAGGGTTTAGGGTTAGGTAGGGTTGTATTTATGGTTAAATTGGCCGTTAAATTAGTCGAGGGCCATATTATGAAGTCATTTTCGCCGCATTCACGAGTATTCACTGTGGAAGGCAGCCCCACCGCCGTGCTTACCTACCGAGATGAACGCCACACGGTGGGGCTGAAACAGGCGAGTCGCCGTAGTATTACTATTAGTACAGACACGCAGTGGTGAGGCCTATTTCACGAGTTTGCCGAAAATAATGGATATCCAAGCGTACCACAGTTGTAATCTGTATTATTGGCAGTATTAAATCCGATACAGTTCATTAAATATTCTTTTGTCTAAAGGCTTAGCCAATGGCAATAGTGCAGCGCAGCACCTGCTATGCGCTCGCTAGCTCGCTCCCCCGCCAGCGCTAGCCAGTGCAGCCTTGCCAGCTCGCTGGCTACGGCTAGACTGGTCGTGAACGACTCCGTTCTTAGACGTCATCACAATTTAGAAGTGATAGTGCGCCGCATGCGGCGAAAGTATAGCAAGTTTTCCAAAACCGAGGAAATTGCATCCATTATGTTAACAAATATAGAACAAAATTCAGAACAGTAAAAAAACCCGCACAACCATAGAATTACTTAGAATTTAACATTTAATATTATTACATCATTGAGAAAAAAATGCCTAAACCATTTTATTAGGTCTTAAATCAAAATGCTAATGAGTAAGACTGTGTTAATTGAGCAGTAGCTCACTTATCCTTGAATGACATTCTCTGAGATTTGAATATGCTATGCTCTAGCACCTACACTTGTATGGCTATCATATGTACACCCTGTTGTTCTGAATACTAATTTGGTTGAAATCAACACTTATGGTTTGATTCAGGGAGATTTTGTGCAATACGCATTTGTGTATTAGAGCAGAGTACCAGTAGCTTGACGTACGCAAAGTAGCATCTTTGCATCTTGGTGCGATTATTTTTTTTCTTCCAAATGTGTTCTATGATGAACATCTCAAAAAATACATCGACAATCTCCCCAAATAACTAATTGAATGGATCACCTAATTTATCAGTCTTGGAAATTTTCTAAGTCCAGATTTTCTTTTCTTGCATGAACAACGGTGAACAAAATAGAATTTGCAACGCGATCCCAAAACTGAATAATTCTTGCGTGTGAATAAGCCTAACGAATTCACACCACTCGTATTGTTGTCGTCACGGTAACTGCTGGCACACTGCCAACTGAGCTCACTGGCTAGATCATCCTCACATTACAATGCAACACATGACACAATAACCTAAACCACGTGCAAATTAAGTCTTCAATTACAGTCTGCAACACATTAAGTGCAAGTAGTCATTACTCTTCTAGAGACTATAAACATATATCTTTTTTTTTTGTTCGTTGATTCATCTATTTGTCTTCTCAAATCCACACTAGCTTCTACTGCCAAGTTTCGTATGCTCACAGTGTGCAGTTTGAAGACTTAGATTTATGTAAAATACAAATATGAACAAAAATCAAAGCATGTTTAATATAGAGTACACAATTTATGCCTTTTTATCCATAAATATGTTTTATTAAATTTAAAAAAAAGTCAACATGTATAAACCACAAAGTTTCTTATATTCCATGCCTGTAATGCTCATAGTGTATATTTTGAAGTATGGTTTTATGTAAAGTATGAATATGAACAATATGTGTAGCATGTTTGATATGTATACAATTTACATGTATGCCTTGCATTTTTGTCTTATATGATACTGAGTCTGTGAATCAAGTATACTTCAACATTTGGCTACAAGACACGAGAATTTAATCTAATGAAAGGCTAATACCACTTCCTGCATTGCATCTTAAAACTCTCTCGACAGGAACAAAGAGTTAAGTGAGTCTGACTATCAAGACTAAGCCACTCCGCCCTATCTCCAGCAAACATCTGCTGGTAGGTTGAAGACTGGAATGGTTTAGACTGGGGTCATAAAAGCTGACCACACATCCTGGTCTTCACTCCAGCCAGCTACCAGGCCAGTCGTGGTTCCTCTTCCTACTGACCTTGCAGTGCCCTCCGCGGTCTCTATCGCCTCTCTTCTCTGTTGTCGTTGGTTTCTGTGCTCAAACTATGCTGCAATGTTTCATATTAAATTACACAAAACTTTTGCCACTAATGTCCCATCCACACACAATGATTATTATAGGTTTTCTGGATCACCATGCAAATATTGGCTTTATTCAGTGCAATTCACACATAATGGCAACACAACTCCCTTGGCTGGATTTAACTAATTAACATTTAAACTCAATATAAAAGTAAGTCTAGGGAACGTGAAATTTTCATCCTGGAAAATTATGTGGGGTACCGTACTTGTTAACCATCTTCATATAGTTCTAAGATGTCAAGAATTATTGTACAGTTATCACCTGAGAAGGGTAGTACATGAATTTTTTAAAGAAAACACACTGTCCAATTTTCACCAAACTTTTATTGTGTGTTTGAACATCTTTCTGCACTTACTCTTTCCATATCCTTGTACGGGTAAACTTCCACTTTTAGTAAAGCTATCACAACAAGAGACCCGCGGGTCTAGCGCTCACCTGAGTATCGCAAGTTCACCTTTCACGCAGTCACTAATCTAAATTATTCACAGCTCTACCAAAATTTGACAAGGCATTCTCAAGTGGAAGATGAAAATGTACAATAAGGGCCCAATTTTTTCAAGATTCCTTAATTTGGGGGAATTGGGGCCCCCTGGGGCCCTCTGGGTGGGGCATGGTGCCCAGTTTGATAAATTGAGATCCTGACCACCTAGGGATGCTACCTGCCAAGTTTGACAAAAATCCATCATGAGGTTTTCAGGAAGAAGATGAAAATGTACAACAATTCAGGCCTCCATTTGGACCCTTCCAACCACCCCCCCCCCCCCCCAACCCCCAAGAGGGGCACCCCTGGATCTCCTATGAACAAACTTGAAACTACAGTCATTACTGTACTCACTCATAGTATTATCTCAGCTCTATAACTTCTGAGTCTAGAGAAGATTTTTAAAGATTCCTTCATTTGGGGGGTTTGGGCCCCCTGGGGGCCCCCTGGGCGGGGCATGGTGCCCATTTTAACAAATTGAGATACTAAACCCCCTAGGGATGCTACCTGCCAAGTTTGGTGAAAATGGGTCATGGGGTTCTCAAGAAGAAGATAAAAATGTACAATTTAGGCCCCATTAGGACCCCTCCTCACCCCCATCCCCCCCCCCCCCCTGGGTCCAAAGGGGGGCACCCCTGATTCTGCCATGAACAAACTTGAAACTACAGTCATCAATGTGCTAACTCATAGTATTAACCTAGCTCTATCACTTCTGGTTCTAGAGAAGAAGATTTTTGCAGATTCCTTAATTTTGGGGGGTTTGGGCCCCCTGGGGGCCCCCTGGGTGGGTCATGGTGCCCATTTTAACAAATGGAGTTCCTAACCCCCTAGGGATGCTACCTGCCAAGTTTGGTGAAAATGGGTCATGGAGTTCTCAAGAAGAAGATGAAAATGTACAATTTAGGCCCCATTAGAACCCTTCCCCACCCCCCTCCCCTGGGTCCCAAGGGGGGCACCCCTGATTCTACCATGAACAAACTTGAAACTACAGTCATCAATGTACTAACTCATATTATTAACTTAGCTCTATCACTTCTGGTTCTAGAGAAGAAGATTTTTACAGATTCCTTAATTTTGGGGGGTTTGGGCCCCCCCTGGGGGCCCCCTGGGTGGGGCATGGTGCCCATTTTAACAAATTGAGTTCCTAACCCCCTAGGGATGCTACCTGCCAAGTTTGATGAAAATCGGTCTTGGGGTTTTCAAGAAGAAGATGAAAATGTAAAAAGTTTACGCACGACGCACGACGCACGACGCACGACGGACGACGGACGACGGACGACGCACGACGGACGCCGGACGAAGGGCGATCGCAATAGCTCACTTGAGCCTTTGGCTCAGGTGAGCTAAAAACTACATGGATCTAGTTATTTGATTCCCAATGAGATGTATCATGTCTTTGCATAGAATGCCTCGCTATGATCTAGGGATTAAATGCTTTGATATATGTTCAAGCAAAGCAAACGTGGTACCATTGTTCTTAAAAAACAAACACACAAACAAAAACCTAATACAATGTTTGCCAAGTGGTGGGGCTAACTTGACTTTATCTTTTCACGCTAGAACATCAGAATCCTTTTCTCTCTCCCTTTCTCTCGACAAATTTAAACAAAAAAGAATATGGAGGTAAGTGTCCTACGAATAATATGCTGTGTATGTATAAGGTTGTGTTCGTAAAAACAAACCATAAATTTCCCCACGCAGGAAGGACAAAAGCTATTTGTGAAGAGAAAAATAAGGCAGAGAGAGGCACGAGGGAGGCCCAGCACCCAAAGTGCTCTTCCAACTCCAACCTACGCACCACAGCCGGATCACTCTCACCCTGGTTACGGAAGCCGCTTGCCGTTATCTCATCGTGCAGTGCTGGTCCTCGGTTACACCGAAGACCAAGACCCCATTTCCCCTCAAAAAAACCTGCCAGAGCTCTGGCAGCTTACTTAAAGCTGCAATTGTGCTTTCAAACTTTGTTATTACCTCCGCCAAGGGAGGAGGTTATGTTTTCATCAGCGTTAGTTTGTTTGTTGGTTCGTTTGTTTGTCTGTGTGCAAAATGACTCAAAAAGTTGTGAACGGATTTGGATGAAACTTACACAAAAGGTTGAGAATGACACAAGGAACAGATGATTAAATTTTGGTAGTGATCCGGGAATTTGTATGGATTTTATGAAGGATTTTCAATATTTTGGCAGGTAGGATCGATGAACTGAGGAGTTCACATTGTGCATTTTTCGAGGGTTTACATGTATATTTATGTCGATGTAGGGCAATTTGTCAATCTGTTGCAATAAAAACACCTCGACAGAAGAATTTCATGAATCTTAATAATTACGCAGTACTCGCTGTATGCTATAAGGATCAGAACCAACACTTGCTGTCGGGCGAAAACTCAGTGGTCTAGTGGAGATGACGCCTGTCCGGAGATCAGGAGGTCGTAGGTTCGAATCCTGCTCGAGTACGTACGCCCATGATATTTTTATCATGACTACTACTAAAACACTGATCAATTCAGTGCTTATTTACGTCGATGTAAGGCAATTGTCAATCAGTTGCAGCAACAGGCTGTGTTTATATCTTTCTCACTTGTGAAACACAATTCTATACCCACTATCAAAACGCATTTGCAAGGGCGGAGGCCTTTTGGATCACATTTCCCTAGTTGTCGCGCTTATCAACTCTATCGTCAGTCAAATGGGAGACCTTGTCACTGTGCAGCTCTATCGTGCAGTTTGAACCAAAGAAAACCTTCTCCGGGTAGGCTTCCATGAAGGGGGTGTGTCCACTGACTACCCCGCTCGCTAAACTAGTGCCGCCTATTTTTCTAGATTGTGCACATCTAGGTATAGGAAATCGTGTTTAAAAGTAAACAAGCCATGGCTACAATCACTGATGTCCACTACATAGAGATGAGTGGTTACAACCCATGCACATAATCAGCACAGGCCCAAATTCACGAAGGTGGTTTAAACTTATACCCCTTTCTCGCTGAAGAAAATCTTCCCCGGGGGCACCTGGGGGCACCCGGGGAACCCCGCAGTGTGAAAGGTCACTCGGTTGAAACCCAGGGGAAGCCTAGGTGAAACACCGATGAAATTTTGGGCAATTTTTACCCGAGAAGCGTCCTGGGTAAACTCCGATAGTTCAACGGGAAATCACCCGGTGGTTCACCGAGAGCGCCCAGCGTGAAAGGTTGTCTCGGTGAAACACCGGGGAAAATATGCATATTATGTCAAAGGTCATGTTTTGTTTCTGGTCATGCACACGTTTTCAGCGAGCTAGCGCGCACTCGACCTCCCAAATCCACACGTACAGGGTACTAGTAATTCGTGTTTGTAAACATACACTCGACACTACATACTGTATGTCGTTTCGTGTGCAATGTGGCGTTCACAGTGCGACGGCATTGTTTTGCATCGTGCTGTGCATTGTATTGTTTAATTAGCACGCCGTGTATACATACACAAAGCTGATATAGGTTTACAGTGTACTTGATCGATTTGATGCGTCCTCCCTCTTCGTCTTCCTCTAGTGTCTAGCTCTTAACTCTTCCAGTAAAGTCTGATACAGTCCGCCTCTTGCTTGATTTTTTCGTATTTTGTGCTTTTCTCGTCAAGTGCTGGGTTTACAGTGTGCAGGAGAAATCCGTTGACGTTTTGTGCTGTTGAAATTTGAGGGAATTTTGCAAATGGCTGGAGTGTGGACCAAAGACGAAGAGAGAGTACGTATAGCGAGGCAGCAGTGAACGAAGAACTGAGCGGGACGTCGGCTGACGCTGCCGCGTACGAGTCCCTCCTCCGAAAACTTGCTGAACATGGGATCGAAAAAACCAAATCGCAGATGCACAACAAACTCAAGTACATAAGATCACCCACGTTGCGAGCAGAAAACCCGTCTAGGGGAAAGTTTCACCGAGAGCAGTGTGAAACGACGGCACTGAAACTTTCACCGAGAGGTTCCCCGGTGAATTCACCGGGGAACCTCTCGGTGGTTCACCGAGACGGGCAGCGGGAAAGGGGTATTAGACCTTGGTCTAAAATAAGCATGAAATAGATGTACCTTTGACATGCGCGTATCAATGCACGTTTGCTATTGGACGTCTAGCTGTTGGTTATACAATCTGTCAATTGTATTTACGCAGAAGAAATTTGCATAAACCATGGTTTAAACCACAGTTTCAACCATGGTTTCAATTGTACCACCTTCGTGAATTTGAGCCGTACCGGTAGTGTGTCAATCATTCTCTGTCTGCAATGCTGTGCATGCGTGTTGAGTGTATCAAAGGAATGTTACCGTGGATGCATTCTAATAGAAGGGTTGTCGTGGTAACGTCGCAGTAACTACCCTTGCTGGCTAGAGTAGAATTCAGCAAAAGTTACCACGACAACATCCAAACAACATTTTGCAGGGACAGTTTTAACAGGCAGTGTAGAAAGAGAATACAGGGACGCTACCCACACATTGTTGCGGTAACTCTAATTTGAAAGGCTCCAGATGTTAAAACAGGGCTTGAGAGTTGCTTGGGGTTTGAGCATAGTTTCACTCTAATATCATCTAATCATTTCCAATCATTAAACCTGAAGGGATATTAAACAACTCAACAGGCACCCAAGTTCTCAATAATTGTCAATCACTCAGATTCTTACAACCACAATTGCACACCTATTAAAACTTGTACCAACGGGTAAATATATCATCTAAAGATAATACATGATAGAAACATAATTGTTGCACATCAAACCATTAAAAACATACTAAATGGAGTTTTCTAGGGTATCAATAGATGTCATT
Organism: Diadema antillarum; assembly: GCF_040938485.1. Lineage (NCBI taxonomy): Eukaryota > Metazoa > Echinodermata > Echinoidea > Diadematoida > Diadematidae > Diadema > Diadema antillarum. Next base: position 2,217,451 of record NW_027271174.1, read on the forward strand.
CCAATTCTTGAAGTACACATTGAAACCAGTCACGTACAGTCATAAAACACTGCTTTCTGTGAAGTTCACTAGCGCATCAAACGTACAGGACAGAGAATATTGTCGAAAAGGAGCTTAAAGGGGAAGGCTAGTAACTGATCAGTGGGAATCAGTGGAAATGCTGGGAGATGATTGTTCCAATTCTTATGGGATTCATTCTAGAGTTCATTGTATATCTATTGTTGTGTGAAAATGATTTGCTTCAGAATGGTCTCATATTCAAGTAATGTGCCGTTTAATGCTTCCAGGTTAGCGTCCCTGGTCAGTGACGGAGCATTAATCTGCACATTACTTGAATATGAGACCGTTCTGAAGCAAATCACTTTCACACAACAATAGATATACAATGAACTCTTGAATGAATCCCATAAGGATTGGAACAATCATCTCCCAGCATTTCCACTGATTCCCACTGATCAGTTACTAGCCTTCCCCTTTAAACAATTGGTTTTATTAAATGCAGTGTATACTTAATCAAAACCTTCCTACATGAAATATTAAAGGACAAGTTCACCTTCATAGACATGTGGATTGAGTGAATGCAGCAATATTAATAGAACACATTAGCAAGAGTTTGAGGAAAATCGGACAATCTGTTTAAAAGTTATGAATTTTTGAGTTACTATGTACACAATAATTATTGTACTTAGTCACTGCTGGATGAGAAGACTACTACAGCTTGTGATTTCACAGGCATAGAACGATGTAAAGAAAACATACAGAAAATTCAAGATATTTCCACTTTTCTTATATAATAAAAGAACAGTTGACTTCCCTCTTTCAGAAAGCAAGGGGAAATATTACCCTATACGTCAGTGATGAGTCAAAGAAATGTGCACTTTTTTCAAAAAGTAAAATTTTGTGAAATTTTCTTTATATTTTCCTTGTATTGTTGTGCACATGTGACATCATACACTGTAGTAGTCTTCTCATCAAGAAGTGACTGTGCAGATACTTTCAAAATTCATAAGTTTTGAACAGAGAGTCCGATTTTCCCCAAACTTTCACTGATGTGGTCTACTATTTATTGCTGCATTCACTCAATCCTTATAAATGTATATGAAGGTGGACTTGTCCTTTGAAGGAGATATGAAGGTTTCTCATGAGGGGAGCTACAATGTTGCACAAAAAATGTGACTGTTGGCTTGGGCAACCAAAAACTGACCCTGAGGCAAATAAACTACTGCACTTATTGCCCCTTTTATAGTGACCATGCATCACAATGTTTTATATTTCCATAAATTTCTATATATGCATAAAATAATGCTTGTTTGTTTTCATTTTGCATTGTTTTAGGAAAAAAAAAAATGTTGGATACTTGAATTAATCATTTATCTGGGATTGTAGAATTTACCCATCACAGAATTTTAGTTCATTGTTGACAAGCCAGAACACCGCAAAAATCAGAATCAGTGTAACACCATTCACCATTTTTTCTACCTTCCATCTACCAGCACAAATGCTGCATACATTTCAGAGAAGGATAGGAGTTCAGGTACAAGATACATGTACAATGGTGGCATTAAACACCCAGAAAACAGATGTTCTGGCATCAGACATTACACAGATGACCCGCCCAGCTCAAAACCAACAAAGGGTCGCAGATTTGAGATTATCTGCAATGGACTTATTTATGTCATTTGGGTTGACCTGACAGACTCAAATTTTTTTTTCAAGTTTGTCTTACCTGGGAGAGTAATCTTTTCTATACCTCCTATCAAAATTTGGCAGTTTAAAACAAAATCTAAAATGAGACATGCACAGTATTTTCTGGGCCATATATTTTTTTTCCAACATGTGCTGCTTTCGCTCGGAAACAGAACATATACTTTTATTGATACTTCTGCACAGCACACCTGAGTTAGTCTAATCTTTTTTTTTTCACCCCTTTCTATGAAACCGCACCTCCTACCTCTCCCTCATATTGATCACTTAATTTTTAATGGGTTAGGATGGTCCAACTCGAACTAGTAATAATTTGAATGTACCGGGTATCATTTCAAAGTTTTAAGAACTTACACTTTTATACTATAGTAGAAAAGAGAAAATTCATTTTGGCCTACTTTTTTTGTGAGCTTTTTGGCTGGGCAGTCACATATATATTTTCGGAAACTCCGCCATTAATTCTATGACCAAGTAGGTAATAAAATTCAAATACTTCCTCATAACGTACATTAACCATATCATCAAAGCATACATTGTACGTCCATACAAAACAGAAGCTCACGTGAGACACTGTCTGCCCCCCAAAAAGTCTCTACACAACAGGTATAAATAATCATCAGTAGGGCACAGGACCCTTAAATGAAAAATACATCAGAAAAGCAATCCACACTATCTTAAGGCCTGGTCACACAGCCCAAAGTCGCATAAATGCATGAAATTTGGTTGTGCGTGCTTGTCCGGCGAGAATTTTTGCTGATTTACGCGATGAAAATCACCGATGAATTGCGCAAGAACTACAGAAAGATCACGCAAAAATCACTAACAAACCATGCACTTTCAGCGCACAGGCACGCAAAGGCCCCAAACAGGGCAAATAAGTGGTTGTGCGTGACAAAAGGTCCATGGAAAACCACACATACAGCTGTAGTCTGCGCATTATCACTAATGAACTGTGTATGAATCGCGCATGATTCGCGCATGAACGCTATAGCGGCAGCATTTTTGCGAATGATCACTGATATTCCACGCATATTTCACGCATTGTCCACGTAAGAACTACGCAAACTACGCAAAAAAAAAATATGTAAAACAGCGCAGTACTGCGTAAACTCTTACGCGAAGCCGAATTTTGGGCTGCTCAAAACCTGGAATCGCGTAAGCACTGATCCAGCGAACATCAGCAGACAACTACAAAGGTTCCACGACAGACAAACTGATGAAATGCACAAATTGCGCATGTATCGCATAAGGCTCGAATTTCATGCCTGATTCATGCGTTTACGCGACTTTTGGGCTGGGTGACCAGGCCTTTAGAAAAAACTTTCTCTCTGAAATTTGTCCTCACATGTCCCGCGATGTTCCTTACCATGTGATCCTGGTATGCAAGTTGTATTAAATTTTTGTTGAATGTCTGTGTGTGTGTGTGTGTGTGTGTGTGTGTGTGTGTGTGTGTGTGTGTGTGTGTGTATGTGTGCTGAAATCTCTAAGTGGAACACTTCAGTTAATTGTCCATCTTCAGTAAAATCTCTTACCAAAGAAATTTTATAAGCATGGATGACAAAACAACTGTGCGTGTCAGTTTTCAAAGACAAACTTCCTTCTAGCCCCAGAAGTGAAATGAACTTTCCTTCCTTGATAGAATTGGGTGTTATGTGAAAGAACGTGCTGAACTCCCAAGGCCAAACTCATTAGTTACGTTCAGACGGGAGCCCTTAACCTCGAAGTTAGGAAACTTCGAGGTTAGAGCTTGTAGTTAGGGACCGTGAAGACGCACTCGTAGTTAGCAAACCTCGAGGTTTGCTCGATGTTTCGAGCCACGAGAAATCTTATGGTTAGCGCTCTAACCACGAGCCGCGGGGGGTCCCCACTCGTAGTTAAGCACCGTGTGGACACAAAAAACAACGAACTCGAAGTTAAGAGTGACCTCGCCGTAAACTCCAGCCCCCACAATTTCCCTCTGCTTCCGGGTCAACCTCCCAAACGTACACCACAAATGCACTACACGTGAAAAACCTATGACGCACGACACAACAACATCATCTTTTCTTCCCATGCACTTGATCTCTGAAACTGAACACGTCGAACTCGCTACTGTATTCTATATTCTTCTCCGACGCTAAAAAAAAATTTTCGACGAATATCTTCATAAAGGCATAAAGTCATCAGTGCAGTGCTATCTCTGCATACCATGACAGAGAAAAAGAGTACCTGTAAGCGAGTCCGACAGGGTTGGACTAAAGAATAAATAGACGCCTTGTTAGCAGTGTGGGTGGAGGTCAACGGGCTGGCAAGGCATCTTCCGGTTTTGTGGTTTTAACATCGAGGGGGACCCACTCGTAGTTACGGGGGGGGGGGGGGGGGGGGGGGGGGGGGGGGCAGAAGCTTAACCTTGAGGTTTCGTAACCTCGAGGTTAAGATTCGTCGTGTGGACACACGTCGTAGTTAGGGGGCAAGAGCTAAACCTCGAGGTTTCCTAACCTCGAGGTTAGGGCCTGCGGTCTGAACGTAACTATTGTGATGCACAGGATAATTACACAAACTTTGAATTACATGTACCCATTCTAAGATGAATTTTATCAATGCTAGTCAATTGTGTCCAGGGGGCTTATCAAGAGAAGCTCAAGTACCACAGACCACAATCATTCATTCACGCAAATTGCTTCTAAGAACAACTTACTTACAACATAGAAACGAGTAGGCACTCACTTTTTACCATGGCCAATACTTCTATGAATACAAGTGAATGTGTTGTGGATTCTCCACTGTACAGACAATGAAGAGAACAAGGCATGTTGCACATTAACAAAGACACTTGCTCTGTATAGTTAGTTCAATTTTATATTGTACTGACTTCAGCGCATTTGCTTTAACAGCAACTTGCGCTAAAATTTTTTATTTATCATGCACATATTTTTGTAAACATTTTTTCATACATTGTCATTTTTCACTGGCAGTGAAAAATGCAGTAAATGAGATGGCATAAGCACCATTCTGAGTCTCATGACACATATTTCAACTAAGGAAATTGTTGTTACCATGACAATATAACTTCAAAAGGTAACAGCTTATTGGTTCTTGCCTGGCCCTTGTTGTAGTAATGTGAACAACTTGCACTTCATAGAATAAGGTGTTGAATAAGCTCTGTGGTACTAAAGCAAACACTACAAAATTTCAGTCACTGGTACGTGTACATTACTGTAAAACATAATAAATTCGCGGCACGAAATTTTCGCGAATTGGAGCCGACGGCCTTTTTCGTTGCATGAAATTTTCGCGAATTGCCACTGGCGTTCAATGCATATAGTGTAGACAAGAAATTTCACATGCATTTCAATGTTGCGAGCGCCAAGATTCGCGAAATTAAAATGCATGCGAACATTCCTCATTTTACAGCATGCCAAATCTTTTCAATAGGTAAATTCGCATTTATAGGGTAAAAGACCATGGTATATCGTGAAGCAATTCAAAGTGTGAATTCATGCAATACACCACAATATACAATGTGTACATCACAAAATGCCAGCACTTGGTAAAATTCAGGGTCGTAATTCGAACTGGAACAAAACATGCATGCGAGATTTGAGTGTAAATTACCATCAATCATACAGTGGTGTATTTGTCACATGACCTTAAACACATCCCATTTCCTCTTTGTGGCTGATAAGGGCATGCGAAGTGCTTGCCAGAAATGTATCTAACCCTGCATCACAAAACCAATAAAAAAGGTCACATGCACTGACTTTGTGTTACAACTGAAGAAAGGTTCGAAATGGGCCAACCCAGCTAAATTTGGTTTTCATATTTTCTGAAAGAACAAGTCTTCTTCCACATTATACTTAAGTTTGGGATCATAAGACGAACAGGAAATTGTGTTATAGCAGGTTTTCTTTACACATTTTTCATAGAGTAGTGCGATCTAGGTGTTTCTCATAGAGTCCTATTTTCATTTCTTAAAAACCCTGTCCATACTCTTCACTTTCAACTCCAATAACTTTGGAAAGAATGATGCTACTGCTTTGAAAGTTGGTTAATTGGCATTGATCATCTAGATAGAATGTGTTAATAAAGCATGCCCAATATCAGCTTAATCTGACAATCCCTTCATTGTTGTTGCTCCACTTGTTAACATCCTGTTCTTTTGTTCTATTCATCGCTCAGCTCTCACAGCTCAATGGTAAAGATTAAGCACTTGAATAGACACTGTACTTCAGAGCCTCTTTTCTCAGTTCACACTTTCCACAGTTTGTGCTTTCTGTCAAATACACGTATTAGGATAGGTTAGGAGAGTCCATTTGAAGTGAGTAATACATCATTTTAAAGCTTAAAGTCTGCTCTTTAAGACTCTGCTCTTAACTAAAAATCCATATCTGGCAACTATTTGTTGGTTTTGTGATGCAGGGTCACATATGATTTCATGAGTGAAAACAGTTACCAAAAGAAATACCACAGTATAATCTATAACAATGATATTTTGACATATCAGATTGGTGCCAAACAAATACCATTCAATATCATAATTCAAATGGGAATGCAACTAGTTATTGAGAATGAAGAGGAAAAACTTGACGAAAAATGACACAGGTGGTATGACTTTATGATGCATTTCGAACCACAAGCAGCAATTTGACTTTAAGCAAACACAAGATGTACCACTGGTAGCAGAGAAACAGGAAATTTACGGGGAAAAAACGAACTGCTGTATCATGCTATTACAGATTGGCCTAGCTCTATCCCATTCTTGTTTTTACAGCTGTACAGGGAAACACACTTCCCACACTGGTTACCTGCGGGTCATGTGATATCATACAATACCCCTGGCTACATAATAATCAGGGCTATTACACACCATACAACATGTCATCGTTTTGTAGCTCTTTGCATTTTTAACAGGGTGAGGTCATCCTAAATTACTAATAATGCATGAAAAATACGGCAAGTGATAGTTGCTTTCATCTAAATTGATTTTCAGTGTGGCTCAAGCCCATTCTCTCCTGCCACTCACGGCCACCACTGTAAGCGAGAAAAGTAACTTTGAGTTATGAATATTGATCTGCAATGTACACATTTGTACAGCCCCTTTTAACTTGACACTGATACATCATCAGTTTTGAGATTACAATTTCTTTTAGAAGTACAGTAAAGGCTTTAAATTAATTTGCAAATTCCAGAATAGAATAAAATCCATATTGTGCAAATGTTTAGACACATATCACTGAAAATATGTCATAAATCTATTGATAATTCTGGACATTTTTGGTTTTAATTTTTGGTATCATATAACAAGAATTATGCACTAAATGGCCTTACAAATCCCATACCACTCTGCTTCTTAAATTCAACATTTTAAGATTTAATAAGTGAACTGCCACAGATAGGCTTTGTGTTAGCTATTGTAGTCTAACAATCCAGAACACTGCATCAAACTGGATGAGGTATTTTGCAGTGGAAATTTTGCACAAAATACAAGATATTTACATTGTTATTGAAATCACACTGTGGCTGTCGCAACAGGAGCCCTTGTTAGCTAGGTCTGGGTTACAGGGCTCTGTGTGAGAACTGTTATTTTGTTGCTGAAAATGACATTCACATCTTATAAACCAAACCTTCTTGGTCACAGGGGACTGAAATAAGCCCAGGGTTCAAAATGAAAATAAAAGGATGTTCAGGGACTACAGTCAGCCGTCACTGTTGAACTGTACTAAACACCCACTACAGGGGTCGCACTTAACTTTTTTTTTAACTAGCCAGGCGGAGTACTTAGAATCAATTTTTACACTGAAGCAATATTTTGGCTAGCCAGACTAGTAACTTCAGAATTTTATGATTTTTAGCTAGTCCGACGTGATTTCGGGTGGCCAATGGCCAGCGGACCATCGTTAATTTCGAACCCTGCACTAGTATGGGAATTCAAACATGGCCCACTTCATTCGCTGCTCACCCAAGTGCATTTGAAAACCACATACACCACTGGTCAGCGAAAACATGCATCGAAGCGTACGCTCATCAGTAAGACTATAGAGTCTACTGACTACAGTCGAGATTTTTCAGTTGTGTGTGGACTTACAGAGAGAGCAGTGATAGAGTTGTATACAATTTGTTACGGGGATTCTTAAACTGAACCAGACCAGCCTTCCAGCTCCATGAATCACCACAGTACCACAGAGACTCCAACTCTCCCGTTTTCGACGGGAGATCTCCCGCCGAAAACCCATTTTTGCAAACTCTCCCGTTCTCCCGCTTGAGATTTAATTTCTCCTGCCCTGGCTCTTTGTCTTCCGTTGGAAAGGATTTCTTACTTATTTCTATTGACCGATTCTGTGACGCGCTATGTGTATTTTTGGCATGGGCACAGCCATAGTGGGTGTATCAGCCGACCCCCCCTCCGCACTCCCCCACCCCTCTCCCTACATTAGCACGCGCGCAGAATGAAAAACTGCTTTAGCCAATAGGCGTATCGTACTGAGTGCGCGAATGCTTGCTTAGTGCGCGAACCTTTGTTACAAGTGCGTGATAAACATGTTGCACGGGGTGGGGGAGAGCAGGGGGGGTCGGCTGATACACCCACTATGGCTGCGCCCTGTGCCGTAAAATGTCTGCTGCCCTCAACGAACCCGAATCGGTCAATAGTATGTTGAAAAATAAGCCTTACATAGCACCAGAGAGTGTCTAAAACCCTAGGAACTTGGCGCTTCGCACACATCAACTTTGAGTCTCCCGTTTGCTAGGGGTTTCCGGCGGGAGAATCTCCAGATCAGAAGGTGCTTTGGGTTGGAGTCTCTGGTACCAGGTCTTTCAAAGATGAGTAGTGTCACCATGTGCCAATTCATTACAAATGACATCTCCAGGGCCCTATTTCATAAAAAAAAGTTGATATGATAGCAACTCTTGGTGAAATGGCAATTGCCATATGGTAATGACAAGAATCCACCTTCCTGATTGGCTGTTGCTATGAGAAGTTGCCATTCCAGCAAGAGTTGCCATCCTAACATCTTTTATGAAATGGGGCCGAGATAAACTTGGAAGAAAGTGTGGAGGATGGGCCGCAACAAAAGACACCTGTCTTTAAGGAATGTTTCCACGGTGACAAGAGATAAAAAGTGGCTTTCAGAAATCTTCATTTCCATATTTCTCTTTGACATTCTGTATCAGCCTTCAGTGAGATAGCGGGTTTGAAAATGCTTCAGCATAATATGGGAATCCTCCTTTGGTATTAAAGCGAAATTATCATAACAAGTACTGGTATAAATATCTTCAAAATACCAATCCACATACTCATATCAAGCTCAGACTTAAACTTCGCTGATGTGTTCTACTAATATTGCTGCACTCAATCTGCATGTATAATTGGGTTCAACTGTCCTTTAAGCCACAGTGAAAATTGGTGTGGTATTGTACCAATTGGTTTGAAGTGGTAAAAAGGATATGAGCAAAATGGGGGTCACTGTATATATGCAGGAGGTGTGTTCATAAGTGACAGAGTAATCCAACCTTTTAACTAAATTGCCTCATTTCTCATTTGTCTGCAGAATTAGGAACTCATTGAACCAATATTGTACGTCCTATCTTCTTATTTTTAAAACGAAAGCGATGGCCAAGATAGGACCATTGCCTTCCAAAGCCAACAGTGACTCAACCATCTTTTCCAGTGACTAACTTCCGCATTGCCCTAGACGCACAATCAATCGACCAGTCTCTAAACTTGGGCTATCACTTTTTCTTTTCTATTCTTTCATCTCTTACAACACCATTACTCTCTCTTTCTGTTGACCATTGTTCAATCACGATAAACCTATCATATTTCAAAGATATGAAAGAGTCGAACAGAAACATTCTCCCGCCTTCCAGGCATTAATATACGATCTAATTTCACTTTCTATTCATTCCCTGTCACTTTTATTTCTATCCTAAACTCTCTCAACTCCTTTTCTCTTGTCTACACAGCCATGGACGCTGACAAGAAAAAAAAATAGATGAATTCGTAATGCTGGTACTGATTCCGCATGTACATATTAAGTGGGCGCTGGTCCTACACGCAAACAGTGGGAAGTACCCGGTCTGTTTATCTCGGTTTCATTTTTCAGGCAAAAGCAGAGAGCGCTCCGCTTCCTGGTTTTGAGAGGGTTGACCGAGAGGAGACCAAAGTGCTGGCAAGGCTTGACTGGCTGAGAGCTTTTCCCGCCCTTTTCTAGTCCAGCTCGTCACGGTTACACAAGCTCAGCGATTGTATGCTAAACTACTAAAACTACTACGCCTGTAAAATGTGAGTGAAATGTGCAATATCGTTCACCAAAATCATCATGAACATGATTCAAGTTCAGCAGTTACACAGAATTTATGATTACCCCTCAACATTTTTTTCCTTTCTTTCAATGGCCAAATGGTTTTTTAATTAAGATTTCTTCCATATAATCTGTCATTGTCATTTCCAATTTTTCCAAGAGAGCAAGCAATTTTCAAGCTAACAAGCAATGTGAGACTCATTCAAATTCAATTCAATTTGCCTGTTATCACACACCCTCAAATCTTCAGGTTGATTCCACGAAAACTTTACTCAGATTTATGCTCCTTCTTTCTGTCAGTAGTAATAAATATTGCAAAGCAGCACATTTTCTCTATGCTCATTTTGCATCTTTCATCTTTAATACTGTTTTACTCACACTTACACACTCATGTAAATGAATCACATTTCACAGTGTAGGTTTAACATCCACCCTTAATGTGAATGCCTCACTTCGGGAACAATGAATTTCCGACTGGTATCTCAAAAATTTCAAAGACCAATTTTATGGTTCCTACTGTACATGCTATTAGTGGGACTATTCACCTTGCAGTAGTGTTTTCTGCCTGTGCTTGGAACCAGAAATTAAGTCTAGAAAGACTGCCTGTACATTTTAATGTAACCAATAATATAATTACCAGAAGTCAGACACATTTTTTATCAAAAAAAGATTTTAAAGAACACCTGTAATCTACATTTAGCCTTCAGTCATGTTACAAGACTGTTGCAGAGCACGTTACAAATGCATTACCAAGAAAACTCGGTACAGCTATGATGAGCAAAGGCCACATGATACCATATTAGGACATCAATCTGCATAAAGTTACATTCATCTGGGACGGTTGAATAAAGGTCACATGTATTGTACGGTGGAGCTGGAGGCATGTGCGACTTCAAAATCATGCAAATAGTGTGCGCATGTGGTGGTGGACGGCAGCGAATCGAGCTTCGATAAAACCACCATGAGCGCAGTGATAAAGAGGCATCATATCAGAGCACACTCTTTCCTGTTCTCTCTTGGTCTTCCTGTGCAAGAAACCACCCCACTTCCTTCTCCTATTTTTTTTTCTCTCTCTTTTAGATCCAGGAAGCAAGCGAACACCAGTCAGGAAGACTACTCCCCTAGATTTTCCTCCCACCAACCACCAGAGGGCAGCAAACACATCCTCACTGTATTGGAGGCACTCATTTTTTTTTCCCACTCATCTCCCCCACCTTCTCGGATGATGTGCTTCAGATTTTCTTTCTCAAAAATCCAGCAAACTACATGAAATGCTGGTGCATATCATGCTCACAGTACACTGTACTTGTTTATATACATCATTACTAAATTTTGTCCATACTTTAAAAGTTTTCATATCAATTTAATCAGGCCGCTGCTCAGAAGTCCCAGTAGAAAAGAATTTGTCAGTCATTGTAGTTTTTTATTTGTAGTTTTTTTTTTAAATCAAACCACCATTAAATACCCACTAGAAAGATACCCAGGGTTCATGATCACACTGTGTACAAATCTGATTCTTAGTGGCCTCTGACATCATACAATGACGCATTATTGCAAAAATTCTAGCCAGAATCCATGCAATCACTTTATATGTAAAGTTGAAACACGAGCTCAATGTACCGGTAAAAAAGCTAATCTCCAGAGCTACATTGTACTACAGGTTTGTACCCTGGCCACACCTTGATACCTCATTCTGGCAGCCATAGTTCTAATCTTGATTTACCATAGTATAAGCTGTTATTTTCACATAATACAGATATTTTTGCAAATGAGGAGGTGGCAGACATTTTCATGAGATATTGTTTTTGTGAATTATTGTAAATTATGTGCTATTACCCTAGTGGGTGGCGACATTTTCGGGTGTTGTTGAATTCATGTTGCAACTGTTATTCGCTAAATTTGCGAAAAGCTGCTTTCCAATTCATTATCAACTGCTCAATCAGCAAACCATACCCTGAACAGGTTCTTTGAAACTTTTGCTCTTATTCATCAATCAAAGGCCAACTGTATGAATGATAACCATTGCATAAATTATATTTCGGCATCTTGGGTTGACAGTATCTCACACATAATTTACAGGCCGGGTTCAAAGCAAACACAAGGAAAAGTAGTAGAGGAGGCATTAGCGTTGTCACGCACAAACAAAATGGCACCATGATACAATATACGTCATATGATTGACTCTATGCTGTACAACAAATGCTGAGAATCACAGCTCAGGTGTAGTAGGCCCAACCCACTGTGCACACACATGTACAGTACAGTCTGAACTTTGGACCAGGGATCCGGTAAAGTGAAAGTAATAGTATACGGCCTTATCCATCGGTCTATGGTGGCAGCTTTTACTTTATAATATATGACAAGCTGAGACAATGTAATCCAGAAGACAGATTTCAGTTTTGAATGCCCTTATAACCCTCTCAGCATCCCTATCCTGCAATCCCACTGATATTGGACATTAAACTTGCTGCCAAAAAGACTGAAGGATTAAGATACAACCATGGCATGTATCCAGCATACGGCATCCTGACTATAATAATTCATATGAGAACTAATGTTTTACCCCGTTGAAGACGAGTCCCGAGTATACTCGGGGAGGTGTCTATATATGGGAAATGCGTGTTGTAGCAAAATTAGCCTGTCCTCAATAGGTTAAGACTGCTTCATGTTTTGAAACAACTTGAAATAAATTGCACAGCTGGGTGAAGAAGGAAAGTATGATATCAATTTTAATCGATCTTTAAGGATACAATATACATGTCCCACATGGATCAAGTTTCAGCATTATTTCTAGCATACATTCCACATCACTAAAATATATTCATCTCTGTATACAGAGTAAAAGAGCAAATATATGTGTTGGTGCTATTATCAAGTGTATTTCCTTTTTCATACCCCTCTCACATTAAAAAAAAAATTTCAACCAAGATCTCTGCAGTTCATCCAGGCAATCTCGTAGAATGAAAGGTCTTGCAGGTGAAATCTCAGTATTAAAAATGCTACCCAGGTGACTTTTCAGAAAGTTTACCCTCAAACTTTCCCTGGTAAACTCCACAGCACCCCGTGAACTCCCTTTTGGGGGGCACAAGATTTCCTGCGTGCCGTTTTAACTGACCTGCTGATGTTGTGTCATTGCTCTCTCCGCACAGGAACCCCCTGTTTTATGTTTTTGTAAATCTATGGTGATTTATATGTTTAGGAGACATGGGCTATTAATCATACTAACAATGAACAAGAAATGAGAGCAAGAGATTATTAAGCAGAAGGGGAAAGGTTAAGGTGTGAGTTTTCTTCAAGTTGTCTCCCTCTACAAATGAAATTTATAAGATCGCAACTGCTGATCTATGACTTTAGCAAACATGTCGGCAAAGAAGAACCATGGGATTCAAACCTGTAATCTACTGCTTTCTGGGCAGCGACACTACCACCAGGCTATCTCTGTTTGTCGGGAGTTACACGATGAACATGGAACAAGTACCCAAGCTCCGACATTGTTACGTTAAACAGTCCAAGGCAGACAAGGCATTAATGAAAGCAAGATATTATCAAGCAGAGGGGGCCATGTTTATTTTGCCTACTCTGTTGTCTCAGCATTATTAGAACATATCCTGTACCAAGCTGTTTTTGTTTGTCTCTACTGAGCAAAATAAATACTTGTCCATCTATTGTAAAGCTTTCTGTACAAGCACATACAGGAAAAGATATTTGACTCTGTGGCTGCAATTTTCCACATTATAAACAAGCTGCAGCCTTAAAAATTGGTCACTTACTATCCTGGTTTTACAGAGTAAGAAATAACATCTGGCTACTTTGAATGATGTCTAGTCCTTGCCTTTAACATTCTCAGTAAAACAACTGTTCATTTTTCCCTTCTTCACATGTTTGCATACATAATGACAGCCATTAAATAGTGTACACATGCTGAATGTCACTAGTACATGCTGTATGCCAGACAGAAGACAGACAAGAAGTCCATCCCATACCAACACACTGTCCACCCCTAAATTTGCCATGGAACAGCCCACCCAGTGGGGCACCTTGGCATGTCTTAAAATAGCATCTTGTGCATATTCATGAGCACTTCCAGCATGACTCATTGTGAATCAGGTAAGGGCACTGAGGATGATGCAGTGATGAGTGTACAAAGTGATTTGCTCCTGGGGGCTCCTCTGCGTTCTAGAGAGGCAGCGGACCGGGGAATCATGTGACTGGAGGAATCGCTATGGAAACCGGCATCAGAGAGAAAGTGCACATACTCATTTGCTGGCAATTCATCCCAATTTCTACACTGTACAAAGGCTTCAAATTGGTAGATGGCAGACAAGAAAAGGCACAAGTCGACTTGTACTACATGTAGTATCAGCTCCAATGACCTACATGTACATATGCATTAGTATCTAGTGACATATGAAACCACAAACTGGATTTCGTGCACTTCCTCGTTCCTTCTAGCCACTCAGAGCAATTTAAAAAAAAAAATGAAACTCATCATAAGAGCTTTATCACAAATATGATATCATTATTTCAAAAGCAGCTATGGTCTCATTTACCCAGCCAGGGTAGCCTATTCAGCATTTTGCTCAGTTCCTTCAAGTGAAACTCTTGCTCCAGGACATGAAAAACAGATAATTTGCCCACTTGCCCTAATTAGTTCTTTCAGCAACAGTGCCAGACTTTAAAGAAGCAAGTGCCTATTTACTTTACTTGCCCGACTGTGAGATTTAGATGCCCAGGGCAAGGAGGCACACATGCTTACTAGTAACCTGCCTTATCACTGATGCCAGTGACCTTTTTTTTTTTTTTTTTTATTCCTGCCTGTGTGATAAGAGACATTTGACCCACTCACACATTTACACACAAACACACCTGAAACACTGGTTTTAAAATGATCAGTTTTTGAAATTCAATGCTATTCATAACAGATAATTCTTGTGTGTGAATACACACACACACACACACACATAAAAGAAATAATTACCATGACTTGCATCATAACACAGAAATCAGTCCATCTTGTTTGTTTGTTTGTTTTGTTTTGTTTTGTTTTGTTTTGTTTTGTTTTGTTTTGACATCATCACAACAGTTTGCCCCATGCAGTTGGGTTTGTGTGAGTGAACGGTAAGCCACGAAGAGCGTGTTTCTACTGAGAGCACCTCACATCCCTGGCATCGCCACAAATTTTGTCCAACGCAGCACCTCGTATTTTATGACCACTCGAGCTGTTTCTACTGAGCGATAAAATACGAGGTGATGCAAAGGTGACGTGCAAATGCGGCGATTCCGGAAGTCAGGTATTTTTAAGTCACAGATTGGGTCACGCGCGCACTGCCTGTTAATACGATCCGAACCCTGCCTGCTTTGCTACAACTGCGTCGGCTATTTTTTGATTCTTCCCATCCAATATACCCCGAACTAACATACTGGTATCCTGCCACTGACTGATGAGAAATCTTTGGAGATCGAGGGTCCAGTTAAGATTTTCTCAAGGCTGCGACATACTAACGTGGTACTCTCGCGATTCGAGACAATATAAAATGAAATAACGCTGTGTAAAATCAAGTAAGTGATGAGGGCTTAGTAATGCAATAAGTTAGGCTGTTAATCACGCGAACAATAGGCGATGAATGCCACAATTCACATGTAACGTAACGTACATGATGTATAGGGCCTATAAAGCGAGTTGGTACCAACAAAGCATGATGCGAACACGGTCGCTGTGTGTACACACGTATTTTGTACACATGTGTGCGATGAACCGATTGAAAAGCGCGGGGGGAAATTCTAGACGTCCGATACACAACGAATTTCGCTACCCGGTGTGTTTCTACTGAGAATCGTCCTTCGCGTCACCACGCATCGACCACCTCAATAGATGGACGACGGAGCACCTCGCATCAGCCGGCATCGGCCACTACCAGATCTGTTTCTACTGAGGAAAAATTCGAGGTGTCACCACGCATCGGCCGGTATCGGCCGGCATCGGCCGGTATCACCACACATCGGCTGGCATCACCTCGAATTTTCGTCGCTCAGTAGAAACACGCTCAAAGACAGTTGACATATAATCCCATGGTACAACTCATCCCTCTATTAAAGCTTGGGGTATTAGGGTGCATGGGGGTCATGCTGTGGTCACTGATTAATAGTTTAAGAGACTTTAAAGGGCTACACTTGCAGAAGACAGGTTTTTTTTTTCATATGTATCAACCTGTTAAGGACGAGCTGATTTTGCCAGAAAACACACTTCCCATAAACACTTGCCTGAGTATACTTGGACTCATCCTCAATGGGTTACCAGATGTGAGTGAAATTCATTTTTGTATTATGATAATTCTTGCATGTGAATGGTCCTATTCAGGGCAAAACATCTTATCCTAGGATGTCAGCGCCAAGCAGGGGGTTTGATCCTCCGACCTTCCGTGTGAAAGTCCGGATACTAGTCCACTGAACCTCACTATTCCCACAAAATGTCCAAAGTTCTCATGAGTGCCATAGAGTGACATTGAATTATGGAATCCCCACCTCCCTGGGTATAAGACATAGTAGCAACATTGGTGCTGTACAGATGTTTGCATATTACATTGTATTACACCAGAACCTGTATGGCACTAGAGTGAAATTCTCTTCAGCTTTGAGTTGTCTTCTAAAATCTGGTAGCGTGGGGATACACAAGTTACATTCAAACGACGAGCCTTAACCTCGAGGTTAGGAAACCTCAAGGTTAAGCTTGTAGTTAGGGACCATGTAGACGCATACAATGTAGCTCGTAGTTAGCTAACCTCGAGGTTAGTTCGATGTTAAGAGCCACAAGATATCTTATGGTTAGCACTCTAACCACAAGCCGCGGGGGGGGGGGGGGGGGGGGGGGGGTCCCACTTGTAGTTAAGCACAGTGTGGACGCAATAATCAACGTACTCAAAGGGGCAGGAGCTGAACCTCGAGGTTAAGATTCGTCGTTGGTGTGGATGCACGTCATAGTTCGTAGTTCGGGGGGGGGGGGAAGAGCTTAACCTCGAGGTTAGAGCCTGTCGTCTGAATCGTCTAAATCTCAACCTAATTGGTATCGAGACAAAACATTAACAATAGCATTAAGATCCTAGAAAGTCTTGATAATCTCAGCACCAATCACATTTCATATCAAGATTTGACTACAAGTAAAGAATGTATCCAATTTCAGGTCATATACTACCAGCAAATTTGCCAGTGGGACATGAGTGAATTCTGTGAATTTCCTTCCCCTTATTTTCTGAGAGCAATTAAAGGAATTAGTCTCAATGGAATCTCCAGAAGGTGCACGCTCTGCCTTACAAGTTGTGAATGCGTGTATAGAGACATCTATGCATCCATACTATGGCACACACAATCTACTCGTTGTAAAGGGGAAAAAAATTATCATGGTACAATTGTACATACACTGGTAAATTGCATATTTCACACCACTTTTGGCTCGCATGAATTCTAAAACAGGCAAAAATATCTTCACAATTTTCTCTGCTTGTTTTGAATGAGCTGACAATTGCAAAGCGCAAATTCAAGAACTTGCAAGTATGTTTCTGATGTGCTCAATGCGAAAATTTAATCGCACAAAAATATCGATGTTTACAGTACTTATTTCAATGTACCACAGCATTATTTCATAGCTAGACATGAAATATGTGTTTGTGAAAAAAAAAGCTTGATCCAAGTGGCAATGGATAGTAGATGATACATGTAAAGTTGCCAATTCTTCAATGGGACTACTTGGAATTGAGACCTTTGTCCCACTTTCGAGACTGAAAGAGGTCACAAATTGAGGCATCACTTCTGAAATTCAATACATAATGGACCTTCACTGCATATAATGTAGACAAGAACTTTGGCAGTGCATTTTAATTTTGCCAATCTTGGCTCTCACAAAATTCCTAAAACTAAAATGCACATGAACATTTCAGGTTTTACAGCATCTGGGACATGACCAGTTGAATCAAAAAGCTCTTTTGAAAATGGAATGGTTTGATGTATGTACAATGTAATCACAAATCCAACAATGGAAATGGAGCTAAGTTCGGTCACTTTCTAATCTCTGCCCATGCAACACACCAAAGTCTAAAGATATCACAGAGCACGCCTGCACAAGAAAACTCTCAACATCTTCACCAAATGCAGAGCCCGACGGATTCACCACAAAAACAGACAACTTCCCTAGATTGCATCAACAAGGCGGTATACCAACCAATCAGGGAAACCCACATGAAATTGACCCGAGGGCCCTTCAGCCAATCAGAAGCGCACAAGTAGTCCTTCCTTGGACTCTGCACACAAGGTCAACTGCGTGATAGGCTGACATCCTGAGCACTTAATCAATGTACAGCACATGGAGGCCTACACAGCTTTGTATGATGGGCCCACATACAATGTACACTCAGAATGTACACAATCTACTTCCTCAAAGAAACCTACATTAATTTTACAAGTCTCAATCTGCACATAATGTAAATGTCAGATTTTCCATCTCTCACCACATCTACAGTCAAAGTTGTTTCAGCTACGAGTCTTCTTTGCCACAAATTTCAAACATTTTAATGTCCCGTTTCAGAGCAGACTTTATTTTTTTAATATAAATGTTACTTTTTATTCCCAGTTAATTTTCTTTACACTGTAAAATACTTTCACTCAAGTTTAAGCACTCATTTGGTATCATGTTATATTGTACATAGTCTTCCCGTGCCTGACCTTGTACAGTGTAGGTTTGCATGGTAGAGAAAGGATCGATAAAACACAGCAACTGGGCACATCATGTGAAGAGGCCTGAAGATATTTCTTGGAAAGTTTTCATGTAATGGTTTCTTGGAAAATCTTCATGTAATAGTTTTTTGGAAGGTGTTCATGTAATGATTCATTGGGAAAGTCTTAACAGTTTTTTGGTAAGTTTTCATGTAATAGTTTCTGGGAATGTTTCATGTAATGGTTTCTTGGAAAGTATTCATGTAGTACATTGTAGTTTCTTGGATACTCTTCATGTAACAGTTTCTTGAAAAGTATTAATGTAATAGCTTTTTGGAAAGTTTTTATGGTACAGTACTTGGAAACTCTTCAGGTATTAGTTTTTTATGCTTCTTTTGAGAGGTAAAACTACTGTAATACAAATGTAGGGTCCTACATGTTCAAGTTGAAATTAATGAAAAAATGTGATTTTTAAAAGCACATGGAAAAATAAAGAATGTTTCATTAAATTGGTCAAAAAATATGCAAGACATTCAAAGTAACATGGAAAAGGTGAAAATGTCATTGAAATTGGTTGAAATTTCATGAGAAATCACTTGAATTTCATACTTTTTCTATTCAAATGAATAAGAAACTGGATCATGTGATATACAGTGTACAACCGTATCATTCGTTCAGTCTCCCACACGATTCAATAATGAAAACATTCCATTATTATTCATAAAGCTACTTCATGTAAAGGCACACAAAACACAGCTCTTAAAACCGTATGAATTTCTTTAAATGTCTAATTCTTTCTCTTTTTTTTGACATAGAAAATTTCTGAAGCTTTGTTTGTATCCTTGAACATTTATTGCTGTAATGAGAACTATCAAGATATGGTATCAAATGGGAAATTTTTAATAAGCACATGAGAAAGTCCAATGACTGAACAGGGATGGGCAAATATAAAACACAAATCTAACATTTACTCTTGACAGAAGTTGACATGGCTGTACTAAAATTTTAAAACAACATTTTGTGAATAACAGTACACTTTATGGTGGGATGCAGGCAAGATATAGAACAAAATGAAACACTATTCAAGGATAGGATACATACATGTATGTATCCTATCCTTGAATATATATATGTAAAAGTACAAACACACAGCCTTTGTTAAAAAGGCTTTTGCACACATACACACATGATATGTATGCACACACTCACAAGGCCGGTAAAAAGTCTTTTTGCAAGACTACACAAGTCCCTCCTTCAAACTCACAGCCTGCACTCTTCCACAATAGACAGTCCCAGATTTCACAAGATGGCGCAATACACTCTCTGCCTAGTGCATAGATTGCAGACCCTATTCACTACACTGCACAGAATGTCTGCCAGCATTTAAAAGTGTTTAATATTAAATGGGTTGTCAAATACCGGTCAGTTATTGGCTAAACACAATCACGTGATGGAGGCACATTGGTTATGCTCGCCCATGGGCAGAACATTTCTGTAATGTTCTCCCATGGGAAAACATTTTCATGTAACAAATGATTGAATGATCATATTTTTCACGCAATCGATAGGATAAATTCACCTATTCCATACAATGTGAAAAAGCAGATGACCGATTATTGATGGTATTTGATGAACCCATATAATATAACAGATAATGACTTTTGATGTCGGGAACATGTGCCAAACGTTCCACTCTCAGGGTTTGAATTGCTATTTCGGGAGGCTATGAGTCCCTCGACTTCATCTTTGGACTTATAACCTCCCTCAATATCACTTCAAACCCTTCGGGTGGAACATTCGGTATGTTCCCTCCCCCGCCAGTCATCATCTATACAATGTTTGATTGTCCCTTTGGCTTTAGACAAACTTGATAACATTCTGTTCTTGCATTAATTCACTGCTTGCCTTTTACATAATGGGCAAATTCTTTTTTTTTCTCCTCAAACTAATATGAGCAGAAGTTGATGTTCCAACAACTGCAATCCTTTTTAATGTAACAATCCTTTATATACTATCCTTGCAAGGCCACTGACATTACGTATTAAAGGGATTTATAGACGTTCAGATGCACAATGGACACGATGGAATGCTGATTTGTTATCGAGTTCTACATTGAGTAGTTCAAAACGATGCTCTGACCGTTGTTTTGCAAATACGTCGCTTCCTTAGTTAGGGCTCGGACGTATAAATTTATTGTATAGCTTTACCTTTTGGTACAGCTACCTATTTTTTTTTTTTCTTTTTTTTTTTTTTTTTACGTCGGAACACCCTTGTTTACGAAAACAACTTGTGAATGCAATCTGAAAGGCCCTCGCAAAACCGTTTTGATAGTGGGTACCGGGTATTAATATGTGTTTCAAACATGGCATGATGATAAATGCAGCCAGTGCCAATTTACACCATAATGAAACTGACTTCAATGAATCAAAATACGATGAACAGAATAAAAGGAGCTTCATCTGAAGAGGATGCATCTTATAAACCCATTGAGGATGGTTTCATTTTGCTACAACACACATTTCCCATAGACAACTGCCCGAGTATACTCGGGACTCGTCCTCAACGGGTTACGGGGATGGCATAGTTTTGATTGAGAAGAAAATTCAGATTTTAACTTTTGAGAGGTAATTAGGAACCATTCTGGACTCCCGAATTTACCTACACAAGGATTACTGAATCCAGCACAACAGTAGGGTCTCAATAATTGCATGGAGCTACATGTAGTCTATTCTTTGTTTTTCTCTCGAGCTAGTCATTGCTTGTACAGGCACATGTATAGTGATTAGTGTGTCGCTCTGTGTGTGTGTGTGACATGCTGGTTACATACATGTACACGAGTGTATGGTTTAAATTATGTGTCTACTTGTGCCAGTGATAAAGCACCTCACAGTTTCTTCAAAATTCATACTGTTCAATTTAGGCTTTTGGCAGAAAACTATGGAAGTAGATCAGGATAACATGGAAAATTTCTATCCATTTATCAGGAATGTCTACAGTATCTGATTAACCAGGAAAGCTAACAAGTGTCAGAAATTGTATTTCATTTTTTAAGTCGATTTTAGTAAGCAAAGTAACCAATATTAAATCAGAGAGTAGTGCATTTGTGCGTGTTGTGTAGGTTACAGTAAGAAATTCACTACTAGTACCACAACGACTTCCTAGTCCTGTGTAAGTCTAACTGTACCGCCGACCCAGACGCGTTCATGTCGAGGTCGCAGGGCAACCCTATCCCTTTTGATGTACATTGCATCTCCTGATATGGTGCAGCACTAGCGGGACCAGAGACAAAAACATAGGGTTTTGTACAAAAATTAGTACTTTAGTCGATATTTTAGATATTAAGATACAATATTAATATTTACAAAGGAACTGATCTCCAATAAACTCTGACATAAAGAGTGCAGCAAAATATTTCATTTGAGCTTATACTAACTGCGCACTATGTATCGTCGTACAGCTTACATGCAGATCACTTCAACAAACTGCATGCATGTTGTAAGGGCTCTATTACTGGTTACCGCGCCCTGCGGTTACTGTGAGTCCAGCTCCTAATTCAAGGTTTCACAAAAGTTCAAAGGAAATGTTCTGAATACGGCAAGAGTACGACATTGAAAAGCATATTTATCGACCGGTAATCTTGCACGAGGTAAACACTGAAGACCACTCAGTCACTTCATCAGACTTCTTTAAAAAAGAAATGATATCTTACAAATGATAATTTTGATTGGGTCTATCATGAACACTACTATGTAAGTGGCATGTTTGTTTTTGCAACCCCCCAGACAGAGCCATCATGCTGTTGGAAAAAAAAAAAAGCATGTTGGAGGCAGTGACGACTGGCCAGCAATGGATTGGATGGATGCATTGATATCTAAAATTTTGAATACAACAAAGAAATTCAGGTCTAAATATTATCATAAGATATCATAAGACTATGATAAATGTAAGTATAGTAGAGGTGTGAATTTTCTTCAAATTGTCTCCCTCTACAAATGAAATTTGTAAGATCGTAACTGCTGATCTGTCAGGAAAGCAGTAGGCCTAGATGAAAGGTTCCAGTCCTGAGGATCCTTTTTGTGACATATTTGTTAAATTAAAGATCAGCAGCTGTGATCTTAATACCATTTCATTTCTCGAGGGAGACAAAATGAAGAAAATTAAAACCTCAACCTCCACCCTTCTGCTAATAGACCCCAGAGTAGGGGCACCAGTTTGCTGCAGGGGTCCAGTTTGTGGCACCCCTAGGAATATGTAACCATGATCTTCAAAAGTAGACGGGGTTTTTTTTTTCTAAATTCTTTTATTTGAAGAGCAACTGAAGAGCTTTCTTTTGATACCAGAATCATATTATAACTCGGATGATGGCCTTCATAATTCTAATCTAAACCATCTGTGGCACGCTGTTTTTAAAAAAAGTATGACTTTCTTAAAGGGGCATAGTCCCGGTAGTGTAGAGGGCGCTGTTGATGATACTACCGATCACCGTTAGCATTGATACGAAGATTACCGAAGTTGAGCTGTCATCAAGAGTAAGGTGTGTAGGTGTTGCTAAGTAACGTTGCCTTCGTTGTCTTCTCTGCGCATCGCGCAGTCTGTAGTAATGCCAGGGTGCGTGCATATGTGCTTGTTATTATGACATCACAAAAGAAGTTTGCTAAACCTGTCACTACCCTCAGCCGAATCATGAGCCGAACTGTGATCGGACCACTGACTACAGTAGATCGGACTTCTTCGGACTTGGGGAAGTGGGCCAAAGCGTAAGCGCTAAAGAGGAGTCGATAGCGTAGGTCTCTATAGGAAACTTGCGCCGTGCGCCCGCGTACGCATTTGACTAAAACACCGGGACCATGCACCTTTAACAAAATGTTAAGATTTTGTTCGGTTGCTAGGCAACCACCATCATCCCTTGTTTGTATCTTTATACAAAGTCTTACTATGAATAGAGGCCTGGCAAGGATTCCTCGTGTAACTGTGTTAAATATTCTAAAATTAATTTCCTTTGTCAGTTTTGACCAAAATGTCGGGGATAGGTCCGGTTTGCAGCACCCCTATGGGATTTACACACATAGCGCTATTTTACATGTCAAAATGGGTGGAAATTGATGAAATACATGCGATCTTGAAAAACTATGATATCGTGAAGGATCGAGATACCTGTAATGAATCCAAATAAAGTGTTCTAACAAGCTGAAAACTAGTTGGACCATCAAAAAATATTTGGTTTTTGCAAAATTTTAATGTTTGAAGAAATCAGGGGACATTTTTGTGTGGGGTGCTGCAAACTGGACCCCCTGCCGCAAACCGGGTCCTCTTGGTGGTTGCAAATTTTCTGCATAAAATTGATTGACTAGGGTAATTGTCCACCATACAAAATTGTGATGTAGTGTCAAGACTGGGTCCGCTACTCTAAATAGATTTATTCTTTTGCTTTCATTAGTTTAGAAATTACTTCATGTGGAAATATAGAACTAATTTAGACTTCTAGACTAAAATCTAGATCATGATGTCAGAGGTGCCTGATGTTAGTTCTAGTTTTAGCCAAGAGTAACGACACCGTTTCTTTTGACTTTGACTTTGTTGTGTCCTGACTCCTAGAGTAAAATATCCCGTTTGCGGCAGTTTAAGCATTGTTAAGGGTTTTTCCAACTTGTAAACAAATCAGGCAAATTATTTTCAACCATTTCATATATCATAGACAAGATTATTCATTAACGCAATTGTTTTCATAAAAGAAATTTACCATTGACCAACGCAGTTTTCATGATTTACCAGGGTAAAACCCGGCACAATTTTCGCCGATAAGGGCGATATGCGACGTAGTATTTCTGCTTGCGGCACGATGTACAATCTCTATGCAATACGCGCATGCTCCGTGATCTTTAGCTGAACGCCTTCACATGTCTCGCGAACATTGCGTAAGCGCCAATTCCTATTGCGAAAGCACATGAAAATAGCGGGCACACATGCATTGGCCGCAAACAAGATTGCAATTCTGGCGGTGTTGTTGATGTCTTTCTCGTGTTTTTCTGAATTTTTTCGACGGTAACATCCACTTTCCGAACAAAAATGGCGACCCACATCGGCTCGCGAAAGTTCTATTTTAAGTGAGGATATGTTTTCAAAATCCATGAGCATCGGGAAAACGACAAAAAATCAAGTTTCTTGGACCATTATTTCTTAATTGTTATGTTAAGAAGTACCGAAAATTCTATTTTGGATGCGATATGTTGTCATTTAGGTGAGAAAATTTCACTTTCGTCAGAGATCGTGCCCATTTTGTCAGTTGATTTTTGTTGATTGCTAGTGTGTTAGTATATGTGTAGTGTGCATGTAACAGTGCAATGCAGTGTTTAGCGGTATATTACCGTGTATGTTGTACCTGCCGCGAACGGCTGCACGGCCTCTTAAGGTACTGACGCAGTTACTCTAACTTTGTTAGTCCTATTGTAAATGTGATATGTGAGGAACAACCCTATTCCATTGCTAATGTAATAATATTAATTATTATTGGCGAATTACCTACCAAATTGCACGCAAACACAGTCTGGAGATATGTGTTTCAAGTGCAAAATATGAGACAATTCTTGCTTTACATGATTTCTTCATAACGATGGTGAAGAACGAGGGAAGTGAAGGTCGAACACAGTGCATCGCTACCATCGGACAGCTGTGACATTGTGAACGGCCACCGGCCCGTACGTTCGGGACTGTCGCTCCGCAACGTCACTGTATCTCTGCTGCATTTATGTGCATATTCGTACATACGGTAATTTTTTGCGAAACAAGATGGCAGCGCCCATGTCCACACACGCTGTACGTTTTTTGCACGGTAGTATTACACTACCCAAGAGGCCTGATTACTTACTCCTAACACTAAAATTACATATAACTACCATCTCACCTCGATCGAACTTCTTCCCTTCTGGATCGATGTCTTTCACGTCAAAAATGTCTTCAAATAACACTCCTGCCATTGTGCCTTGTCACTCAGATTTCGTCTTTCGAGCGATCATTGCATGTGCGTTACATCTATATTGTGCGAGTGACAGTAGATGGCGCCATTTAGTAAAGAGTTACTGTATAACTATTTAGAATTATAAAGAAATTTTGAGTAAAATAAAAAGATTGTTGGGATGGTGGAAGCAAAGGGATTTGACCCTCTTTGGGAAAATTCAACTGGTTAAAGTATTTGCTATATCTAAATTATCATACGTTTCTTCAATAATGTCAGTACCTCGATGGGTTTTCAGAGAGGTGGAAACGATTTGTTTTAATTTTATTTGGAATGGTCGTGACAAAATAAAGAGAAATTTATTGTGTACTGAATTATGATAATGGGGGAATGAAAATGATGAATTTTAGGTATATGGTGTATGCCCAGCGCGTAATGTGGATTAAGAGACTTTTTAGAAGTGATAAGAATTTGAAGTGGAAACAGTTTTTTGAATATGTATTTAAGAAAGAGGGAGGGAGATAAATTTTTCATTGTAATTATGATCCCCGTTAATATTAAAGCGCCGAATTTGTATTTAGAATTTTTAGATATTTGGAATTATTTGAAAGGAAAGAATGTTATTGTTAAAGAAAGGCATAATGAAAATCAAATAATTTTCAATAATATTTTTATTCCAGGTAGGAATTTCTCCTTTAATGAAAAATGATATTTAACGCTAATGTTTTTCAAGTTAAACACGTTATTGACGCTGGTGGAAAAATTAGATCAGGGGCGCATTTTATCAGAAAGGGTTTAAATGTAGACGATTTGATTTTTCTTTATGAATTGTATAATAAATTTCCAGCAGAATGGAAGGTGGCGAGAATAGGTAATGCGAGGGATCATATTTTGAATGATAACCCTGCTGATGTTTTTGAAATTAGTCTTAACATTAATAAAAAAAAGTGTACCCCTTATTGTCAGTGACTTCAAAAATTATTTACAATATTTTTATTGGTACAATTGAAGATTCTTTCCTTTCCAAACACCCAGAAGTATTAGCTTTAAACATGGATAGATCTGCGACTGCAGTTTGTTTCTCTATTCCTAGAATTTCAACACTAGACTTGAAGTTGTCCCACACGAATGATTTATTTTTGAAAAATAAGATACTGAAAATATCAGATCTGTTCAGTTACAACGTCGGCATATTTATGTACAAATTTTCTGCCAACGAGTTACCGGGTGTTTTTACTAGCATGTTCAGAAAAAACTATTTGTTTCATAATTATCCTACCCGCCAAAGTGACGCATTTCACCTTCCACGTACTCGAACAATTTTCGCTAAAAAAAACGATAATGTATACGGGCCCTAGATACTGGAATGACCTCTCCCCCGAAATAACAAGCTGCTCGTCCTTATATTCCTTTAAACGTAAATTAAAAGAGTTTTTATTGAGTGCATATTTTGCAGACACTGAACAGTCGTAATGTCTTATGTAATACTGTGGTATGTTATTGTCCAATCAAACATTTTGTCAACACGTTGCAGATTCCATTTAGGGTCTTGCCATCGGGCTCTCTGAATTCATCATTAGCAATTACATTCTACTTCGTTTCCCTCTCTTCCTCTTTCCCTCTACCCCTCTCTAACCTTCTATGCAGAGCTTGACGGCAGGCACCAAATGGCTTAATAGTTGTACATGTTACTTTTTGTGTCTTACTGATCATATCCTGGTGAAAGTTTTAATGCAACAATAGTTTATAGTATATATACCAAAGTAGGCTGTATAATAATGATGGCTCGGTCACAGTAAGTTCATATTAATGTATAGTTTGTTTGTTTTTCTTCTTCTTCTTTTTCTTCTTCTTTTTTATTACATAAAATTTGGCAACCTTACATCATCATTCTGGTCATATCTTCTATCCGTTCTCCGTTTCTTTTTCACAAACACTGATTACTCGGGGCTTACATTACTGTGTTATCACCATGTATATTGTTTGTTTTCTGCACATTGTTCACAAGGTAAAAGAACTTGTCTGGTTTCTGTTGTAATGTTCATAAATGAGAAGTATGAAAATAAATGAATTGAATTGAATTGAAGTTGAGAGATTTCCAGTATAAGCTCCTGCACAATGTTATTTTTTGTAATGATAAACTTTATCAGTTTGGAATAACACATTCAAATCTGTGCTCCTTTTGTAGGGAAGAGGTTGAAAGATATCATCATATATTTATGACTGTCCTTTAGTTTATCGAATATGGAACGAGGTAGGAAATAAACTAAAATTTCCTCAGTTTATCAATATGAATTGGCTGGATGTTTTACTTGGATTCAGGGAAAATATCAAACTCAATGCCTTGTTGAATCATGTGTTAATTTTGATTTTAAGCATATGATTTATACTAATCGTAAAATTGGAAGAGTTCCAACCTGTGAAGAAAAATGTAG
Organism: Diadema antillarum; assembly: GCF_040938485.1. Classification (NCBI taxonomy): domain Eukaryota; kingdom Metazoa; phylum Echinodermata; class Echinoidea; order Diadematoida; family Diadematidae; genus Diadema; species Diadema antillarum. Next base: position 2,245,524 of record NW_027271174.1, read on the forward strand.
GGCAATCGCCACCTCAAAATAGTCTGAATATGAAAAAGCAACATTAAAGGATAAATTGACATTACACTACGCGAAATGGGAAAATTATACTTTATGAAATACCGGGTTTAACTATTGCATTTTGTTAAGATATATCTTTAGTATTTACCTCACTTAATTTATTTAGAATGAATTGAATATCCTGTGTTTTCAACTTTGCCCGCTCCACTTGTTTATTTTCTCTGATTCTCATATCGTTAAAACTTAATTAAATATTATCTGGTTATGAATCTCCACTTGCATATAAGATCCAGAGAGATATCAGTCATTATGACGTTCATAATTGGTGAATAGAATATATTTTAAAGATTTTGTAAGTCCATCACCTCTCACGTTTTTTTTTTATTTGTTTTAGATAAAATCTTTATTCAGACTGGTGACTGAATTATGTCAAATGTGTACAATTTATGTATGTTTTATCTATATTCTACACACAACCTTTTGTTGTCCGTTAAATAGTGTATTATAGTTATATTTTGTGTCATTACAATGTAACAATTTCATTTGATTGGTCTGAATAAAGGCTATAAAAAGCGTCACAAAAAAAATATAAATCTTTATTCAGACTGGTGACTGAATCATGTCAAATGTGTACAATTTATATATGTTTTATCTATATTTTGCACACAACCTTTTGTTGTCCGTTAAACAGTGTATTATAGTTATATTCTGTGTCATTACAATGTAACAATTCATTTGATTGGTCTGAATAAAGGCTATAAAAAGCGTCAAAAAAAATAAATGCCGAAGAGATTTTTCTCCTCTCCACCACTTCTTCTATTCTTCTTCTTGTTAGTACTCAGCCTCCTTCAATAAGCTGAAGATTCGTGCAGATTGTGTTATTATGATACAATTTATCCACCGCTTACTGGGGAAGCGCTCTTTGAATATGCCGTATTTTATTGTTTTTCAAGAGTTAACACTGCTGGTGATGGAGTACCCACATTAAGGGTAAAAATAAAAATGAAATCAAATAAATCAAATAAAGAATGAATAAAATTAATGTACAAAACTTACATGATCAAATGTGCGCATCATCTACTATAATTATCAAGTTTTAAAGAAGGTCTAGTATCATTTTATTTCGATTTGTGCACTACGAGAACACACATGACTTTATACTTTAATTTTTTTCCTAAACTGTTCTAGCAAGCAAATTCGGGGGTGGCCCAATTCACCCCGTTAAGATTTTTTTTTTCTTTAATCAATAATAACACAAAATAATATGAGACTTGTAGGAATATGAAGTAACAATCCGTCAATCCATCAGGTGGCAGTAGTCTTTGGGTCCGAAACATAAGTGCCCCATTCTGAATATCAGAAAAGTTATAGGAGAAAAGTCATCAAATCACATTTTTTTTTCTCCCACTTCACCCACTTTCCCCTAAACTAATCGATACTACTCCGTCTTCCTAGTCAAGCACACTGCTTAGATGACAGTGCCCTCCATTATTAGAGTTTGATTGCATAACGAATTAAGTCCATTTTTGTCAAAGTTTGAGATTATTATTTGATATTAAAGCTGCTAAGAAGCAACGGGAATTATAAGAAATAAGTTGTTGGAAAATTGCAGTCATAACTTCAAGATTACTCCTTGTTATGTCACAAGCGAGGAATCAGTGCAACGGTTCCATTTTGTATTTTTATGATGGCCTTATATCAAACAATATAATACTCCTTATTATTGTTGCAATCACACCATGGCGCTCATCTCGTTTTGCCGTCAAAATATTCTCTAGGTGATTCTCGATTATGTTAGTCGAGCTTTAGATCTGCCGCGACGCAACTATCGACGACACCTTCTCGCCGGTTGGAGGACTTAAGGATTTAAGGACTTTAACTTGACTTTGACCCATTCATAAGTTTATGCATTGAGTAATTTTCAAGGTATGGAGAAAAAGTACAATTTCTGTATTGAAAAGTACATTGTTACCATTTTCATCTGGCCTTTGACCCTAAAATTCACAGGATTATCACTGTCAGGCAGAACATGCATGAATATGTAGTAAGTTTCAAGATAACTTGAGCCACTTCGTGGCGGAGGCATAAAAAAATGCTATAAAACTGATTGTTTATTTTGATAGGAAGCTAGTGACAAATTGGCGAAATTCAATTAATCAATTGAAGACCTGAAACAGAACGACCCAAGTCCAATATTTGGCCAAATTCAGTTTGACATGGGAAATTGTAGCTTATGCATGGACTTATCTTGTGTATAAATGATAAATCCTAATTACCCCCCGGAAGTGCCTGAAATGAATGAGTTAAATCTTATATTAATGTAAGAATCAAGGACTTGGGTCATTCTTACATTCATATTATAGCGCCTTCTGTCATCCTTCTTTCATCTCTATAGCAAAATATCATGCATATGAATCAAAGAACAACCCAAGTCCATATGATTCAAAGAACGACCCAAGTCCATCACACAAAATGGTCTCTCCACAATTAATGGAAATGTTAATTGTCATAATGATATATGTTCTACTTTGTATATACAATGGTGCCTTCCCATCATAGTTGAATAAAATATTATTGGACAAATAAAAAAGATATGAAGTTTTTTTTACGTTTACTCGAAATGGTCTTCCATGGACTTGGGTCGTTCTTATATTCAGATGCTCAATTATTGTTCAAGTTGGCTTCTATGCATATGTGTGAGCAAAAGATGAATAATGTGATGGGTGATGATTAATATTGTGCTGATTCATTAGAAGTGACACTCTGCTCTCACGCTCCCTTTGACAATAAGTTCGTAGACCATTCTGTTTATTTATCAGTCTTACTTCTGCATTAATAATGATAAAGAATAAGAAGTGTGATAATGTGTCATTATCTTCCAGGATAGCCTCTCCACTGCTCTAGAGTACCCCAGCGTTGCCAAGCAGCCGTTTTACCTGGATCGAGTGCCGTCGTTGGTAAAAACATTTTGTCCAAGGAGGTAAACACTTGGCAATTCTCAAACTGGAGAGAAGGTTGGCTCCGTACCGATACGACGTCTCGAATCATTCACTTTATGCAACAGCGCCCCCGTGTGGTAGGTAGTGTGATGTTTTGATAGTAGGTCCTTAAAAGAAACCAAAAACCCATTGAGAAATGTGGATTGAGTGAAAGCAGCAAGATTATAGTACAACACATCAGTGAAAGATTGAGGAAAATCGAACAATTGATGCGAAAGTTATGTATTTTGAACGTTTTGGTGTCGGAACTGGAGGGAGACAAAAGGAGACTACTATAGAGTTTATGACATCATTGTGTGGACAACAAGAAAAAAGGAAAATACAAAGAAAATTTAGCATGCTTGCACAACAATCTTGCGTAATGAAAGGATATTTGACCAACCGCTTTCAGAAAGCAGGGGGAATTACTGCTTAGTACCCTTAAAAGCATAATTTACCATTTGCAGAGGAAACAAAATCCGAGCATTTAAGTGCTGTAAAATAGTTCTAGCATGCGAGGTAGGGATAGATTAAAACAACTGACTATAAAAGTTTGAATCAGCAAAATCAATGTTAAGTATTGTTAGATAATGATACAAAATGTGAACAATACTCTCTAAAAAAAAAATCGAGTGAAAATTTTCACTCTAAAAAGAGTGAATACAAAAAAGAGTGAATTTCGAGTGAAATTGGAGTGAATTTTGAGTGAAAATGCTCATTTTCACTCATTTTGGAGTGACGTCAGGGATCACTCCAAAATCTTCGAGTGATCCCTGACGTCACTCCAAAATGAGTGAAAATGAGCATTTTCACTCAAAATTCACTCCAATTTCACTCGAAATTCACTCTTTTTTGTATTCACTCTTTTTAGAGTGAAAATTTTCACTCGATTTTTTTTTAGAGAGTAGTTATAATATAAAATGTTTCACGACTAGACCGTCTACAGTTACGGTTTATCAACAGAAATACTGATAGGTTATTATCTCCTTATATTTTAGGCTATTGTACAAATTTTATATGGTAGGTATGGTAGGATGTTCTGAGGTACAACTGACAGACCTACACACTTGACATGCATGAAATGTGATATCTTGAACATTTTTTAAATCATGCTCCCAAAGGTAAATAGGACATTTTTTATGTTAGTATCAAGTTGATGGAATATGTAATGTTCATGAAAAATGAATGTTTGTGGAATTCTCTTTTTATTTTCTTTATATTGCTGTCCACACATGACATCATAGACTCTAGTAGTCTCCTTATCCAGTGATTACAACGCCCAAACTTTAAAAATGAATAGCTTTTGCATCGATTGTCCGATTTTCCTCAAACTTTCACCGATGTGTTCTACCAATGTTGCTGCTTTCACTCAATCCATATTGTTCTTTGGATTTAGGTTTCCTTTACGCTACAGTCACACACGATCGGATTTTGAACCGGGTCCATAAGGAATTAAAACCGTATCAACCCTGTTCGAGCCGTAGAGACCCGCATTGACCTGCATCGTAACCCGTGTCAATTCCCGATGGATTCGGGAGCTACGATACGATATCAAAAAAAAAATTTGGTCATGTTCAAAATTTTCTCACGGATTTCAATTCCTTATTGGTATCCGAACTGACCCGGTTCGAACCGCATTGACTCGCATCGACCCGCTGCAATCCGCAGCGTAAAACCGTATGGACCTTTGCCGTGTACCGCATTGCCTTCATGTAACGGATGATGACAAGGTTTACATCCGGGTCGGTACGGGTCGAAGCGGATTGACACGGGTCGATATCTATGTCGAAAAGGGTTCATTAACATAAGGATTTAAAGATGATTTTTTTTTCGGTTCGATACGGGTCAATACGGGTCTCTACGGCTTGAACTGGGTCGTTACGATTTTAATTCCTCATGGACCCGGTTCGAAATCCGGCCGTGTGTGACTGTAGCATAAACTACCCTCCATTCCGGGACTAATCCGGCTCATCTTCACCCGGATCTATTCCGTTTTGTTGTGTGACTGTAGCATTAAAGTGACAGTGACTGAAATGCAAATGATGAAGGGAGAAGACGAAGCAGAGCAGGTTGGAGGAGGGCAGAAAACAATCGAAAACATTGACACAGCACCAGCATAGGCCTAATCACTCTTGAGGATGAAGGGCGTGGGAGAGAATGATGCGAGACTGACCAAAGTCTGTCGACTCAAGTTGATGATAATAGAAACAAACTGGTAGTTTGTTTCTTCATTTCTTTAGTCGTGAAGCCAATACGTGAAATCTCAACTTGTTATTATATATGATATATATATATATATATATATATATGATATATATGATATATATATATATATATATATATATATGTGTGTGTGTGTGTGTGTGTGTGTGTGTGTGCGTGTGTGTATGTGCGTATGTGTGTTCCATTTGATGTCAATACAGACTTCAAGATGTGACAAATACAGTGAGTGTGGCAGTTCTCCAGACAGTGATACGTGGAAATGATGATCACTTTAATACAAGGAAATATTGGATCATACGCTTTTACCTATTACAGAAACAACGAAATTATAATTTTTCCTGAACTAATTTCCCAATTGGGCACTCATACGTTCTATATCAAAGATGTCATATAAAGTCTCAAAAAAGACAGAAAGAAAAAACCTCATTTAGTCATGCATGTCGAATATGCATGGCCTTTTATAGCTCAAAAGGAAAACGCTACACCTGTAAGATGATTGACATGGAAACCGTCCAAACGGTAATATGTCAACTACGTGGCTGTAGAGTAAACGGTCACTCGATGTCCATCGTGAGTAAATTTAGATGGCTCTGCTGGCAGTAATATAATATACTCAGTCTGTCATTCATTTGCTGGTCCTTGTTTTCGTCGCTAGTCATCAGTGTCAATGACAAACTGGAGTTTGCTTCATTTTTTTACTTTGCTCGAAAATGTCCTACTAATTCGGATATTGAGGAGGATTAATATAGCACAGTGTAAATAAGGCATCGCAATAAACCAGTATGAACTGGAGACAATTATCGACCTTCTTGCATCGAAGAGAGAGAGAGAAAAAAAGTTATTTGCTCTGAAATGTGACCTTTTCGAAAACGAAGATTATTCAGACAGACTGTCCCCAGACTTCGTCAATGCTAATGACAAAGATGAGGATGATCATGTATTCGAGACCCTTATCTAAGGCTCTCATTATTCATTATGTACATAATGACGTGTAAGTATCCCACCGAAGTATCATATTTTGCTCTTCCATAATGACATCGTTGGAACAAATAATGGAAGGAGAGTAATGCAGACACAAAAAAACAAACTTAATAACAAAATATGATTACGAAAAATCGAAGAGGCTGATTTTGATGAGTGTTTCCAAAGAAAGAACGAAGAGCAAAACAGAATGAAGTACGGAAGCTCGACAAACACCGCACAAGCGTGATGCAGAAAGCTAATTACCTGATGTTTGACGTAAGCCATGGCTAGAATGGATCCAGTATTTCGGGTCACAGAAACGACTGATCCATCATTTATATTGTTCATAATAACATTGAATACTGACTTGTCACTTTAACTCAATCTAAACACCAAGGACACGTGAGGGCGAATTAATAACTGGTCGAAGATTCAGAAGTATTTCATTGGATGGCTAAAGCAGAATGATGTGCCCCCATGATTGGTCCGACTTGATTGGACAATCATTGTGTGACGGGTGATTACAATGAATATCAATAAATGGTGTTTTGAGTCATCCATCCTCTCTGCGAGCATTCCTCGTATAACTGCAGTCCTCGAATCCAGTGATAAGACATGTAAGAGGACATCTTTCTATTTCGCCCAGCCTCTCATTTTCCCTTCAACCTTTAACGCCGCAAACGTCCCTGAAGTAATCGCGACATCGCTTTGGGTTAGGTGATCGTTTCTTGGACACTTTTTTAGATTACAAACCTTTCGTGGTACTAGGCTTTTAACGTCAATGTTCACTTGCTTTTCTGTAACAAAGGATGATTTATGGATTGTGTACAACGTTACAATTCGTGGCTGTTTTATGGTCCTCCCCAGCGTGCTAAAGAGCTGGATTCGTCTACAGATGTGTCTCAAACTTTATTGAGGTTGATACTAAAAACTTTCATCGGCTGGGGATGATGAATAATTAAATGACTGAGCTTCAACCAACCTTGAATTGTAGAGGGCAAGCTTTCGTCCTCTCCTGAGGACTTTCTCAAGCCTTATGCAGTGGAGTGTTGTCTTGCTGCCGTTGCCTGTCTTTATTAATCACTGGACCATAGATTGGTGAAAGGGTATATCCCGAGTCTCTGTTGAGAGCTGGATTGACCCTTCTGATCCAAAGTGCTTCCTTTATTTTTCTTTTCAACCAGTTGCTTTCAAAGTCAATGATACGCGCCTCATCCCATTCAATGTTGTGTCCTGTGTTGTAAGAGTGCTCAGCTATCGCCGAGTGTGATGGATTGTTTAGTCTCAGTGCCCTTTTGTGTTCCTTGAGTCTCTCGTTCAAGGTTCTGCTGGTTTCCCCAATGTAACAATCATGGCAATCAGCACAGGTGATCTTATATACAATGCCTGACCTTATTTGCCTTGGGACTTTGTCTTTAGCATGGACTAGTCTACTTCTCAGGGTATTAGAGCTCTTGAATGCAATGTCAACGTCCTTGTTGTGGAATGCTCTTTTCAGACGGGAGGATATGGTGTTTACGAAGGGGAGGACTACCCTAATGCTAGCCTCCTTTCTTTCCTTTGTGGGTGACTTAGTTCTTGTTTTGTCCTTGGCTTTTTGTCTCATCCAAGCTGGGTATCCACATGCTGCAAGGGCCTTGTCAATATGGTGGAATTCACTCCGTAGTGCATCATTGTCAGAGGTTACATTTCGAGCTCTCAAATACAAAGATCTAGCAACTCCCTCCTTTGTGTTGAGTGGATGATCCGAGTCGAAGTTCAAATAGGAGTCAGTGTGGGTTGGTTTCCTGTACACAGTGATAGAAACTGAAAGGTCGTGGTTGACAGAGACCTTTGTGTCTAGGAAATTCAATGACCTTTGAACTTCTTGCTCAACAGTGAATTCAATATGTTGGTCTATACTATTGATGTACTTAGTGAATTCGTCAATATGGTCTCTGTCAATGATAACAAAAGTGTCATCCACGTATCTCCACCAGATTCTAGGGGGGTGGGGGGCATTCGAAAAGATCTCTTCTTCCAGATGTTCTAGATACAAGTTACAAACGACCGGTGAGATAGGTGATCCCATAGGTGTTCCATGAGTTTGTTGATATAACTTGCCATTGGCAAATGCCAATGGCAAGTTATATCAACAAACTCATGGAACACCTATGGGATCACCTATCTCACCGGTCGTTTGTAACTTGTATCTAGAACATCTGGAAGAAGAGATCTTTTCGAATGCCCCCCACCCCCCTAGAATCTGGTGGAGATACGTGGATGACACTTTTGTTATCATTGACAGAGACCATATTGACGAATTCACTAAGTACATCAATAGTATAGACCAACATATTGAATTCACTGTTGAGCAAGAAGTTCAAAGGTCATTGAATTTCCTAGACACAAAGGTCTCTGTCAACCACGACCTTTCAGTTTCTATCACTGTGTACAGGAAACCAACCCACACTGACTCCTATTTGAACTTCGACTCGGATCATCCACTCAACACAAAGGAGGGAGTTGCTAGATCTTTGTATTTGAGAGCTCGAAATGTAACCTCTGACAATGATGCACTACGGAGTGAATTCCACCATATTGACAAGGCCCTTGCAGCATGTGGATACCCAGCTTGGATGAGACAAAAAAGCCAAGGACAAAACAAGAACTAAGTCACCCACAAAGGAAAGAAAGGAGGCTAGCATTAGGGTAGTCCTCCCCTTCGTAAACACCATATTCTCCCGTCTGAAAAGAGCATTCCACAACAAGGACGTTGACATTGCATTCAAGAGCTCTAATACCCTGAGAAGTAGACTAGTCCATGCTAAAGACAAAGTCCCAAGGCAAATAAGGTCAGGCATTGTATATAAGATCACCTGTGCTGATTGCCATGATTGTTACATTGGGGAAACCAGCAGAACCTTGAACGAGAGACTCAAGGAACACAAAAGGGCACTGAGACTAAACAATCCATCACACTCGGCGATAGCTGAGCACTCTTACAACACAGGACACAACATTGAATGGGATGAGGCGCGTATCATTGACTTTGAAAGCAACTGGTTGAAAAGAAAAATAAAGGAAGCACTTTGGATCAGAAGGGTCAATCCAGCTCTCAACAGAGACTCGGGATATACCCTTTCACCAATCTATGGTCCAGTGATTAATAAAGACAGGCAACGGCAGCAAGACAACACTCCACTGCATAAGGCTTGAGAAAGTCCTCAGGAGAGGACGAAAGCTTGCCCTCTACAATTCAAGGTTGGTTGAAGCTCAGTCATTTAATTATTTATTGAGGTTATTGGAAAGTGAGATCAGATAATTCCTATGAGATCGAGAACAATACATTAGGAAGAATTAGAGTAGAAAAAAAGTGAGTGTTGGCCCGTTGTCTTCATCACTGCGTGGGTAACGGGATTCTACGCCTTTTTGAAAACGGACACAATATATATATATTTTTTAAAATCAAACTATTAAAATTCTGATCATAATCAGACTTCGAAGACTTGGGAGAATCAGGCCTCAAACTGCTATACATACTTCGAGGAAACGTTTCGCGATATAGATATCGCATTGTAAAATTATTCTGTGAGAGTGCGTGCGTTCTACTTGAAATGGTCAAAATAGACCTACATCATCGTGGATCATAAGACAGCAATCAACACGCTTAATTATGATTTTCCAGTCGCATTCATTTTGTAAAGTCGCGATTAAACGGCATGTTATATTCAAGCGTTCAGATTCGGAGACAACACAATCGATTTGAGGGGGATTGAGTATTGCCCCTTGGCCCATCCGAACCTCCCAAACACATATATTCACACTTTGAAAAAAAAAATGAAGTTACTAAGCGAGACCTCTTGTGCATTTCATTTCAGGCACCGAGTGGAGAGGCTGTACCGGATTATCGGAGGGGTGACCTCTTCTTTGTGACGACAGCAAAGGACGTTAATTTTCGATTGTGTGGACGTTCTCGTTTTCTGTAGCGGTGTCAACTTGATGTCGTCCACTCGTCTTTTCTGTCTGGTTCCTCGTTTCAGGTCACTACCATATGGTTTCGCGCGCATTGGAAGAGTAGCATAGATTGTTATACTTGATATTATGATGTCATTGATTCTAGCATGGAGAAGACACGCGAAATCCTACACGGTCGTGTTTTAGACTCTGTGACGGAAGGGCAGCACTAACAGAACAAGGAACATTCCCATTTTTTTTTCTTCAAATGACTTTGCTGACGTTGTAATCCAGTACTGCGAGGACGACATGAGCTAATAGAGAAGCTCAGTTCCTTGGGTTGAGACTACGTTCGTAGGGATATCACATGATCATCGAGGATATATTTCCCTAATTGGTGAAAAAATAAGAAATGCTGTGTGAGCACACGTAATCGAGTATCTCATTCTGCTGACTGTAAGATAAGCGATATCACAATGACAATATCCTGCATTACCTGCAGTCCCCGTGTCCTCGGGGAAATTTCGGCAGACTCGGAGGACCAGTGCATACCGTCTGCCATCTTTTCGTTTTTGTTCGCCATCTGTGGTCTCATTACCATCTTCTCCAACGTCGTCAACCTGGTCGCTCTGCGAATCGCCAAGCAGTGTTTTAGCGAAAACACGCGCATCAGCTTCCAGTTAATCGCCGTAGTCGACTTGCTGGTCGGTCTCTTCTGCTGCACTTTCCACACGATCAGGTGCATGGTGGTACCGATTACCAAACTGAGATCGTTTTCCATTGTCGGTGTCCTCGGTTGTTCGACCATTTCCAATCAGTCGGTCATGATACTGACTTGCGTTAGTATCGATCGTTATATCGCTGTCACGAGACCGCTGCGATATCACAGCATCCTCACGAAACGTCGAATGGCGCTGCTCCTGGTTGTGGCGATGCTCATTGGAACCGTTAACTCTCTGAGCAGCCTGATTCACAAATCCGAAACTGGGGTGGACGACGTAAAATTCGCGTCTACCATAATCGCCAAACGGTCTATCCACATTCTCTACTTCATTCCAATTCTTGTTTCTGTGAGCATCACGATAGTCTGTAACATTGCTATAGTGCGCATAGCGCGCAGGCACCGCCGCGCCATCAGAGATGCGCATATTTCCGTTGCGCGGGTACCCAACGACAAAAGTCCGGACGACCAGCTGAATGCTACAATGCGCAAAAGCAGAGATATACGCACCGTGCTAGCCGTCACTGGTGTGTTCTACTTGACTTGGGGCGCGGACATATTCGCTAATATCGTCAGCGCTTCCACGGGAATCATGCTACCGTGTGCCGTCTCCGATATACTGATGGTTCTGGTGATCAGCAACAGCTTTTTGAATGTTCTGTTGTACCTTCTTATCAAACCATCGTTTAGACAAGCTGTAATGCAACTGTTTATTCGACGTTAGGGTGACAGTTTCTAGACCAGGCATGGCCCAAATCATCAAGCAGACGACTCGCAAGTCAACTTTCTTGGCGAGAGGCAATGAGGCTCAGCGAGTGATGCCGCTCGCAGAACTCTTCCGCCACAATATGAGCCAAGAAGCAAATTATAGCCAATGAACTGTTTTTGAAACCACATCTTCGGAATGAAATATAATGATCAGACTTAAAAGATGAGACCTTCTATGTTGCCTAAATCATTTGGTTTGGTGAGAGAGTCCATGATCCATCATCATGAAAAAAGTTTTGAACATGTGAAGTTCAAGAAAATGAAGTATTCGGCGGTCTCTTGTACACAACCAAAAGCGGACAATCATGCAGACCCATGCACCCTCCATATTTTCCAAAGTGTATCATTGCAGAGAAAAAGTCATATACAAAAGACGGACTACGATTGCAAAATTGTTTGACAAACATGCAAGAAAACACCAAGAGGGTTCCATCTTCCGCAATCAGAACAGGGTGACCAGTTGACAGTTACAGGATTGCCCTCTGGAAATCGGTTACAGTTCCGAATTCCGAAGGTGCATTGGTCCGAAAATGAAGTATGGTTCGTTGGTCCGAACATTATTTCACTAGCAGACCTTCGGAATAACAAACCCTATTTCATTTTCACATTAATGAACTTTCGGAATAATGTATATTTGGGAAAACGCCACGTTAATGTTTGGATGAACGAACTCTATTTCATTTTCAACTCATGATCATATTGCCCCAACCCTTGAGGTTATCCTAACCTTAACCTTACACACCAAACAAGGACTTTAGATATTGCAAACGTGACCCCAAACCTACACCCAACGGGGAATTTAATGCGGACCTAACCAACAAGGTTTTAACGCTATAGCTAAACTACTGATCTGAAGTTTAGTGCTGATTGTGTAACTTTGATGACTCTACGCAAAATCGGGTGTTTTTTTTTTATTCCAAACTTACGAGTCTGTCATTGGATTAATTAGTGTCAAAGCGGCAAGACCAGTCGTAGGTGATCAATGCATTTTCCTGCCAAGGTCTAGAATAAATGATTGAATTGCATGAGAAACATTTCCACTGATTATCACGTCCTTAACTGATTGATTCATAATAAAAGTGAATATCTTGTCACAACTTTATGAGGACAAGTACACGCATGTGCATGGATGCCCGTCTCGTGTACATGTACGCGTTCATGCTGTAGGCCTACGTGTGTATACCAGTATAAACGCCAAAAGGGAAACTATCAGAGAAGAAACATCAAAGAAAAGAAAACAAAGAAAGTTTTCTTTGACTCCATCGTAATTTACTCATCTAAAGCAGACAGTGTAGGAGAGGTTCAAAAAGGAAAATCTTGGGATCGCATCATCAACCCTTACCCCCGAACTGCTTTCGGAAAATTGACGGTGTATGGAAATGATATGGTATGGAATAACGAACCTTCGGAATATCGAACAGCACCCGGTTTCTTTACATTTTAAATTTCTTTAAACTTTAAATTTACAAATTTGCCTCAATAAGATTAACTGTGGTTATATATCTGAGTACGGGTAGGGTCAGCCTTCCCACACAATGGTTTCTTTGACAAGAAAACCCCGGATAGCAGAAACCGATTTTTAAACTTTCAATTTACAACTTTGCTTCAATAAAATTAACTGTGGTTATATATCCTAGTACGAGTAGGGTCAACCTTCATACTCCATGGTTTCTGTGACCAGAAAACCCCAGAAATCCCCGGATAGAAGAAACCGATTTTCAAACTTTCAATTTACAACTTTGCTTCAATAAAATTAACTGTGGTTATATATCCGAGTACGAGTAGGGTCAGCCTTCCCACTCCATGGTTTCTTTGACCAGAAAACCCAAGAGAGCCCCGGATAGCAGAAACCGATTTTTAAACTTTCAATTTACAAATTTGCCTCAATAGAATTAATCGTGGTTATATATCCGAGTACGAGTAGGGTCAGCCTTCCCACACAATGGTTTCTTTGACCAGAAAACCCCGGAAATCAGAAATCGATTTTTAAACTTTAAATTTACAAATTTGCCTCAATAAAATTAACTGTGGTTATATATCTGAGTACGAGTAGGGTCAACCTTTCCATTCCATGGTTTCTTTGACCAGAAAACCCAAGAAAGCCCCGGATAGCAAAAACCGATTTTTAAACTTTAAATTTACAAATTTGCCTCAATAAAATTAACTGTGGTTATATATCCGAGTACGAGTAGGGTCAGCCTTCATACTCCATTATTTCTTTGACCAGAAAGCCCCGGATATCAGAAACCGATTTTTAAACTTTCAATTTAGAAATTTGCCTCAATAGAATTGATCGTGGTTATATATCCGAGTACGAGTAGGGTCAGCCTTCCCACTCAATGGTTTCTTTGACCAGAAAACCCCAGAAAGCCCCGGATATCAGAAACCGATTTTTAAACTTTAAATTTACAAATTTGCCTCAATAAAATTAATTGTGGTTATATATCCGAGTACGAGTAGGGTCAACCTTCCCACTCCATGGTTTCTTTGACCAGAAAACCCAAGAAAGCTCCGGATATCAGAAACCGATTTTTAAACTTTAAATTTACAACTTTGCCTCAATAAAATTAGTTGTGGTTATGTTGAAAGTCCATCTAAGTCAAAAAAGAAGTACAGTGTGACATTACCATATCAAAATGGACATGCTTTGGAGGTTCACATCACACACATACACACACACACACATACACACAAACACACATACATTATTCATATATATATACATATATATGTAATATATATATATATATATATATACATATATATGTATATACACATACACAGTGCGAGAAGATAAGAGCATTCGCGGACGTAGCTATAGTGATCAATGCACTGAATAGATAATAAAGGAGCTAACACTGGTTCTGTACACGGTCGGGACCCCTACTCGCACCCCTGCCCTCTCTCTCTCTCTCTCTCTCTCTCTATATATATATATATATATATATATATATATAAATTTATACAACACCTCAGAATGATGTCGAATTGTGATTGGCCAAGAACATGTCACATGACATTCAATAGAAAATACCTATCAAACTCATTGAGAGTGACAGCCATACAATAGGCCCCTGGCATGGGCCTATAGCACGGCTCGAAGGTACTATAGCACGGCTTCGCGGGGGGCTACTAATGCATGGCCGCTTACTCATAGAGTTCTGTGGCTCACACTAGCAAAGCGCCAGCAAACTACTGTACGCGCTGGCCGGCTGCGCTGCGCTGCCGGTAAGTCTCACAGAGACCAGGGGCGGCGCGGCGGAGTACTGCAACGTTTAACGTATACGCGCAGCTACTTTACCTAGCTAGTTGCATGTATTGCAGCCTTTGTACCTACTGCTGTGTTTTTACTTTTGACTCTGATCTGCTACGTGGAACACAGTGATCCCAAAATCAAGTTGAGAAACCGTAATTTGATTATTTTTCTGTGTTTTTATACAAAATCATTTTCGGAAATAGACAAAGTCTAGACCTACTACTAGATCTACCGACATCTCAGATCGGCCTAATTAACAGTCAGGCCTAACTCGATCTAACGTACTTGTAGCGCTAGCATAGAATGTGTATAGACCCTGCGGAGTTTGTGATTCCTGTGACTGTGTGGTCGAATCATGACGAGTGTTTGAAAGCAGTACACAAGGTGGTTTACAATTCTCGGCCTAATTGTTATATTTATTTTTGGGCCTTCCTGAGTTGGCGGTCACTAATTTAGTACTGTGATTGTGGACAAGGTGTTGTATAAAACGAATAATTTATGATTTTGTTCGTGCATTTGGGCACGTAATACCGCACTCGGCGCGAGATTCGCCACTGGTCTATTCAACGCGGCGCTACGCGCCTTGTTGAATAGACCAGTGGCTTATCTCGCGCCTCGTGCGATATTCGTGCCCTATGCACTCACAACTCATAAATTATTCGTATACCATTTCTTTAAAGCACGACCAAGCAAACCTATCTAGTACGCATTATCCTCAAGGGAGTCCATAACGAAGCAAGCAGCACTGTGGTACGTTTCTACATAGACAGAAACTAGATTAGATTACAGCGTAATTGCTATGCGACCTTTGGAAGATGCGCCACGTCATACTGCCGCTTTGCAAACACTATGTAGCTCATAAATTATATTCGACCGCTTTTTGGTGTGTATTTTTTCCCGAAAGCTTTCGTCATATATCTCGTCAAGCAAGTTTTAATGAAGAAGTAATAATCGTGCAAGCACTTTGTATTCATTCAGCTGAGTTCGTCTTCAAAATATCGTCATACATCTTCCAAGGTAGCGTTGACTTTCCCTTTGTATTGCAGTCATGAAAACATATCTATCGGTAGTGAATGCGTTGGTGCAGTATACAGCGTATAATTCTTGATGTAAATATGTGAATTAGAAAACATTGCTTCGACAATACGTGGGTGCCACGGCGTCCATGTAGGACATCGTAAAGGATAATCAGGGTATTGGTTCCTCATTGGTATAGTATAAAATGTATTTCATGTATACCATTCATTATTCTGAAGAGTTGTTAATTATATAATATTGGATGCACTTGAGTGGTATATCAGATATATTGCATTCATCAACATGAATATTGCACGAGTCGAAGACGAGTGCAATATTCATGTTGATGAATGCAATATATCTGATATACCACGAAAGAAATCCAATATCATTATTATTATACATACAAACCACTTTTTGTGGAGGCCGCCATTGTTGTTTACAAAAAATCTAACCTTTTAACTTGTAAACGGACGTGTGTCTACGCACAGTACAGTACAGTACAGAGCATAGTATCAGCGAGCGACTGCCGCAGACAGCACAGACGATTTACGTGTACTCCTATGGCGTTTGTCAACCTCATCGCGCAAAGCCACCGCACTTTGCTTTCTTTGCAAGCAATACTGCGCATGCGTATAAAGAAACAGAGTGCGTTATTGACAGCAGAGTACAATATTGGCAACAATATTGTACTCTTTTTCTCCATTGATACCGGTAATGTAAAAATGCATAGGACAGGTATTATGCTAAAAATATTGCATGTCACTAAGTAAACCCCTTTGCGGAATATTGATACATGGTTTTATTGTCTCGAAAAAGTGGCTTGTATGTATAATAATTTGCATTAAAGTGCGCACCTTCTTTTCATTTTCGGATTGACGTACCCGTAATTTCATTCTAAGAATAACGGACCTTCTGAATAACTCCAGAAACCAACGTTCGGATTAACGAACATCTCTCTGTACAGATTTCGTGCGTTTCAGAATAGCCAACCTAACTTTTGAGTGTGTGTATGTATGTATGTGTGTGTGTGTGTACGTGTGTGTGTGTGCTGTGTGTGTGTAGGTGTGTGTGTGTGTGTGTGTGTGTGTGTGTGTTTGTGTGAGTTGACGTGTGTGGGCTTGTGAGGGGGGGGGGGGGTTAAGGGTCAATGGTACCATTCCCACTTCCTTCCACTGTATACATTTTCTTCTAAATCTATATTTTTACACAATCTTTTCATATCACTAACAACTCTGATTCATACTGCCACGAATGTCTTGACGTAACAACATGGCCGTTATATGAGCTTTCCCTCAGTCTTGAGCAACAATGTATGCAGCCATGCTGACTTGGAAAATCGAAGGCAAACTTCTGCAAGATGTCTTATTACCGTCAAAGTTGCATTTCATTATCAAATCTAATGTAAGGTAAGATTAACATTAATCGCTTTGTTGTTTGATTTACAAGACCTACAATTCACTTTGGGGAAAAACCACTCAATCTTCACTGTTTATGCAGCAGGCCCTATGTGAGCTGAATGTAGACTTTCCCCGAAGAATTCAATGCCTACTGAGTATAGTATGTAATAATCACTTTCAGGTTTGAGTTTCTTCAGTTTGTCTCCCTCTACAAATGACAATTTTGTTAAGATCGCAACTGCTGTTCTTAACAGGTTCGAGTCCCACTGGTTCCTTTTTTCCGACATGTTTGTTAACTTACAGATCAGCAGTTGCGATCTTAACAAATTTTCATTTGTAGAGGGAGAAAAACTAAAGAAACTCAAACTTGAACCTTCACCCCTCTGAATAATATCTTTCTTTTAATAATCACTTTCTTTTGTGTCATTGTACCAGAACCTTCAGCTGCAAGCTCAGCAAGCTGGTGATGAGGACTGAGTGTGAAGAGCCCGCTCCGCAATTTTTTTAACCAGTCGCAACTAATACATAATATGAGACGTTGATCCAAGAAAATCTACAACAGGTGGTCTGGATACGTCCCTCATTTTCTGGTAGTTGGTGTCCAGTCCTCAGTGTGGAGTTTGACATTTTCACCTTGTTAACATTGCAGGTCCATGGAAAAAGATATTATCTGCGGCATTCAAAACAGTATTGGATTTTATGAAGTTGAATTTATGAACAATGGCGGCCAAGCTGAAAGAGTCGATCTGTGAAGTCTTGGAATGTGGGATATGTCTGGGCCAACTAGAAGACGCCACACACCTACCTTGTATGCATACTTTCTGTCGAAAATGTATCACCGAACTTGAAAGTGGCTGTACTTCTTCATCTGCTCGTCACATAAGATGCCCAGTATGTCGAGCAAGGTGTGCGAGGCAAAACATTGACAGCTTGCCACCAAATCTGCTTGTAAACAAGATAATGGGAATTGTTGCGGAAATTAAGGTGGAAACAAGCAAGGCCGCTGGAGATGTTTGTGAAGCACACCCAAATCTTGAACGAAGTCATTTCTGCGAGAAGTGCGAGCTGGTTGTCTGTGCGGAATGTGCACTTTCGGATCACAGACATTCTGAGCACATGTCTCACCTTAAAAGCGTGGAGGAGGTTGCGAGTCACAAGACTGATGAAATAATTGCACTCCTACGGGACGCTACAGAATGGACAGACACTCACAAGGAATACGCAAGGGACATTGACAGAGAAAAGGAAAATGGAAACAGCTACTTGGACCACTTGGTAACAGAGATTAACACAGCTTGTGATAACCAGTTGGAACTGATTCGAAATAAGCTCGCCACGACAGTAGGGAATCTCGTAGCGGAAATTGAAACACAGAGAAGTTCATTTAATGCTTTGATGGACGATCTTCTTTCGACTGAAGCGGAAGCAATGTCCGGAGTCACCAAAGCATCTGAAAGGGTAGAAGAGCTGCTGGACGTGGAACCGCGAGAACTCGTTTCCAGGTGTACTGACCATCCAGATATCTTCTCGTCTCTCAAAACACGTATGGATCAGAGGCCAGTACCATCCAGGACGGAGGAGATTCGCGTTTTGGAAACCATCAAGGCTATTCGATTCGAAGTCCTCCCTGTCCCCGCTTACTGCATCCTACCGCTCGGAAGGATTAACAATCTTGTGGAGAAATCGATAGGGGCTGAAGGTATTGAATTGTTTTGCTTTTGTTGAAAAATAGCATACCGGGCCTATTCTTTCTACACGCAGGTATAATCATGTGTTTTCTTTCCACATTTAATTGCTATCTCTCTGATGTAAGATGACAGCTGATATATTTGAAATTCATTCTATATCTTACGCTAACCTTAAAACCTTGAAATTATGTAAATACAACTGGGAAACTTAGAATGAACATTTTGTAAGTCATTATCATAATTCGTTGTATATACGCTGTAACCAGAAGTTGCCAGAAAATTTTTATGATTTCCTTTGATTCCTTGTTTGTTTCAGCTCACGGGACCAAGTTCTCTGTGACAAACAAATATGCGACTTCTGGTCAAGTGAAGTTTATGGCAGCCCATCCAAGTGGTTCCCTCATCATCGGTTACCGTGACGACAGGATGGAGCTTCTTCATCCAAATGGTGACCATTACAAAGTTCCATCAAGAATCCCAGCGAGAGATGTTGCAGTTTTGGCGGACGGTCGCGTCGCTGCATTGACTAGGAAAAACACGGTACGAGTATATGAGGCAGAATACAAAACATTGGATCATGAAGTCGTCCTTGATCTCCAAGAGGAAGATTTCATCAGCGCCATCGCAGCGGACTCCAACGAAAACATTCTTCTCATAGTCCCGAGACAAAAGTTCATCTTGTTCTACAATGTATCGAAGCGTTCCACACATCAGAAGGTCATTCAGGGCTGTACCATCCCCAGGGACATTTTGGAAATGTCCGTTTCGTCAGACGGCAAGATAACAATCGTGGCTGACAATGTCATGTACAGGTTAACTGTGGAAAGCGAGGAGTATGAGTGCACTGCACTTGTCCCCGGAGAGGACAATTCTTTTGATCTCGCCGGAAATCGCTTTGTCCTGTCCAAGGAGCGCGTTGAATCAGATGCATTGCGACTGTTGTTGAAGAAATATGACACCAAGACCGGCTTTTGCCTCGCCAGCACTTTCTACCAGACTGAGCAGTGTGGAAGTGGATTCGAGCCTTGGGGTATCTGCACGTCAGAAACCACTTTTGCTGCTTTGATTTCATGGAAAAAGATCGCGTTCTTCTACCTCACCTAATTTCGTCTTTCGTGAAGTCTATGAACAAAATGAACTGGGAACATCAAACATAGGGACATTAACGTATTCAGTCATGACGGTTAAAACTGTATATGGCGATGCAAGGCATTTGACGATAAAGGCTATATACAGCATCGCTCAGACTCGAAATCCTCTGTGTACGAAGAAGCTCATAAATAACATAATCTATATGATTATCTGGTAGAGAAAGAATGAGAGATGGCTTCCTTCATGTGCTCGTATATGGACAGCTGGTAGAAAAATATACTTTCTGAAAATAGATTGATGGATACAAAGAGGCGAGATTCAAAATACGGTATTATGCATTTCGTATTACTCTCTTTAAAAAATCGAGTGACAATATTCACTCTTGAAGGAGTGAATACAAAAGAGTGAATTTAGTGTGGAATTTGAGTGAATTTTGAATGAAAATTAACATTTTCACTTAAAATTCACTCCAATTTTACTCTAAATTCGCTCTTTTTTTGTTTTCACTCCTTTAAGAGTGAATATTTTCACTCGATTTTTTTAGAGAGTACGTCATTTCGTCATTTGCTACTTCTTTCATCTTACGACACCCTTTGTCATTTTCATGCAAGCTCTCAAGTCAACATTTTTTTTTCTCTCCCTCTCACTTCAGTGTCGCTCTGATTACAAACATTAAACACCGTTTCCTCAATATTTCATCCCCACTCTCTTTTTTTCTTCTACGGTCCCATTTACACAAGATCAGGTAAGTTTTGACTTCCATTAACCCCTTCAATGCCAAAACAGCTGTATCAATAATTATGACAGTAACTTCATTGTTATTCCTTATGACGTCATCACTGCAATGACGGATATTTTGTTGTATAACCTAAATATTATGTATTTCTAAATTCAATCTGAACTTCTAACGTCTAATGCATTTGTTTGTTCCCTATTATGTTAAAGATGAACAAAAAAGATAATGTATGATTAAAAGTTTAATAGCCATAAATGATTGTATATAGTGTAGTGAGGAAAATCTCTTTGATCTGACATCACATATTGGGCGTCTTCACATGTACCGAGAGTGCGTAATTTGAAACACAATGCATCAGGAGAATCATGATTCAAATGAAGCATTTAGGCAGTGTATATGCAAAATGGTCCGCATGTGTGTGTGTGTTTTTTTTTTCCAGTGACGATTCAAATGACAGTCTGCTTTATTCTGAGATTTTGCAGCATATCCAGATCAGAGGATATTCGCCGGAAATACAACATAAACATATCCTATATGCTAAATTTCAAAGAGCCGTACCTGTAGCAGAGCATTGTGAATCCATGATCGGCTTCATTTGCCATTTATTTGCATTCCGCGATACGGGTGGAGAGTGCGATCTTCTCTCCTAAACGATGTATACAGTTTTCGTTTCCTTCTCTGTTCTATGTTTTCCACAGCTCTCTATGCCGCACAGTATTATCCACACAGGTTTGTCACATACACCTCTGAAGTCTGGACGTAGTTAAAAACATACCGTGACTTCTTTGGATCTCACACGTTGTCGGAGGGGAATAGTCTCCACCACATACAGTTCGTTATTCCAAAAGCTTGGTATTCCGTAGGTTCCTCTAAATCCGTAAATAAAGTAAGGTTCGGTGTTCCGAAGGTTAGTTAATCCGATAATGGAAATAGGTTCGTTATTCCAAAGGTTGCTTATTGTGAAAACCAAATAATGTTCCTAATAATGAAGGTTTATTGATACGCACCTTCTCATCATCGGAATGACAAATCCTTCGGAATAACGAAACTTATTACTTTCCCAGATTATCCTATCTAACGAAACTTTTCATTTCTGGACTAGCGAACCTTCGGCACAGCGACCCTTACTCATTTTCGGAATAACGAACCGTCGGGATAACGTCATAAATGTTCGCGTTGACAAACTCTATGTCATTTTCGAATTAACGAACGTAAGGGTGTGTAGGGAATTTGTGTGCTTCGGAATAATGAACCTTTGGAATAAGAAAACATCTTTAGTTTTTAGATTAACTGACCATCGGAATAACGAAACTTTGGATAAACGGTACATTTATTGTTCGGATTAACGTACCAAATTTAATTTTTGGATTAACGAACCTCTAGCTATACGGAATCTGCATGATCTGTGTGTTTCGGGAAAAAAAAGAAGATCTTTCAGAATAACGAACCTTACTTCGTTTTCGAATTAACGAACCTTCGGAATGACGAACATCTCCGGTCGACACCATGGGGTAGCCAGGTGGAAGAATTAAAGACGTCGAGGTGAAGAAGTGTATTTGACGCAAGAAATCATTAGTCATCCCGAAAAGTTTTGGATACATACGCTAGGTTAGATGGTTTTTCCTTTTTAATGTTACTGCCTTAACCGAATGCTGATCTACTGTGCGATACAGGCCTATGTTGGCTGCTGACCCAAGCATTATAAGCTCATTGAAATCCCAACATCATAATTATGAGTTTAATGACTCTAGACGAGTACAATTACATGTATCCCAAAGGGTGTCACCGTCGAATTGCATAATACTGCTACTGATCTCCTACGTCATATCCCCAACGTTTAGTGTTTCATGTTTTCCCGTTCACGTGTGGATTGAAAAGAGGTTGCTGCGCTTTCTCGGAAATGACCAAAAAAAATAATCTTTGCCGCATTCCAGTTATAGAAACACTTGTTACTTACTTCATTCGCAACAGAAATCATAAACTATTCAATTTATGTTGTTGCCATGCCTTTTTGCACGCTTTGACAAGAATGTGCAATAACGGCGTCTTTAGCAAATACATGCTGAAATCATATTTCTCAAAAAGACTTATATATTATATGAATATATATATATATATATATATATATATATATATATATATATATCTGTTTATTTACCCACAGAGCAAATTGAAATCTGTTCCCTCAATCGTAGAGTATTTCCGTTGCAAATAAATCGTACAAGTAATCATTCTATAAATGTGTTATCATTTCATGAGTACATATTTCAGAAATGTATATTAGGCCACTTCAAGACGATAACATCGCATGTTTCATGTAAATGTTTTATTCATCTCCTTATTCTTTCCTACAACAAATCTCTCTCTCTCTCTCTCTGTTTGTCTGTAGGCATTGTCGTAAATGTTTCATCTGTCTCTTGTTCGTATCTTCGTAATGACCTAATTGTCACTGTTTATCTCACTTGTTATGATAATTGTCCTATTGTATATCACGTCCTAAATATGTCTTCTTGAACTGTGGACTCCATCTGTAATGGAGTTCATTTATCATCCATTTATTACAAATTTTAAAGGACCACACATATTCGCGTAGTGCTTTTTAGTGGGTCTCTCTATTTTTTGCTGAATGTATTGTAAACGTACATTCTATTCTTACACCATGAAAAAATGATAATTGCCAATTGATTCCACTGTATCGTCGTTCATTCGTATACTTTGATCATTTGTGTTCCGCTGTAAAATGAAATAAATTTGAAATTAAATTGAATTACATTGTAAGCAAAATGTATACTTTACTAAACGTTGACCTTTGTATTGATTTCATAAAAAAAACGAAATTCTTTAAAACCATTCCAAGCTGAAGCAAAGTATGATAACAAAAAAATAGACCAACATGGTAATATATTGCCCGTCATTTTCCTACTTTTTTGAGGAATATAGATTCCCTAAAGAAAATCGAAACCCGAAGAGAGAAGTGGATTGAGTGAAAGCAGCAACATTAGTGGAACACATCAGAGAAAGTTTGAGGAATATCGGACAATCGATGCCAAAGTTATAAATTTTTATAGTTTTGGTTTTAGAACTATACTGTGTGAGGAGACTACTTGAGTTTATGACAATCATGTGTGAACAACAAGAAAGTACAAAGAAAATTGAACATGCTTTCATTTTTCTAACATAATGACAGAGCACTTGACTAACCGCTTTCAAACAGCAGGGGGAATAATTACTATACCCCCTTAACATAATTATGTCAGTATCAAATTAATAGAATGTGTAATTTTCATGCATGAAATTTTTTGGGGGAATTTACTTTATATTTTCTTTATATTGTTATCAACACAAGACGTAATAAACTTCAGCAGTCTCCTCATCCATCGGTTCCGACACCAAAACTTTAAAACTTCATAACTTTTGCAACGATTGTCAGATTTTCCTCAAAACTTTCAATGATGTGTTCTACTATTTAAATGTTGCTGCTTCACTCAATGCAAATTTCTCTTTGGGTATTGGTGAAAGCATCCTTTCTACATCATTAGCTGTAACTTTACGAAATTAAATACTGTGGAGTAAGAATCCCAAAAGTGCATATACAATTCACGCACGCACGCACACACACACACACACACACACACACATACATATATACACGGTGAAGTGGGCTTGGCCTTGTACGTGATGGGTGCTGCATTATTTTTATGTATAGGTGTGACGGAGGAATGACTGCTGGCAGACGTAGCAGTATGTTCACTCCCAGGGATCCGTTTCATGAAGCTATCACATAAAGCTATCACATAAATCTTAGAATGGCCAAAGTCGCTCATAGCTAAGGAGAGACTTTCACGGAGAAGTAAAAACCATTTCACGAAGTCTCTCCTAAGTGTGACTTAGGAGAGAGAAAGTCTCTTGCCTTTCGACCGAGTTATTGGTCTCTTTGGGGGTTTACCTGCTGTGTGTGTTGTTTCGGTGGAGTGACTTACTCCGTCACACCCATATATATATATATATATGCGTGTGTGTTTGTGTGTGTGTGTGTGTGTGTGTGTGTGTGTGTGTGTGTGTGCTATATGAAGTGCAAAATTTGTGGCAGGGAATATCAATCTTAAATATATTTGTACATATATTTTGTTTGATGTTTGATAGATACTTTATTTTCTGCAAATCAATATACATAAGTTACATAATCATGAAAATGCAGGAAATATACAAAGTAAATTCAACGCAAAGTCGTTTGACTTGCATAAACCACGATACATATTAAGTACATAATCATGAACATGTAGGACATATGTAAAGTAAATTTAACACAGTCTTTTGACTTGCATAAACAACGATATGAAAGAAATTTAATATACAGTATGCATGTCTATATGCAGCAGTGATAAGAATAACATTTATAGTTAAGAAACGATTATGCAGAGGGCCGCCATTATAAGCATCGCTTGAAAAGATGGCCGGCCCGAGGAAAAGATAAGGACGTACTAAATTCGTAACAATATATATTCGTAACAATATGATAGGGAATGGCGAAACAAATCAATCGAGGTTTGTACTACTTGAAGAGCATTGATGAGCACACAAAAATGAAACATTCTCTCATTGATTACAGTAAAAACAGAGTGTAGAGTGGGCCCTACAAGACAAAACTTGCGAGAATGATACCCCATATACGAACAGTGGAATTTCCACCACAATACTCACATAAACAAACAAGTAAATAAGTGGTATTAAAGACCCATAATCATAAGTTGATGTTGGCATGGTTGATGTTTCACTTAATTTGAGTTTTCATTACATTTTCAAAAACTTTTCTTCCATGCTTTGAATGCCACATTATATTCTTGTATTTCCTTACACTATTACACTATTATTATTTTTCCCTTGTCATAAGTAATCATCCTCATTGATTTTGTATAACTATGTGTGTGCATATTTTGTGCTGTTATTACGAATTGTTGGAAATTCAATGAATGAAATGAAACGAAAATATGATAACGCTCATTGTTGTACACTCTTGCAGGCCGACTGGGGAATGTTGCATTTCTGTTTGCACTGAAATGTACTTATAATTGAAAACAAAAGTATTGAATCAAAGAAATATGACTAAGTTTGATGTTAAGGGCTGTAATTAAGCACAGGGCAACACACACACACACAAAAAAAAAATATCAGATAAGAGTGATCTTTTTCATTTGGCACATGAGCGGACAACAGGAAGTATACCTGCAGAGATAGTAAAAGTCAAAAGAAAACAAAAAACTATCCACTATCCACGATTCACTCTTATCAATAACAGCAGAAGGCGTTCAAGCAATAAGACATAAATGTGAATACATGTATCAGTTGATTTGATGCATGAAGGTTAACAGATATTAAAGATACGAATGATTTGTTTCGGTATAAGTCTTTTGGCACACAAAGGCAAATTGTAGGCTAAGCATGCTAATTGAAACGCGGTCGAGACAGCACGCACTTTCAAACACATTGTCAAATTAACAAGAGCAAAATTATATTACTCTATAGTTTTTGGGGGTTTTTACGTCTTCTCAAAACAAATGAATTATCTTTCACAATGTGTAAATAAACTATATAATCTTAAGGATTTCTCTCATCACTTGGCTTGGTATATACGATAGCTGATATGCGGCTAATTTTGATCTTTTGCGACTTTGGGGCAGCCATGCCGCTCGTACATTCCATAGGGAGCTGTAGATTTTCGCGACGCGTACGTTCAGATGAAAAAAAAAAATAAAACTGTTTTGCACAAGCGCAAAGCAGTTTATATAATCAACCTCGCGTCGTAATAGTTTGCTCGAAAAGTTCCGGGCTCTTTTTGCGTCCGCTCATATTCACGCCGCAAAGAGCTTCTTGATGCAGTGATCCTATTGGGGCGCCACTTTACTTGGTATATAGGTTGCGTCGTCGCGCAATCTAAAGCTACTTCGAAACACGACGCAGGAAGAGAGGAGAACGGCAAACGCAATTGTCGTCTTAAACGTCCGCGTGCAAATCTAAAGCTCTTTATACGTCTTCATGAAGAACTTCAATTAACATGAAAGTGATGGCACTGTTCGCACAAGGTTGATTGCATGAAACCATCCTAGGAGTTGAAGAAAGAAGAAGAGGAAGGTATGAAACTGTGCATGCCAAGTCTTTACTCTATAAGCCTTCTCCTAAATGACAGAAGGTACAAACGTTTTTATACATCTTCTTGTTGTCCTCGTATGTCATTGCCCTCTATCATTAGGACATTTTGATGTACGTGAAGTATGTAAATTAAGTTGCTCTTCTTTGTGCCCCATACATTCACATTGTTGTTTTTGTCAATCTTTCATATTTTCTTTCTTTCTTTTTCATATACACAATATACAAATTAATTTGTGACAACATAACAAAAATTTCATTACAGCATAAATTCCATATTACGAATGAAAAAGAGAGAATTTGTGTGTCAAAAAAAGGAAAAGAGGACAATTATTTACTAGTGGAAAATTGAGCAAAGAAAATGGGATTCCATCGGGATTCGAACCCGAGACCTCCGGATGCTAGTCCGGTGCTCTACCGACTGAGCTATAGAAAGCCCTAGTGCAGTGTTCGTCCCAGAAACCCTTAATTCTCAATGCTCGGGTGGTCAGAAGCTATAGCAGTGTGTTTGTGTGTGACACACACGCACAACACTTGAACCTGGCATAAACCCGAAGGATAATTCAACTTGGGGATAAATGCGAGGGATCACCGAAGTGATGCAGCTTTTTGAGTTTGTAACAAATAAAGACAGAATAAACTGACCAGAAAGAATATAAATTATTAGTGGAAAATTGAGCAAAGAAAATGGGATTCCATCGGGATTCGAACCCGAGACCTCCGGATTGCTAGACCGGTGCTCTACCGACTGAGCTATAGAAAGCCCTAGTGCAGTGTTCATCCCAGAAACCCTAAATTCTCAATGCTCGAATCCCGTTTTTCTTTGCTCAATTTTCCAATAATAAATAATATTCATTTCTAGGCAGTTTTTCTGTTTGCGTTTGTAAAAAAGGAAAAGAGACAAAAACATCAATCAGAAGGGAACAACCCCTCACCAAACCAGATATCACATATATGCGCACACGTACACACACACACACACATACACACACACACACACACACACACACACACACACACACATACACTCAAAAACCAAACATGCATAATATAATATCTGTAATCATGTATACAATTAGGCAGACATATGAGAAAAGCATCACTGCACATTTTCATATTCTTTCGAACTCAGAAACCTATTTAAATCGGAAGATTGTTATGTATCTTGTTTATGTCCATTAAAGGTCTTCCTCTGGAATAAGTTGATATCATTTGGATACAGAAAATAACTGAAATGAAATGATAATGATATATCATCTGACAGGAGAAAAGAGTGAAAAGAACTGGAGGAGTGTTACTAGAAAGTAGGACTCCACCAAGCGACCATGGTTAAGATATCGCAACGTTTTGTAGGTATTTATAGCAACTTCTCCTGATCACATGTTGTAATTACAGCATATCCAACTAATAAATCACATGATGTCTCTTGCCTAAATCTCGATTACTCTTGACTTTCTCCCTGATAATAACCATGTCTCGTCTCCAAATAATCCCAATTCTCATTTCAGCTCTTTTTTCGTCAATTCTTATTTGTCAATTAGAAAGAATTGTATTATTTTAGTTAGTACAGGTTATAATAAGCTATGATTTGTTATACATATTATCATTCTCCCTATTTACCTTATATCCCTTTCTTTTGTTATTTTCATGTACCAATTGCAATATGCGTTTTCCCTCAATTAATGTATTACATACTTCCATGTTTTCATATTTCATTTCATACTTATATGTTTTAGTTTATTTATTTCATGTATCAATATTGTGTGTGTGTGTTTTTGGTTTTTGTTGTTGTTGTAATTTTGATGTTTTAGACCCCACGGAAGACCAGCAATGTCACGATGGTGTCCTTGAATGTCCAGTCGTACTCTTTTATACGGAAAATAAAATTCATCCATCCATCCATCCATCAATCAATCAATTAATCAATCGATTAATCGATCAATCAATCAATCAATCAATCAATCAATCAATCAATCAATCCTCTGTCTACCGCTTCCTATCATAAGTCTTGAGGAAAAACGAAATCCCCGAATTCAGCTGTTGTATCTCCAGCGTTTCACCAGAAAAAAAAATGAACGTTAAACAATGTCACTCTTCTTCAGTACTTTGGCAGTCAAGACCACAGACATTAGTCTTTTTCCTATCCTTGTGCCTGTGTGAAAAACTGCACGCTGTGTCCAAACAAGATGGATGTCAATCTTTCATCGTACAACCCTTTTTTCCCCTGATCATCTCACACTTGCTTTTCCATAGTCTCTGATGTTGTTTTACTGGCTTTGAAATTAAAGCAGACATACAATACGATGGAAAAGAAAGGTTATTAAGCGGATGAGTGTGACGCTAGCTCTTTAGGGGCATTTTTTCGGTGTTCTGAGGTCAACTTTAGACATGTAAAAAAAAAGATGACCCGCTGTGCAAGCAGACTATAGTTGAAAAGATGCAGAATATCGTCCTTGCCAAGACGTTTTCATCACAATGAATATAAGTAAGCTAATGGCTGCTGGCTGAGTTCTTTCTCGAATTTGATCGCATTATTACATCAAATGGACACACTAACCGTTTGTAGTCATAATTGTATTGTAAGACGAATTAAGATCGCTCTTGACCTTTTTCAATACGCTTGTAGTTACAAATCTATCTGCTTAGAGACCAATATCGACAAACGAACAAAAACAGTATCAGTTATAGAAAACCACGTAAAAGCGGATTACAGCAGGTCAACTTGATCTGACAAGACGACACGTTCAGATGTCGAAGAGCACGAGAAGAAAGAAATGCTGAAGTAAGATGGAATAAAAAGATGGAGCGAGGAAAAAAAGAGAAAAAAAACTGAATTGAATTGTCTTCGTGCTGAAGTGATGATAAAATCTCCTTTACTTTCATGAAAAAAAAGAAAAAGAGCAGTGTATTTTCTGCAATGACGATAATGCTTTTGTGATATATATATATATATACATACATATACATATCTATTTTTAGTCAACTCGATGTCGAAAAGCACTAGAGGAAAATAAAAGAAGACTAAAAATTTCTGAAATAAGGTGGAATGGAAAGCTGGAGTGAGAAAAAAGTGAGAGAAAACTAAATTAAAACTGTTATCGTGCTGAAGTGATGAAGAAATCTGCCTCACCTTCCTACAAATTAAAATGACAAGAAGAAGTAAGATGGATGCTATATAAGAACTTCCAAAGAAACTTTATTCATAAAATCTTTTATATAAAAAAACAGTTAATGCGCAAGCGCAGTGTTTTCTGCAATGATGACAGCACTATGGTGATACTCTTTCGTTCTTTTTAGTCGATGAGAGGTATAAATATGATGTCCCAAGCAAGTACGAACTTACATCGATGTGTCGGAGGGATTTGTCTACTTGATTTGCATCCATGACTCTCGGTGAGTATGCTATGCACCGCTTACTTTGAAATTTTGCTTTGAAAAGTACACAAGGAAATGAATGCTTACTTAAAAAAGGTAATAGAATGTCACTCTGCTACCCCAAATTAACTGCATAAACATTCTCTCTAAGCATAGGACTCAATCTTCCGGCATTCTAGACAATTTATGCAATTTCACATCGTGACTGTAGTACATAAATTGATTGTGCCATGTATAGATTTGTGAAATTTATCGCGGTCCTTGAGCAGAAAACTCTATTCGCTTATATAAAAAACATAGTACACTGATTCTAATGCCATTA
This sequence comes from Diadema antillarum, assembly GCF_040938485.1. NCBI lineage: Eukaryota > Metazoa > Echinodermata > Echinoidea > Diadematoida > Diadematidae > Diadema > Diadema antillarum. The sequence goes on from NW_027271174.1 coordinate 2,276,143, forward strand.
TGATAATGCTTGCTTCACGAATTCAACTGTGTACAGTTTATGCATGCTGTAATCCTTTGGGCTGCTCCCTTGATCACTCAATCATATATTCTTATGTGAAGCTGCTATGTCACCATCCTAATTCATTGAAACTTGTTATCAATTTTGGAAACATTTTTATTACTCAAACCAATCACTGTAAACTCGTATCCAGATCTTCATGTTCTTTGCATGAATTCTGTATTCTGTTACTTAATGACATATGATGGAAGTATAACAATTTTATAGATGTTACAATGCAAAAATCTTTAAAAATTCATCCCGAAGTCTCCTCTTAAATCCGTATTACACATAACGGAGACTGGAGCCCGACGGACCACAGTGCAAAGTGAATGGGGTTTCCAGAATCTCACTGTACGTCAGTTTAGAATTGCACTGTTTGTGGGATTAAATTCTGCAAAATTTTCAATCTCGAAATTCTTCATGAAATTAATGTTAATGATTATGTTCATAAAAGCGTTTTTTTTTTGACATTATACATCCTGAAATATGGCCATAGCATTTGCAAGCTACTCAAACATATCACACTAAATGCTATTTTAATCAGAACTGGGCTAAAAGACTGTTGTGTGTATATTTGCATGAATTCTGTACTTATGACATTATGTTAATCATGATGGAAAGACGTCATGTGTTTATTTAATCTGAACATTGGCAATTATTTCATTACCAAAACTACGATGGGATGTTTTCATTTTTTTCTCTCTTACTGTTGACGTTTGGCGCCAAGTAGTATTTTTTGTTTTAGTTTGCTATGTAATTATCTTCAAATGCCATTTCTAAATGATGCTATAATTATGTAAAGGGCGTACTCTGTTTTGTTACTAGATGAAATAGACTGATCACCGCTTTCTCTTATGATGTTTATACCATTACTGCAGCTGAAATCACACAAGCGTGCTTACATAGAATGGCCGGGAGCATCGTTTGTATTCTCATTACGTTTATGCTGCTAAGAGGACATTACCCAGCCACCGGTAAGGACACCGAAACACACCTCATGGTGGAAAGTGCATCGCTTGTTCCTCTGTCGTCTGCCGGTAGCACATCTGTGGATCGTCCGATCAAGATTTCCACCGTTTCGGTGGGGTCTTTTCATCCAAATCATCTTCATCTTTTAACGAATCGGGGAGCAACGTATCTCACAACTTTGCTGGAAGAACTTGTAACTCAAAGTTACGAAAGTAAAGACGTCTTAACGAACCCCACAGATGAGGTTAATCTTGATGAGCCTGAAGACATAGAAGGGGTGGAGCCAACATGGGCGTGGCGGCCATTGACCTGGACGTGGATCATGGTTGCTCAGACGACAACTGCCGTGCTTGGGATCATTGGCAACGGCCTAGTCATCTACGTCATCTTCCGAGGAAGATACAAACGTCGCTCAAGCGACACTTTGGTCGGAGCGTTGGCCGTCGCCGACTTTTTGACGTCCGTCTTCATGATTCCTCTCCCGTTTCAAGCGTCTAGAGTTCCTGCCTCGTGGCTGGGAAATCTGTACTGTAAGGTGGTATATACGTCACTTTTCACAGGGGTTTCTATCGCTGCGTCAATACTTACTCTAACTCTGATACCACTCGAGCTGTATCTTGCCATAGCGTTTCCACTTAAGTTTAAGATGATTGTAACGCCCAAGAGGGTTATGCGTTCCATCCTACTCATATGGTTCTGTGCAGGTGCGATGTGCTTGGACCTGATTATCTTATCAAGAGTAGAAAATGGCGAGTGTGTGCCGGGTTATCCGTCTGTAAATGTTCATCACGCTGTATCTCTCATGCAGTATGTGTTCTACATCATAATCCCGATTGTCACCATGATGACGATCCAAGTACTAACAGTTTGCGCGCTTAAACGTCAGTCTAACGTCAACCTTCACGAACATACTTGCAAGGAGAGGTCAAACCCCAGGTCTACGCATCTAATTGTCGCCAAGAAACGCATGCTCCAGATTTTCTTCATCGTATTTGTTGTGTATGTAATATGTTTGGGTCCGCTCTTCACGAGTTATCTGGTTCACATGTTTGATCCCCTCTCGGAATCGTACTTAAACTCGCCACTAGATCAAGCATTTGTTGTCCTAGCATTCTGCAACTCTTGCGCGAATCCATTCATATACGCATCCAGAAACCCCAACATTCGTAAAGCGATATATGTATGCATAAACCGTCATGTCTAAGAGGTGTGATTTCCACTTTTACGATAAAAACAAATTTGATCAGTTGATATAAATTTCTAGTTGTCAGTAATGAATATCTTAGATAAAGGAAGGTATCTGAAATCATTAACTATTTAGGCTTATATCAACTTTCCCAGTACACCAGCACTGCCTCTCTAACGGAGAACAGATACAAAATTTGCACTCAGATGAAGTGTTACAAGTAATTAAACTAATTGGATTACAAATTTGAAATTTCATTTTATAATTTCGACACTATCCTTTAACTCTATCTCATATAACAGTGATAACTTGTGAAAGTGATTTTTTGTTTTGTTTTATTTTTTTTGTTTGCTTGTTAATAGAACACCCTTTCTCACATGTCTCATGTAAGTGCACAAATCCGATTGCCGTCTTTTAAAGCGAGTTTTCCAAGATGAGCCCCAAGGATATTAGTGCCCCATATCCTCAACTGTCTGCTTCTCTCTCTGCACGTTAGACTTTCCCTCTTCCATTTGGGCGGTGACCTGTATATGATGGCAACTCGAATCTCGATGGTCACGGAGATGCCCACGCGACGTCTACTGGAGACTGTGATTATAGCTGGGTCTCCTGTAGTTGTCCGGGGAGTCGCGAGAGAATCGAAATATTCATTTTTTTTTCGGAGACATTTTCCAGTGTTTAGCTGGTCTCAGATATGTCTCCACGACGTCTCCTTTGTTGAAGCCAAGATGCGGAGACTTTTCAAGACGTCGTGACTTTGCTGGAGCTCATAGCGACAGACCGGCAACGATGATGGGACGTCGAGGAGATGTCTCCGCCGCTGGGCTAGAAATCGTCTCGAAGACGTCGCATGACGTCCCCGTGACAATCTGGCGCACACTTTTGTTGGAATGTCTGGAAATTTGTCAATAAGAAGAGAAGTCTAGCAAGTCTGTGGAAGGAGATTCTGTATAATTTTCTGATTGCAGTTAAACGTTTTGGTGTACACATTTTGTGGCATATTTGGAAAACTGTTTATGTTCAAAGTGTAGCCACAGTCTATGTATACTTGTATGCATGGAGGGGGGGGGGGGGAGCAGGGAGAAGGTGTGGGCGAGTGTTATCACCATCCTTCCCGTACAATTGAGCTTTTGCCTTTTTTTAAATTTGAAATTAAGATATCTCGTGTGCGCATATTTGATTTAATATTTGGGAAATTATTTTTTTTTTAAAAACTGACCTGGGGGAACTGAGGGAGGAAAGGGTCGATTAAAAGGGGATATCCCCCTCGTACATGAGGGAACTTTGAGTTTACGCAATACAAGTGATAAGTCTTGTGCACTCAGAATTATTTAGAATTCTTTGTAAATCTAAAAAGTGTACTAAGGCTAGGGAAAGAGGCACGTAGGGGGAGGGTTTGGGAGGGGGATACTCCCTCGCAAGCACGAATGATTTTGCTTTTTTTTTAAATTGAAATTCAACGATCTGGTGCACATTTTGAAAAAAAATATGACCTTATTTGATGAAAGGTTGAAAGGGAGACCCGCTTCATGTACATGCATACAGTATACACGCATTCCCCCCCCCCAAATCCTCGGTCCAAATCTTGGGGGGGGGGGGGGGTAACGCCCCATCGCCCCCCCCCCCACCCCCACTTGGCTACGCCAGTGGTCATTGTATATGTAAAGCTCTGGCTGTAGGGATCCCAAAATTCCGCATGCACTGTTGTCTTCTCTATAACATAAGTTGCCTGATCTTATGGAAATTATGGTATGCCTTCGGGTTTATCGTTTTCCCTTGAGATCTTTAGCCAGATTTCAAAATTTTACAAAAATTAACGAGTTTGATGAAACACGTTCACTGAGATTAATTCAAGGGCGAAAGTATAGTAGAACACCCCCATTTTTGTGTGAAAGGTGTTTAGATTTTAAGTAGATGTTGAAAGCAGTTAGAGCGATTGAAACCATACCAAAACCATGGCTACGAAGGCAAAGTAGGCCTACATATTTTCCTGTCGGTAATTTGGTGGCATGCATTATTTTTGCAAAGAATTTAGTATACTGAAAATGTTTGACAGGATCAGAATCTGGCTTCTTGTGGTTTTATGCGACATAACATTTTGTATTGGGGCCTCTTTAACTATTTGATTGTGTGGCGGCTCAATAGCCCACACACACGCACACAAAGAACTTCGCTGATTCCTTAAAAATAAAAGAAAGAAAATCGATGAAGAAAAATGTATGCTGACAAGGGTTTTGAAAATCATGCAGCTGCTATCAAAGTCTCTATGAACAAGATGAACAAAGCTTACCACACCGGAAAGTGTTCCTATAATTGTCTATATCTTAACACAGTTTTCAGTAAAATACATTACTGTAAATCCAATATAATGATCGAACTCACCCATGCATCTTGTATACTATTCTAGTAGGAGAGGTTGCAAAGATGACTTTGGCTTATTCACTAGCCTGATGCTAATGTTAAAAAGGACCTCCGGATGTTTCGTAAACTTTTGCATTTGAACAACAGTTTGGCTATACTGGGTAAAGAGTTTCAGAATTGATAGTACATGTAATTGGTATGAGGAATGAGAATGATTCCAAAATTCACGACAAATCACAATGAACGAGGATGATGACGTATAGCATCTTCACATAAGAATGCATGATTGTGGGTGCTCGAGGAAGTAGAACGAAAGAAGGAAGCAGGCATTAACTACACATATTGATAGAGTGAATTCGCAAAATAAGCAAGTTGTATTATAATGGAATGGCATTGCCACATTACTGGAATAATGTGAGCCTCCTATATGACATCATATTTTTTACAGTGCAATTCGTTTCGTAGTTTCCAGAGTATCGGTTAATCTGCTCACGGACCACAAATATTCCACAAATCTAAGCATGACATCAGTGATGTATGTACTACATCAAAAGCATCCTGATTGGCCCTTTAAGTCTAGATAGCCAGGTGGGGAATTACATGGTATATTCAACAAAGACATTGGGTACATAATAGATTATTTAGTGCCAGCGTACAGTGGAGCTGGGTGATGTACATGAATTGCAGTCAGTGTTTTGTGGCCAATTTTCTGGTATGAGGCAACACGCAAGCGTGAGTATAGGCCTACTGTCAACGTACTGCTTTCTTCTAGCTCTTCTAGTGGCCAAACAGCTACTTTTGTCACATCCTAACATGTCGCAGTGATGCCATACTGTGAGATCAGATTAGTCTTTATAATTCATATTATTGTAGGAAATGTTTTGGATGTAAAAAGAATAATGAAGTTGAAAAGCCAAGCCATCGCTATGTTTATGAGCAAGCCCTGTATGCTGGAAAGAACGGAGTGCCCCACAGTCATTGACAGTGTGTTCACAATGGCCCGAATTCACGAAGGTGGTACACTTGAAAACATGATATAAACCACGGACAATTTGTATGGAGCGCCAAATGTCGCATATGGCCTATTTTGTTACGAAATCAGTAATTTCGTCAGCGAAATGACCATTTTTGTTGACGAAATGTTCATTTTGCAAACGAAAATTATCATTTCGTCAACTTAATGATGTCATTTCGTTACGAAATAATCATTTCGTCGACGAAATATACCATGCGACGCTTGGCGCTCCGTACAAATTGTCCATGGTTTAAACCATGGTTTCAATAATTGTACCACTATTGTGAATTCGGGCCAATGCGTTGACCATGTTGACATAGTCGACTGTGTAAACAAATACGCTCGAATTTAACAGTGTTTAGAAGATTTCACACCGTGGTTTGGTTTTCCACAGAGAGTTCACGTACATATAGTTCTGTTTCACATTGTACGTTGATGATTCACAGTGGGTTCACAATGTTAAAACGCTTGAATTTAACAGTGTGAAGAGATTCGACACTGTGTTCACAAAGTGTTAACATTGTTTCACTTTGTGCTTTCTTCACCTTGCGTTTCACACTATGGGACACTAAGTTCTCTCCAGCAGGGAGATACATGCTTTTTCTGCATTGAAATGAATTCAGAGATATGCGCATTACGTGGAGGGTTTTTTTTTTCTTAGAAAATTAACATGCATATTTTCTGTATCAAAGTATGGTTCTGTATAAAAGCTAGTTTCTAGATAGATTTCTTCTCAAGATTAGCATTGATAATAGTGGATTTAACACGTTGAAGCACGGACTGTTAGATTTGGAAGCAGTACATTTTGCCGGTCAATGCATTATGTCATGTTCAGCGACCTGTAGTATTGAAGACAAACGCAGAATCAGTTTATTCAATGTACATTAAGACTCCATGGTGCACCCAACACAGCACATGTGATGTTTGATACATTAGAATGGGTAAGGTGTTGAACTGCGCCACTCGGTCTCGCGTTCAGCCGTTCTCTCGCAGTTAGTCTCTTTCACAGCCACGTGGCCACAATGCTACCAGTGTCATACGCATCTGTCTGTTTGTCTATAAATGAATAATTGTGACAGAGCGATTACACAATTATGAATTCACTTATTCGTTTACTAATGTGACGACCCAATGATAATGTACAGTAAGAAATTAATTCAGGTAATATCACTGTTGGGTTTTATTACTGTTGATCCGGATCAGGCTTACAATTAGGATAATCATCAGCATAACGGTGATTAATTTACCGATGGATGAATCACCATTAAAGCTCTTTTTAGTTCCCAATGGGTTTGCAATACTTCTTTGTAAATAAACATGTATGCACTCAAATTGTTATCTCATAAGTCGCAAAAATCCGGCAAAATTTGAAAATGACTGCATTTTCAGAAATGGGCGTAGAAAAAAAAAAGTACTCAACCAAATTTAATGATTTTGGTATCATTGTCTTCTGCGGAAGATGCTCTTTCTAATGATGTCAAAAATATATCACTTTTAGAACGAAAAGTACTGAAAATCCACCGTTCCGCTTTTTTAGGGACACCCGGTATATATATACGCACACACATATATTTTCTCTCTATTACACTTGCCCCTTCGTACTACACTATAGTATTCCGTAACTTCGTTAATAAACACGGCCGTATAATAATATATCACTGTGAAGTTTCGTCATTCACAGAAGTCCAGCATTCGATGACACCTGTTATCTTCTTTGTATTTCTTTGTTTTTCATTGTGTAATAACATCATTGAATATCATGGAATCTGATTCTTCTTTTGTGATGACCTTGTTTCATGTGTATATAGACTGTGTGTACCAAATTTTAGCTTCATTTGATGTTTGGCTGATAGCATTGTCGAGGAGTTAATGTGTGATTGCAGAATGTGTCAATGTTTGAAGTGAGTGCTGAACTTTGACTTTCATTTTCTCCATTTTTCGTTTTTGATAACATGCAACATATTAGAAAATCATAACTTCGTCAATTTTTCATGGATTTTCATGAAAGTGGTACCAAATGAAAGCTTGCATTCTAGGAAATCCAGCAGTACCAACAACTCAAATTTGAGTTTTGCCTAGAAGTTTAGGGTTTTGCCAGAGCCGGTCACATTTGCCTTTAAATCGAGTGACACACCACACTCTTTGATATAAATACACGGCGAGATTCATGCTACATGAAACAATACGTGAATCGAATTTCCTGTTGGCATTGTCTTCCGAGATGAATCTTTGTCATTAAACTCCCAACGTCTTCCTTTTTAATGCACTATTTTTTTCTAGTTTATTTTCCAAGTTGACACCTTATAGTGCCAGTGGGCGTACAACAAATTACAACAACAAATTGCTAAAATGGGATGGTTATTATTGCATACTCATCACTTAAAAGATCTCTCTCTCTCACTCTCTGCTCTCATTTTGTTCAGCTATTTGAAATATTTCAGTTGGGCCACTATATTTTGTCAGAGATTTTGACCATCGCTTGAAGGTGGGAAAAGAGACATGTGTATGACTACCAAATATTGTAACATGACATAATTAACTCAGAAGAGATGTAAAACACAGCATGGTAAACGTCTCTTGCGGGACAAATAGAACAAACCGAGTCGGGGAATTCCCACGACTGCGGGCCTCCCCTTCCACAAATTTGAAAACCTGGTCACACAATCCTGCACGCATAAAGTAGAGTATATCACGGGTTACACAGGAAGTCTACAATCATAATCCATTGTGCTGCGAAACGAGTGGGGTTTGTCCAAAGTGCGGAGTTTGACATTTTCACCTTTCTATTGCACCAGACCCGGGGGAGACAGTGTTATCCAAAACAGTATTGGCTACATAGAAAATTGAGTTTATGAATCATGGCGGCGAAGCTACTACAAGAATCAATCTCTGAAGTCTTGGTATGTGGGATATGTCTGGACCAACTGGAAGACGCCAGATACCTACCTTATTAATTGTATGCATACTTTCTGCCAAGTATGCCTTACGGAACTTGAAAGACAATCTCTTCTACTAGATTATCAAATAAGATGCCCGGTATGTCGCGCGAGACATACTACCGACAGCTCCCGACCAAGTCTGCTTGTAAACAAAATATTAGGAATTCTTGAGGAGAGCGAGGAAGCAACCAATGCTGAAGATGTTTGTGAAGAACACCCAAATCTTGAACGAAATCATTTCTGCGAGATGTGCGAGATGGTAGTCTGTGCGGAATGTGCCCTCTCAGATCACAGACATTCTGAGCACATGTCTCACCTTAAAAGCCTGGATGAGGTTGCGAGCCAAAAGACCAATGAAATAGTTGCACTGCTACGGGACTCTTCAGAATGGTTAGACACTCACAAGGAATACGCAAATAGCATTGATAGGAACAAAAAGGAGGGAAACGGGTACTTGAACAGCTTGGTAACAGAGATCAACACAGCCTATGAAAACCAGTTGGATCTGATTCGAAGTAAGCTCGTCACGACAGTAGGGAATCTCGTAGCGGAAATTGAAACACAGAGAAGTTCATTTAATGCTTTGATGGACAATCTCCTTTCGACAGAAGCAGAAGCAATGTCCGGAGTCACCGAATCATCTTGAAGGGTAGAAGAGCTGCTGGACATGGAACCGCGAGAACTCGTTTCCATGAGTAGAGATTACCATAAAGATACGCTCTTGACTCTCAGAACAAATATGGATCAGAGACCTGTACCATCCAGGGTGGAGGAGATTCGCCTTTTCGAAACCATCAAGGCTCTACGATTCGAAGTTCTCCCTCTCCCCGCTTACTGCATCTTCCCACTAGGAAGGCTTCATACTCAGTCGACACAGGCGAAAGGTATTGTATAAAGTGATTTGGTTCTCTTCGAATTAACGTATATAACCATGGGAAGACTTGTGGTTTCTATTGATCCACAACATGCAGCAGCGCTTATTGCTACCTATTTTGTGTGAGATGGCATGTGCAAATATTTGAATCTCATTCTATACCCCATTCTATACCCCAATCTTTAAGGCCTTGAAATAATAGCTACGTTCGAACGGTGATCCTTAACCTCGAGGACCCGTGAGCCAACTTCGAGGATAGGCAATCTCGAGGATAAGTCAATTTGTCGACGAAACGAAGCGAAATAGATCGTGCGACATTTGGCGCCCCATACAATTTATCCTCGAGGTTACCTCCACGAGGTTAAGGTTCACCGTCTGAATTTAAGTATATTGAAATTACATGCAAAACCTAGAATGAATTTTCTGTAGGTCAATAATACAGCTCACGATTCGTTGTTATGCCATATAAGAATATTTATCGTTATGCGTCGATTAGGCCTACTTTATGTGTTTCTCTGACTTTTTCAGCCCACGGGACAAACTTCACAGTGACAGACAAATATGCGACGTCCGGTCAAGTGAAGTTTATGGCAGCCCATCCCAGTGGTTGTCTCATCATCGGTTACCGTGACAATAGGATGGAGTTTCTCCATCCAAACGGTGACAGAAACAAAGTTCCCCAAAGAATCCCAGCAAGAGATGTTGCAGTCTTGGGGGACGGTCGCTTCGCTGCATTGACTGGCCAAAACACGGTACGTGTATATGGGAAAAGAGACACAACATTGGATCATGAAGTCGTGCTCGATCTCCAAGAGGAAGATTTCATCAGCGCCATCGCAGCGGACTCCCACGAAAACATTCTTCTCATAGTCCCGAAACAAAACATAATTTTGTATTACAATGTAACGAGCCGTTCCCTCTGTCGACAAAACGTACAAGACTGCACTATTCCCAGGGTCTTATGGAAATGTCCGTTTCGTCAGACGACAAGATAACAATCGTGACTGCAAATGTCTTGTTCCGGTTTGCGCCAGAAAGCGGTATGTGGGAGGGTACCGCACTTGTCCCTGGAGAAACCAACTCTTATGATGTGTCCGGAAATTGTTGGGTCCTATCTCAGGAGTGGGTGGCTTCGGATGCACTGCGATTGTTGTTGAAGAAATATGAAGCGAAGACCGGTTTTCCTCTCGCCAGCACTTTCTACCCAATTGCGCGGTGTGGAAGTGGATTCGAACCCCGGGGTGTCTGCACGTCAGAAACCACTTTTGCTGCTCTGCTTTCAAAGAAAGAGATCGCGTTCTTCTGCCTCACCTAATTCAGTTTTTCATGAAACTCTCTGACGAAATGAATAGGGAACATGAAACATAGGGACATTCACAGAGTCATTTCATTTCAGTTGCTGATGTATAATATGGAGGTCCAGCGCAGTTGACAAGCATGCTTACGTTAGGTCTTCCAATGACTTCATTAGGGCCTATCTCTAACACGTGGAATGTGCTTACTATGGATACATAATGTAAGCATAATATGATTTGGATTATGTCAACTTTTTCTTTTCTTTTCTTTGTGATGATGGAAATAGATAAACTATTGAATTGAAACTAAACTATTGAATTGATATAATATGATGTATAATGTGGATATATCATATATGATGTATGATATTATGACAATAAGAGACCGAAAATCAGAAGAAAATGTGTTCACACAGTTGTACGACGTTTATATTGGGAGGGTATAGATTACTGGGTAATTGGTACACAGCTGTACTGAGGAGAGAGAGAGACAAGTAATGTTCTTCTCTTTACACTTCGTATTTGTATTTTTAATGCTTTATTCAATTTCCTACATCTTGCATATCACCTTCAAGTTCATGAAATGTTGCGTATTTATTTCATTTCTGATTTAAAAAAAAAATCAAAGCATTGTAGTGTATTATAGTGTTCCACTTATATTTCGCCGACACTCTCTCCTTTCTTCTACAGCCAAGTTTGGACAGCTCCATGAAATTGTTTGTTTCTAATATTAATCCCTTAATGCCAAAACAACTATTTGGGTCAGTCCATGTATTTTGTAAGGAATAGTCTTTACCGATAAGGGGTTTACCACGTAACTTCCGTTACGAATTTTCTGCCAGCGAATTACCGTGATAGTGTAATCGTATTAATGGTATGCAATACCATTTACCTTACAAGATGTACCTATCACGGTGATTTCGCACGAAATCTTTACCTAGTCAGTAATAAAGCTATTCACCTATATCCGACCGAACAAGCCTGCTCTTAGGTAGAACTCGTCATAATTATTTCTTGTACTTTGAACGTAGCCCAACATTATATTGAATACAGACCTTTGTGTGTTATATTGAGGCAGACTGTTGTAGATTCAGGCAAATTTTCACCTTATCTATATCTTATCATTTTTGTATTGTATAATTGTAACTGTTTCTGTGCTATTTTCATGATAAATGGGAAGATGAATTGAACTTTAAATTTAGTTATTCACTAAAAATGTTTCATAAGGAACAGTTTACTTCTTGCCTATGATCCTAGTAGTCGATGTGGCCCATAAATTAGTAACGCATCTTTCCTCTTTTGCTTGTGTGTGTTTTAGTCAGATTGTCTTTTGATAAGAACTGATGAAAAGTTAAGTTGTCTAGAAATCCGTCTTCACAATATCCCTAGTCCATTGATTAAACTTCCAATAGCAGATTTTAGTGTGTCTTTAACACAACCATGCTATGAAATTCGTGAAATTCTTCCGTCGGGATGTTTTCATTGCAACTGATTGACTGACAAATCGCCCTACGTCAGGCCCTACATCGATGTAGCGCAATTTGTCAATCAGTTGGAAACATGTTATGTTCATGCAATGTACATATAACTCGTATGCTGGGTTAAGTGGGTCTGTCCTATACTTCCTTTCCATGCATGGCTTTCCGGTTCGGTTAGAGAATCTGCCACTACAATGTGCATCGGAAGGATGACTTATGCTACGCTATTTGTTTTTTTTTTTTTTTTGTGTCGAGCCTTAGTGAAGTTTATTTTCTGTCTGGGAGTAAAACAAAATGTTGTCAATTGTAGCTATTCCTGAAATAATCCTGTTTGAAAACAGTCCTTCCATGTGCTGATGACACTATATTCGAAACGATTATCAACTTCAAAAGACAATATTTTTTTCGTGTTCTTTCTCTCAGTTTAACCAAGAAACGCTGTGGCAGTGCCTCAGCCAGTACTGTACAGGTTCCCTCTAAGCAATAATAACTTAAGCTTTCGATTACAAAAATAAAAGTATATACCCAACCTCTGTCTTATGAATTATGACCTGGTAGCGTGATCGATGGCGCGAAAAGGGAAGGCTCGCCAGATTCAGATGTATTTGGGAATCCCTAGTTGGCTTAATCATGTACAGTTGTATCACTGATCTCTATGTTTTAAACTACACATGAAACCTATATAAGAATCTTGACTAGAGCCAGCCAGTTACCAACGAGCACATGCTTCGATGCACATATTCTAGCCGCTCGGCGATGGACTTTTTTCCCCCCGAATGTACCTTGGTGGGCAACGAATTAATCTTCTCTCCCCATATAATCAGTGCCAAGGTTCAATTAAGTTATCTGGCACCAACGCGTTTAGTACGACATAAGTTGCACGTCACGAGTTCGACACCCACATATCATACAGCCCATGAGTCATACAATCCATAAGTTCGACACCACACAAACAAGGTTCATGAGACCGACGCCCAGTGTTGTAATGTCGAAATCGTGGGCTGTTTTTACCTGGTGTCGAATTAATGGGCTTTATTTGCTTAGTGTTGAACACATGGACTGTATGACTTGTGGGCCACATAACAATGACTGATGACCTTATTTCTTTTTAATGTCGAACTCATGGGCTGTCTGACTCGTGAATGTCGTTCACGTGGGATGACCACATATTGTTTTCTTCTTTCTTTTGATGAATTAAATCCTAAACAAAGAAAACTGTGATAAGCTATGGTAAAAGTTGAAAACAAAACAAAACAAAAGTAAGACAAATGATGATAACATAGCGATTCAGATTTGGGGGAAAAACGATTTTGGTTACAACCATATGTATATTGATAAGGAGATGCTCACTTAGTTATGTCAACAGTGCAGTGATTTGATGCAAAAGTAAAAATGTACTTCTCCTTAATTTGTGAAAGTAAATTTACGGTGATTATGGGTCAGTGGGAATCTTGCAAGGCGATGGTATCATTGTATCGTGTAATATGCAGATGTTATCGTGTCCGATTGTAATTTCGTGGTGAAAAAATTGTGAGACACGAAATTTTCATCACTTTTCAATTCGTGTGTCAAAAATTTCATGAAACATCCTTTGTTCATCTGACTCTGTGTTACATTCATATATGAAAAAGAAATGTAGAAATAGAGTCAATTCATCAAATTGCAAATATAGGCTAAGCCTGTAGCATTATGCACAATGCAATATGAGTGAATTTTCGATGTATCAGCCTGACATGTCTATTTTGACGTTAAGTTGTATACATGAAAAATATTATGCAAATATGAATGAATGAGTTATGAATGAGTATATATTCGTGTTTGTATACTGTGTGCGTTTGTTTGTTTAAATTGTTTGTTGTTTTTGTGTTTTTGTGTGTGCTGTACTTACTTTTGTGTATTTAGACTGAAGTCTGTTGTATTAAATGGATGGGATAAGTAAGTTTTTTTTTTAATCCCACATTTAAGGAATGCAAGCAATTTGTGTGTGTCTGTGTGCTGTGTGTTTGTTGTGTTATAATGTGAGAGTATTCATAAGTCATGTGTGTCCTAGTAGTGATTTTTTCCTGTCTGTTAGAGTTTTAATTTGGAGAACATGACCTCGATGAGCATGCCTTGCAGCTTTGATGTCCCCGTCCACAATGTAACAACTGTTAAAGAAAAATCCATTTCAAAAATTTATTAATTTTTATAAGAAAGAGAAAACACATCTCTGCAGAACAGTTCAAAAATGATCGAAATCAGATGAGAAATAAGTAAGTTAGGACATTTTGAAATGTCAAAATTTTCCTGAAAACGCTTTTTGACCAGTTGTTATGAATATTCAAATCAGTAAGTTGATGGTGTCATGCCCCCTGATTTTTTTTATTCATGTCATGTAAAGAAACGACAAAAAAATAATGTCATATTTCAGCTGCATGAATATAAAACTTGCCTTACAACCACTCACTATAAAAAAAAGAACAAATGTAAACTCAAATATGTCATGTCGCTATTAGCAAATTACCTGAATTAGCTATCAAAAAATGACGATATTTCCTAATTTTATATATAACATACGCAAAAACTGTAAGAGCATGACATCACCAATTCATTCATTTGTATATATTCATAAGAACTGATCAAGAAATGTTTCCCGAAGAAATGTATAGTTGCAAAATGTCATGTCTTCCTTATTTCTTATCCGATTTTTTTTTTCATTTGGGAACGTTGTGTAAGGACTTTTTAAAATCTTTCTGATAAAACTTAAATCTAAATGGGTGGATTTTTCATACTATGCGCGACCCAGGGGATGTATTAGTTTGTCGGGAACAGTTCGTACAGCGGAGGATTACGAAAGCATTGCTTTTGGCACAATGTGCTTGGAAACTAGGGGTGTATCGTCACAGATTTCACATTCAACCATTTAACATGTTTAACGCGCAATATCCGCTGCAGCTGAATAAAGAATTACGCAGTCTCTGCAATGTACTGTATGTGAAAGGGCGCCCTCACTGTGCCGTGCTCACCCTGCAAGACAACAAAACAACAACAACAACAACAACAACAAATCTCTCCACTAAAAGGGAGGAACTATAGGCGAGCTATGTACCTCCTCAGTATTACGTCGATGCCCATACACAAATCGCCATGACCTGCCTTTCAGTATCACTTTATTATGAATTCCAATGGCTTTCCTTTCCCATATTACAATGCATTCACGCTCACTTCTTGAATGTGGGCATGACCAGTGTCACTGTTACGTAAGAAAACGTGGTTTCTAAAGTTTTCTGAATCAGATTAACCTTCTGTCATACAGATTGTGTGTGTGTTTGCGTGTTTGTGAGATGGTGTGTGTGTGTGTGCGTGTGTGTTTTTGTTAGTGTGTTGTATATGAGAGTATTCATAAGTTATATGTTTGTATCCTAGTGCTTTTCCTGCTTGTTAGAGTTGAAATTCGGGAGAATATAACCTCAATAATGACCCGAATTTACGAAGGTGCTATAAAAAGAAACCATGGTATAAACCATGGACAAAAACCATGGAGCGCCAATTGTCGCACAAAATATTTCGTTACGAAATTAGTCATTTCGTCGAAAAAATGACCGTTTCGTCAAAGAAATTATCATGTCATGGACGAAATGTTCATTAAGTTACAAAATGTTGTCATTTCATGACAAAATAGTGTTCATCGACGAAATGACTAATTTCGTAACGAAATAATCCATACTACACTTGGCGCTCCATTGTTTTTGTCCATGGTTTAAAACCATGGTTTCATTTGTCCCACGTTCGTGAATTCGGGCATATAACTTCTAAGCATGCCATGGTTTCTGTTGTCCCCGTCCACAATCTTTAAAGCTGTTAAAATACACAACGCAAAATATACACATTGCGCACCACACACAGGGGGTGTATTAGTTTGTCTGAAACAATTACTGTGGAGGATTGTGAAAGAGATATGATTTATTGGCACAGCCTGACTCCTTCACGACCGACACAGATTTCACATTCAACCATTATTTTAATGCACAATATCCGCTGCAGCTGAATAAAGAATTGCTCAATTTCTGCAATGTATGTGACAGGGCGCCCTCACTGTGCCGTGCTCGCACAGCAAGACAACAACAGCAAGAAAAAACATCTCTCCACTTTATTAGGGTCTAACTATCTCCTCAGTATTACATCGATCCCTATATATCGCCATGACCTGCCTATCGCTTTATTATGAATTCCAATGGCTTTCCTTTACCATTCCAATGTATTCACGCTCATTTTGGGGCATGACCAGTGCCACTGTTACGTAAGAAAACGTAATTTCTACAGTTTTCTGAATCAGATTAAAGTTCTGTTATACAGATTGTGTATGTGTTTGTGTGTTTGTGAGATTGTGTGTGTAATCACTTACCCATGGTGCAAAACGAGGACACAAATACAAACTTAACATTTATAATGAGGACACACAGAGAACCGAGGACATCCTCGGTTCGCAGACCTTTTATTTCCAAACGGTCTGCTTTTGGATACTTTTGCATTTAGGGGTACATAGGTCTTCGATTAGCATTATCGTAATTAGTCCTTGGTTGGATGGTAATATACGAACGAGTCCTCGGTTGACAAGAGTCCTACTGAAGCACAGGTCCTCGGTTATGTGGTAACATTCTAACGGGTTATAGGTCCTCGGTTTCCACCATAGACGCGTACTCTCTAAAAAAATCGAGTGAAAGTTTTCACTCTTGAAGGAGTGAATACAAAAAAGAGTGAATTTAGAGTGAAATTGGAGTGAATTTCGAGTGAAAATGTTCATTTTAACTCGTTTTAGAGTGACGTCAGAGATCACTCCAAAATCTTCGAGTGATCCCTGACGTCACTCCAAAATGAGTGAAAATTACCGTTTTCACTCGAAATTCACTCCAATTTCACTCTAAATTCACTTTTTTTGTATTCACTCCTTCAAGAGTGAATATTTTCACTCGATTTTTTTTAGAGAGTATGTGTATATATATATATATATGTGTGTGTGTGTGTGTGTGTGTGTGTGTGTGTGTTTGTGAGTGTGTTGTATATGAAAGTATTCATAAGTCATATGTTTGTATCCTAGTGCTTTTCCTGTGTGTTAGAGTTGAAATTCAGGAGAGTATAACCTTGATAACTTCTAAGCATGCCCTGTTTTCTGTTGTCCTCGTCCACAATGTTTAAAACTGTTAAATGGAACGCAAACCCCAAAAGCAATGAATAGAACACATTAGTGAAAGTTTTAGGAAAAGCGGACAATCAATGCAAAAGTTATGAATTCTTAAAGTCTTAGTGTTGGAACCACTGGATGAGGAGACTACTAGAGGTTATGACGTATGAGTGGACAACAATATAAAGAAAATATAAGAGGAATTGCACAAAATTCACTTTTCTAGCAAAATGAAAGAGTACTTGACTAACCGCTTTCAGAAAGCAGGAGGAATTAGTGCTACCCCTAACATATTATGTCAGTATCAAGTTGATGGAGTGTGTAAAATTTAAATTTTCATGATTAATGAATATTTATTGAATTCCCTTTCTTTATGATTATTGCAGTCATAACCTGTAGTAGTCTCCTTACCCAGCAGTTCCAACACCAAAACTTTACAAATCCATAACTTTGGCATCGATTGCCCGATTTTCCTCAAACTTTCACTGATAATTATCTTCTACCAGTGTTGCTGCTTTTACTCAATCCACATTGCTCTTTGGGTTTGCTTTCCTTTTAAAATACACAACGCAAAATATGCTCATTGCGCAACACACACAGGGGATGTATTAGTTTGTCTGAAACAGTTACAGTGGAGTATTGTGTGAATGAGATGTTTTATTGGCACAGACTCCTTCACGACCGACATGGGTTTGTGCTTGCAAACTAGAGGTGTATTGCCACAGATTTCACATTCAACCATTCACTGCGCAATATCGACTGCAGCTAGATGAAGAATTGCGCAACTTCCGCACTACTGGTATATCTGACAGGACGCCCTCACCGTATTATGTTTTTCTATCAAGAAACAAAATTTCGAGACTGTCAACTCTTTACACGAATTTCCGTGTGTCCTGTCTGTTGCTTAATGGTGAGTTCCCAATGACTTTTCCCTACTATTCCAAAATATTCACTCTCCTTTTGTGGACGTGACCGCTGCTACTGTTACGTAAGAATGTCTGAATATGATGATTTTTTTTTTGCAATTTAGGGTTTGTTTGTTTGTTTGTAAGTTGTTATAATTATCAGATTACATGACATAACCATGCAGTATCAATTCACTTGACAATTGACTTTTTCTCTCTCCCTGTA
Source organism: Diadema antillarum (assembly GCF_040938485.1). Classification (NCBI taxonomy): domain Eukaryota; kingdom Metazoa; phylum Echinodermata; class Echinoidea; order Diadematoida; family Diadematidae; genus Diadema; species Diadema antillarum. The sequence continues at coordinate 2,294,594 of NW_027271174.1, forward strand.
GATACATTAACATAAATATTGCTTTAAAGGGAACTAAATACCCCAGAGTAATTTGTATCATTGCTTGCCTCTCGGCGGCCTCTTGGGTCTTTTTTTTTTTTAGATATAAAACTAAAACTCAAATGATTAAGAATTTCCCATCAGTTTCATTCAGATAAAAATACAGATCCCACAATAAGAGTATGGATAATAAATAGTTTAATCTTGTGTTATGCACACGCCGGGCTGCCGAAATGGGAATACCCAACTTTCTTCGTTTCACCACTATAGGTCCTAGCCTTGTTTTAGTCGCTTGCAATAGGTTTGGGAAAAAATGTTAATAATTACAAACACACTTCTCATTCTCTGCATTCATGTAGCTATATATAGCTGGATCACCAACGAGAGTTGGCCAATATAACTTCATTCGCATTGCTTCTATGAACATCGAGCTTGGCACTCCGGGATAATATGCCCCTCTCCCCGTGTTTTGTCAACTGTCTGTCACACGCATTGATAGCAACAACCTTGTAGGGAGTTGGATGATTATGAGTTAGATGAGAAATAATTATTCGATTTTTTTTTTCACGTCGTTACCCGAATTCTAATCCGGAATCATGTCTTTGGTCACGCTCAAAGACTCAATCGCCTCGCATTTGGATTGTGGGATATGTCTTGGACGGATGAAAGATGCAAAAAGCCTGTCCTGTATGCACACCTTTTGCTGCCAGTGTATAAATAGACTAAAACACGATACTGAACGTATATATACGAGGCCCGCGAAGTCTTACACGAAGAAGTACAATCTAGTTTGCCCATTGTGCCGCGAAAAGACATCTGTCCTCCTTTCAGTCTGTGGTGGACCAGGGAGGTGGAAGATCTCTTCCACCTCTCTGGTTGGACATCTCCTTAAATCGAATCTATTCGTCAACAAAGCCTTGGAAGCGCTTTCACATTACGAAAGGTTGAGTGCAGGCAAGTGTTTCTGCGAGGCACATCCTCAGATTGAGTGCAGTCGTTTTTGTGAAAAGTGTGATCTGGTCGTCTGCCCAGAATGCGCTCTCTCAGATCATGGCGGACACCCGCGTCGAATCAAAACTCTGGCGGAAGTCTGCCGGAGACGGACGGATGAGACCGTAGGTCTCCTTGGCCAGGCGACGGAGTGGACGGAGCTTCACACCGCCTACCTGACAGACCTGCAGACGATGAGGAAAACCGGGAATGACAAGGCAGACGCTGTGGTGGCTGAAGTCCTGAGAGCCTATAACTTGCATCAACGAGCTATGCACAGCAAGGTATGTGGAGCGAGAGAAGGTAATATGGAAATAATTGAAACAAAGCGGAGCTCTTTCAATAATCTGATTGACGAACACATGACGAGGGAAGCAGATGCGATCTCTGTGGTTACCAAACTCGTTGGCTCGGCAGAAGAATTGCTGGATGCAAGTCCGCAGGAGCTTGTGACTGGATTCAAGGAATATTCGGAGCGGATGAGACAGGGACTGGTAAGGAAGGTCCCATCTAGAATGGAGGAAAGGCGGCTTCTCAATACCATCAAGAATCTACGCTTTGAGAAACAACGTGTACCAACGTCCTTGGTCCTTCGCATAGGGGAAGTACGGGACCAAAGATCTGAACTGGCGAGAGGAACTAGGAAAACAAAAGGTAAATAAGCACAAAGAATTGTCATCTTTGGGTGTATTTGTTTTTGGAGTCCAATAAAACTTACCTCAACCCCATCTTAACTGGGAACGGGGGGGGGGGGGTCAAATTGACTGCCCATGCACCATGATTCCACAGCACGCAAAGATTCTGCCACGTCGTTTCATGACTTTTTTTTTCATTGAAATTCCCGTATATTTTGAGACCAAATTTGCGACTTCCGGGTTAACCGTTCTGAAGTTACGTAATGTCTTGCAAAATATATTATGCATGTCAACCCGAAAACAGCTCAAATTCATGATATCGTGTGCAAATCAATTTATGCAAATTGATGTGTGGTGTTTTTGTTTTTGTTAAATTGATATAAATCAGATTATTTCAACTTTTCAATGTGGACATTAATCAATTCTCATGTAAATAAGCTTGAAAAAGGGCCTGCTACGTATTTTTGCAAAAAATCAATAGAATACATAAGAAATTAACAAAGCAATAAAACAAAAGAAATTGATTTTGATTGTGCTATTTATTACAAGAAAAGTGATGTGTCTTGAGGAATGTTGACACCAAGATTTACCAATCCTTCAGTCTTTTTAATGGAGTTACAGGTGAAAATGTGATTTCATGCATAAATTTGCATAATTAGTTTCATAAAAAATAGAAAACCAGTATTTTTCCATTGTATGACTATTTAATCTTGTAATTGACATCAGGCTCTATGTTCCGGCAAAATTTTGCGGGAATCGCGCCATCGGCAGCCGAGGTCTGAAGGGGCGGGGTCATGACCCCCTCCCCTGTAAAAACTTATCCAGTCTCAAATAGAAATATATTGGATATACACATATTTTGCCCAGCAAAGTATTCCACATTTCATCGATTTCCATTTCTTTCTCATTATAATTTCTCAACTAGAATGTGGAACGTTTTCTTTCTAATTTGTACTAAAATATCAAGACATAATTTTCTGCTGAATTGTGAAACTCTCCTCTCTTTTCACCTACAACATGCCTCCACATGCAGCCATGTCTGTGCACATTCAGCGTCCACAGAGATGCTTCTTGACGAGGACCGTAGAGATATCAGGTGATCTAAAAACCATGGCAACCGACTCTAAGGGCGGTCTCATCACCGGCTACCGCAACGGACGCATGGAGGTGTTCGACGGCAACGGGGGTCGCTTCAAAATCCAGGCAAACATTTCCGCAAGGGATGTTGGCGTGCTGTCGGATGGACGCTTCGTGACCTTTCAACAAGACTCGGAAGAACACGCTGCACATGTACGAGTCGGACGGGTCGCCACTCAAGACGAACGTTACATTCGACATCGAAGGAGAAGATTTCGTAGACGCCATCGCTGTCGACAGCTACGACAATATTTTTCTCCTCCTCCCAGAGCAAGCTCTCGTAGTAGTCTTTGCACCATCGGGAGGACGTGCTTCATGTCGGCTTGACCTCGACTACCCTATCCCAAGCGGCGTGTCGGAAATGACCGTCTCCGCGTCCGGCCAGATCTTGATCGTAGCAGACGACGCTGTTCTCACTTTCGACGCTGAGGCCAGCTTGTGTCAGCGAACGAGTTTGGCGCACACCGAACGGGCATCTTGCGATCGACAGGGAAACCTCTGGGTCCTCTCATTCCACAGCGTGGATCAGGCGACAGCCGCGCAGGTTATGTTGGATAAATATAATGGCGAGGAGGGAAGCCACATCGGCAGTTCGATGGTCCCCACCCGACAATGTCGTAAGGGGTTTGACTCTTGGGGTATCGCTCTGTCGGAGAGCAGCTTTTCTGCTTTAATCGCTGATAATGAGGTTGCATTTTTTGCCCTTTCTAGGTCAGACCAATAGCCAGAGGAGTAACCACCTTAGAATGTCTTCATACATTCCATGGTCCATACGCTTAGAAGAGATGCCTCTCGACGTTTTGACTATAATAGCCCGCTGCCCGAGCAGTATAAGTTTCCACCCCGCCCCAATCAGCAATAAAGACTTCTAACAGAAAGGGCAGCTTCAGAAGATACAGTGTACTTTTTTTTTCGTGGGCATATGCGGATAGTGAACAAAAGAGGGCGACATAAAAGGATAAGGACACCAAAAAAGGACAAGAGCCTTGTCTACCGTAACGTTTTGACTTGCAGAGATTAGTCAAAACCAGCGCAATAAGCGCAAACTTGTATTCTGCTTTCGTGTGTCGAGTGTTTGCCATTCCACTTCCATCTCCTGATATATCCAAGATACCGAAGGTCTATACCCATGCATCAATCCGCATTGGTGATAACAGATATGGCGCTGCTTGTTTCACTTGCTACACTTAAAGAAGGTATCAATGTGTATTCTATTAGAAATTTGACCGATTAGCGTACATGAAAAACTCTCTGTGCCTTCAATTCTCGTAGGGGCCTACAGTCTTTTTGTGAATATCGGTGACTTGATTTTTTTTTCATTTTTGCGAGTGTTTTTTTTTTTTCCAAAATCATATTCTATTGATCCAATACAGATCGACCAGTCTTTATTGGTTTATCTATGGCACCTTGCTCTTTAACGAGTGTGCCTAATTAAGTCATGGCCGTAGGACAGCAGCAATTGTCTTTCAACTTAAGGGGAATAGGAAAGTGTAAGTTTGATAAGCAACTTGTTGGAGCAATGTTTGTTGTTTGTGACGTCATCATGCATGCTATCCTAGCTGACAATGCAGCGATTATACCCGACTATACCCGGGCCTATGGGAATTGCGTGATATAGCAAAATCACTTCGTCCTCAATGATTAATGGTACCTTTAATAAGAATGTTACATGATAAACAGTCGATAGCAGTTGAAGGCCTATAGCAATAAGCCTTGCAACGTTGTATAAAACAGTACGATACGTTTACCAAAAGAGTTAAAGTCTGTTCTATGATTATACTACGAAGCCTAGATGTTCTTTATTATTTTTTTTTTGTAGAGCACGAAATGCCTGATTGTTGTCTGTGACTCAACACGATGAAGTAAACGGAAATGAAAGAGCTATTTAAACCGTTATACCATTAATTATTACTACATGTGGGCCTTAAGCACACACACTAGTAGACCAGCCAAACCTCAAAAAAGGCTCTAGATAAGGATTCGACGGCATTTTTTGTTAATGCTCCGTTCTCATACTGAAAGTCTTGCAAAAATACTAAGGAATAGCGTACGGCCGGATGTCACGCGCGTTTTTGCCGAAAAATGTCATTTTTAGCACAAAATTCTGAAGCATGTCAAAAATCACGATTTTTATTTTTTGCTTGCATTCAATTGATATTTGAAAGATCATGAGTTTCAATTGTCCCTTTTAATGAAATTGCTATTTAAATGTGTTTCCTTAGCATTTTAAAAAGTCATTTTGTACAGCCATATATGGGGCTCTCAAATGTTTGGGTGTTGTTTTCTCGAAATAATATTCACAGATTACTTAACGTTCTGCAAAGTTTGCTTTTCCAAGCTAATTAGATGATCTTCCAAAAGTACTTTAATGTTTTATAAAACTACAAGTGCTTCTTTAATTGAATGTGTCAATATTATTTCTAGTTTTCTTGAAGAAATCTTTACTTTTAATCAAAACTCTGAACTTGCAGGAACTCAGAAAATGCATTTTCCGAGCATTTTCCAGTAGCCCCGCGCAGCTTGTGTGCGCGCGAATACTTAATACGTGTGCGTACGTCTACCACGCACTACCCCTACGATCTAGCTACATACAGGTAAAATCTCTCGCGCGAGAGCTGCATGTTTCGGTCGTTGAGTTGGAAACGTGGTGACTGCATGGAAAAGGGACTATTTCCTTCGAATGTAAGTAACTTAGTAAATAAATACATAGTTCCTTATAACGGAACTTAAAAATCTGTTTTGATCTATTAGTTAGATATACAACTTTGATCTGAGACTTGGTTAATATCAAGGTTCAAGCGCTAGTACTACGTTAGGCCGATGTCTTTAATTACTGTATTTCGCACCGATCCCGTGGGCGCGGGCATGCCTACCAACCCCCGGGCCGCCACCCGACCGTGCCGGCGGTGTTTGTTAGTGGAACAGCGATTATTCCGTAAAGCACGTCTTGACACGGTGCGAAAAGAGGCCTAACAAACATTAGGTCTACGTCTAGATTTAGGTGTCTTGTTAGTTCGATCTAGGTTTGTAATTTATGGCCTCATCACATGCAGTTGGACTGAATCCTCGTCTACTGTTAGGTCTAATCTATCTAACGGTAATACACTCTCTCTAACTGTTAATACTAACGTTAGTGTTAGACATTCTAGCTAGTACTTAGTAGGGGTAGTGTTACTCTAACGACGAATGTTAGTGTTAGTGCTAGAATGTACGGCTACGCCTGTTATTATGCCAAAACAATTCAATCGGGCTAGGCCCTATGGCACTAGTAGTAAAATCACAATGAACTTAACACCTAACGTTTGCACATTAGCAGTTGTATAACGTGGACAGTACAGGTCCACTACTACTAACGTTACTGCGCTGGTTAGAACACAGGGCTAGAGCCAGGTCTAGGGCAAGGGGCTGTAGACTATACAGAAGATGTAGATGTAGATCTACCAACGTTTAGAGTCTAATAGTAATATACTAGACCTACAATATAAAATCTAGGGCCGGGGTCTGAAGCATAAATAGCTGGCGTCTGGAATTAGGATCTAGGTCTAACCTTAGTCAAGATCTGGGCCACTGATTCTACCTAACGTTAGAGGTTTCTAGTAATCTACTACTCATATCTAGGCAGTTTTGTTGTAAAGACCCAGCTTACTAGGCCTAGCTAGACCTAAGTTTAGGCATCTAGAGGTTCTAAAATCAATGCATAATAATTATACTATATATGTAGGCTAACTTTGATCAAAAAGTTCATGTTAGATCTAACATTAGAAGATCCTAACATTAGCTCTAACGTGAATTATCTAGGCTAATATTAGTCTCTAGAGCAGAGGTCTAAGGTTGATTCCACTCTTTCTGGTATTTGTAGACCTGTGGGTTCAGAAAAAGAGTCTAGGATTTAGGCCTAGGTGTTTTATATAAAAGCGAGTCTACAACCAAGTGATCTTGCCATTCGAATATGCCTGAAAGAGAGAGAGAGAGAGAGAGAGAGAAAGTGTTCAGTCCTGACTGCCAACCTCTCCTAATCTGTGAATCATTTACATGTACTCTTCTAGTTTACAAATAGATCTAGTCAAAGAGAAACTATTTAGAAATGTCTTTACTCATAAGTACCAAGTTCTTATGTTAATGTCTCAAAGAATAAAGGTTCATTTGAAAAAATGTAAATATTACATTTTTAATGGATCATTTATACCGACTCACTGAAACCTAAATATCTTCTTCTTTTTTAACTTTTTAAAAAGCTAAAAAAAAAAATATCATCTTAATGAAAGAGATATATTTTTAGTTATAATTGATTTGCATGGGAAACAAAGAAAATTATGTCAATGTCAAGATGCCTTTTCAAAACAATTAAATTTCAAATTGATTTTATTTTTTGTTCACTATTAGCTTATAATGCTCTGCTTTAAAGATGAAAAAAAAATTATTTGAGTCATGTTGATTTCTGTTTTCAGCTAGACGTACCAACAAGTGGACAGACTGAGTCTTGTCTTCAAACTTCACCAAAGAGAGAGACATATGCCTATTCTGACTTGCCAAAATCTAATTGTAAAGACTGAGCTCTTTCTACCTGCAACAAATTGCAGAACAACCAGAAGGTAAGAAACGGTAAATGTCTTAAATAGCGGTCTAATTTGAAATATCTTTTAAATACTAACTTACTAAGTGTTTGATTATCAAATGTATCACTTCAGTGCCCAGTTGAAAATAATGCCAAATCTAAATACATTGAGTATCAAATATTCCTATTCCATTTGAATAAATTGTAACAAGCATGTTTTCGCTTTGACAGTTGCATTACAATGCAGTGTACAAATACTTTGCAAACAAAGAGAGGAGAATAATCTTATACACGTGTATCTCCATTTATATAATAAGGGGAGCAAATCTATGATCGGATGTGTATTCTTGTTTTCTTGTAAATTCATTGCATGTTCTATTGTAGAGGATCATATGAAAGAACGGTATTCTATCTACTGAAGATGAGATCATATAAAAATCAAACATAAATGTAATCAAGTAAGATATTATATGTAATGAAATATTTCTCAACCATGTCAATTGGCACAAGTGTTTAATGTGTGCACAAATGAAAATACGTCTGTAGTCACAGATCAATTAACTTTCCATTGTTATTATGTTGCGTTAAGTATGACGTAAGGGTGATATGCTGTGATGTATTGTTCTTTATTTTTATCAAGGTGTCACCAACAAATGGACATGCTGAGTTTGAGATCACATCCACTAGAGTGAGGGGGAGATAGAAAGATGTCTTGACTGCGATGTGAATGCCCTTTCCAGCTCAGAAGTAAGTGTCATCGATTTGAAATTAGGAATATCATCTCATGAATACAAATCGATTTATGCAAGGAAATCATATCCTAATCCACATACAAATGAGAGCATGATACAATCAAATATTTGTGTACAGGAATTACAGGTGTCAAGATGACTTCCATCCTACATAATTCATTTTCAGTAAGATATGGCTTTAGAGCATCAAAGATGATAATAACAATGACATGATTAATGTATTACATGTAAGACAAATTAATGTTGACAGTGACCTGAAGATCCAAAATCTCATACTAAGGGATTCATGAGATCGTGATGATTAATTCTAATTCATGATGAATGTGTTTGTTTATGTTGCAGTATGATTATCCTGTTTCACTCATAAAAATGATAACTTATTTAAGTTTTTGTTAATTGTATTTTCGACCAGAATTAGCACAAAGTGGACAAAATGGACCCTGCAAACCACAGCCAACTACGGACAAGAGAGAGAGAGAAAAAAAAGAAAGAGAGAGAGATGTCCTGACTACCAACCTCTAATCTGTGCATCCTGCACTCTATTTCGAAAGGAAATGTGGGAGGTAAGCAATAATACATGTACATGTAAAATGTAAACCCCAAATATGTTGGAATATTTTGTCAAGCCTTTGACATCTTGACCAAATTTTTGACTGTCGATCGTTCATTGGGCAGAAAATTAACGCATGTTTTGCTAAATGAATGCAGTACTGCATATGCATGTAGTCAATCACTCCAACAACGAAGATTTACATGAATTAACGCTGATTATTATTTTTTTTTTTAGCCTCTGTCAAAGATGGTTGCAGGAGTTTTTATGTTGTTGCAGTCATCATTCACACGCACATCTGTCCTATTCTCATCTTGCAATAACTTAAATTTACTCAGCAGATCATCTTCAACTTTGGTTTTATACAGAAGAGATGATTACCTGCTGAGCCTTGTACAAGTAGCATTTTAGTTATTGTTGTGATTTTGCTGCTGATTGTAAATTACAGGGAAACCCTGATTTTTATTGACTGTAGAGCATTGCTACCATGACATTATATTTACCTTCGGATGGTAAAGTTACCATAACCTCTAAGCAATTTGACTTTGATTAGTTATGAGGGTATTGATGTGAAAGGTCACAGGGACATTATATGCACGAAAGTGATGAATGTATCCAGTTGCAGTATCAGGCAAGCACTACCTTGAAATTCTTCTGAATGGAATAAAAAGCTTAATGGAAAGAATTGGATATTTGGATCATGAAAGTTTCCTACATTTTATATTTCATCGTGTACTCACGGTTAAATTGCTACAATTAGGATCTACTGTATAAAATAATATACTTTACATTTTCAAGGAAACACTACATATAGAGGAAATCAAGTAACCGTATGTCTTTATTAGCCTATATGTCACTGTGTCTTCACCAAAGATTAAAATGCCCATGTCACTTTCCTCATCAAGTAAAGACAGATACACCATTCTTTCTCTCTCTCTCTCTCTCTCTCTCTCTCTCTGTCTCTCTCCAGAAACAACCCTGCCAGGCTATCCGGTCCGCATCCAGATTCCGTATGAAGGATGTCATCAGAACCTGAACTTACATGTGGAATGCATCCATGTAAACTTCTCAAATATAATCACAATGTGCTTTCAGAACTATTATAGAAGTTGAATATATAAAAGACATGTGTATATATTAGACATTTCTACTAATCCAGATTAAATGCTTCTTTTCTATTTTTTTTTCTTTTTTTTTCCCTTAGTGATGAAGTAAAACAAGACCTGATATCAAAATGTGCACAACACTACTTGGCAAAGAGCATTTACAATATGATTTGATGTAGATCTACTTCCAATTTTGATGGCAGCATTAAAGGGATGAGGGATGGCCTACTTTTGGTTGAGATGGGGGCTGATATGGAGATTTTGTAAAATAATGAGAACCCTGTTACGAAATATTAAAGAGTAAACAATACCAAGAGGAATTCCAAATTTATTTGTTAAAAATTGGTTTTGAAAAGGCTGAGATGTACAAAAACAAAGGGGTCCTAATAAAGGTGGCACCCACTTCTAATTATTATCATTCTGTGTCACTTTTTAAAAAAATTTCTCGGCCGTTTCAAAACCAAGAACTTTAATCAAACAAACTTCAAATTACTCTAAGAATTTGATGCTCTTTCATATTTCATAAGTTGTTTTTATTTGCTTGCAAAAAGTTAAAGTCTGAATCTCCATCTCAACCAAAACTATACCATGCCTTTGAGACTCACAGTTACAAGTCGCATACTAGTAGTTCATGGAAATTGATCCTGTTATTTCCTTTGAAGCCCAAACGCCAACATTTTAATCCTGTCAGATTGGAATGTCTTTTGTTTTTGTTTTTATGGGGGGGGGGCAGCAAAAGGGAAGTGAACTTTGCCTTTCTTCATCAGATGGAGGAAAATATGTGACATGTTAGTCAGAAAAAAAAAACTGCACGTTGAAGTGCTTAAAAAGAGAAAATTTCACAAAGTAACAGTTGGTGAATCTGAAGGGAAATAGCATAGAGCATGTTTTTTCTTTTCTAGTTTAAGATATAAAAGAATAGTATGTAGCTCAAAGGAACGAACATAAGTAAAATGTTTCAATCCAAACGCCAAGTACAAGAAGTAGTGAAAAGAAAATGTACTGGTCAAGATGTATGTTTTGCCAGGTTTTCTTTCACATGTGCCATAATTGTCATGATGTTGGTAATACTGTAATATATGCTAGCTATTCAGGGCCCCAGCAATGTATTCTGGTACTTGGAATGAGGGAAAGCATTAGAGGTACCATGCATTTTGGAGAGGTGATTTTTTTTTCTTCATTGAGAGACGAGTATTCAGTACAGATACCTTATCACACTGGTCTGCAGAACACAAAAATAATATCAGACTAAAAGTAGATTTTTAAAAATTTGGCAGTCACCATTCTAATTTAGTTGTACATTGACGAAAGTTCAATGCAACTGCGTACAGTCATAATTAGCTAGGATATGTAACCACAAATTTTTAAAAAGATAGAGATATTGAAATATTGCTTAAAGAGAACATTTTGTTTTTCTAACTGGTGTAACGTTTGTGATGCTGGACACATTATAGTATATGTCACATTAAAAAAAAAATTGAGGCTGTCAATGCAGTTAATGTAGTCAGCGCAATTTGTATTGTTTTTCAAACTCTTTTGATGTATATCACAGAGATTTGTTCATGAAAGACATTTTCACTGAGGACTCATTCTTTTCTAAAGCTTTTAATCATTTAAGAAGATTGCTTTCAGATGGATTTTTTTGTTTGTTTTTAGATGTCCACAAATGGAGACTGAGGTTCTTTACCTTTCAAAACGAAATACTGTTGAAGAGAAATAATTATATATATTTTGCAGGATTCAAGCATGTTCTTACTGTGTATGGTATTCTAATCAGCATTTTGGTAACCAGCAACATAGATGTCAAGTGCTGCTATTCTAGTAAATGTACGCTAATGGCAAATCATTGCTTTAAAAAAGAGAAATTGCCTCGTTTACTGTTTACTGTATTTCATTCGTGAACGCTGTTTGAGACGGTGGTTGCGGGCGTGTGCACATTGTGTAGTACGTTTTGTTGGTTGACTGGGAATTTAGAGTGTTGGTGATAACTGAAATGATTTTTTTTTTCACAAATTTGTGAAAATATAGAAAAAAAAATCGAATTGCAAACAAACAAGTTGTTACATGTCTGCTCCAAGGACATAGAACTTGGCCAAGGATTAATATAATCTGCAATATAGACTCGATGATATAACCGACTTAATGATGGGAAGGGGAAATAAAGCTGTTATTGCATTGTACGCATTTCACTTCTACTTCCTTTTCGCTTCTTATTTTCTCTTTTGAGGGTGATATTTGCCTTACTTTTTCACACAAATCCGGGATACATAATAACATTTATTTTTTATGTCGCCGACTAAGTGTGCGTTCCAAACAACGTTCATGTCAACAATCAACCATCATAAAAGAAACATTTAGTATAAGTCTTCTGCGGGAGAATAAATCAAAATAAAATGCAAACACCTCGCCTTAGAACATTACAAAAGTAAAAGTGATTTCGTGCCTATCCCTTGCAGGGCTCCGTTTCAGGGCCTGAGAATGCAAACTATATAGCATTACGAATTCCAAAGCATTCTCGGGGGAAGGGGTGAGTATGCAGGATGGGAGATTTGGTATCGTAATTTTTCCCAGTAACATGTGATTTGTTATCACGGTTTCCATGACAACCATTTCCGAACATAGTAAACAATTTTATATAACTCTTAGGTTTCATTGTTAAACATAGATTAGTTAGATTGACACATTTTTCACACACACACAAAATGTTTCAACACTTTCGTACGTTTTACAATTATGAATATTTGAAATTTTCAGGGAGTGACCTAATGATGATCAGTTGCCATGGTAACAACACTACTGATTTTATTTATTTATTTTTTTTTTTGGGTGGGGGGGGGGGGGGTGGGGAAGAAGCACATTTCAGTCATATCAAGGTGCCACAAAGGGTTTTGCAGTCAGCTATCCAACCTGTCCATTGACTTCGCCAATTATGTAAGATAAATACCTACACGCACTATACCATGTACAATATATATGGGCTTACGCTATACATTCGATTTTTCATTCAAAATGCGCGTCCGGTAAAAATACATCGTCCCATTTAGGATAACATAAAACGAGTTATCTTTCGCCTTATCTTGTAATTTCTTTGCTGCATAAGATATCAGAATATATATTATATTTCGGAATAATAAAAACTTTTGAATAGATTGATTTAGGTAGTTTAAAAAAACTTTGAAATATTGGTAGATTTTACAAAGTACAATTTTGAGTAAATCAAGTTTTTATGTTTCATTGCGCCATATATGTGCGTGTAAAAATTCTACATTCAAATGCATATTAGTCAGGTTCTAAACTTGAAATGGAAGATAACACATTTCTAGTTTGAAAGGTACTTATCAACCATTACTTATTTCGGTAAAAAAATAAAATCGTGATTTTTTACATTCTTTCAAATTTTGTGCTAAAAAAGACATTTTTCGGCAAAAACGCGCTTGACATCCGGCCGTACGCTAAACTTGAGTATTTTTGCAAGACTTTCAGCTGGAAAACTTAGCATTAACAAATTTTGCCGTCCAAAGTAAAAAAAATCGTCTTGGCTGGCCTACTACACACACACATTCAGACTTTAAATGAATCCTGACGCAATTTCACTGGTGTCCTAATTAGTTTGCATCTTGGCTGTTATAAAGAAAACAAAAATTATTTTACAAAACCGTATCAGTCAATTCATAAAATGCATTCCACCGATAAAACTATATTCGTAAACGAGGTCGCGCTCTATTACATGCTGGGCTGCCAATTTGGGGATTCCCCACTTTGTTTCTTTCACCAAAGGTCTTAGCCTTGTTTTAGTCGTTTTTCAGTAGATAGTTACTTGGGGTCCTACTATATGTCTTTTCAGTCCACGTAATTTTATGCTCTTTTTTTTTCCTGGTTGAGATATCTTGGCTGTACAAGAAATGTTCATCTCAGCTCACTATCAGTGACTATTGTTTGACCTTGTTCTTCTTCTCTTCTTGTTTGGAGGGGGGTCGTATGGTTCAGAAACGTGCAAACATTCCTGGCGTGTCGCGTAAATAATCCTATGAGTGCCCACTGTCAGTTGTTGTTGTTGTTATTTTGATTTTTTGGCGTGTATCATTCATTTATGAATATTTACGCTACTTTGCCCTATAGCCTGATAGCGGGCGCTCATAGGATTATTTACGCGATACAGAAACCATCCCCTCTCTTTCGTGTCTTCTTTCTTTTCACGTGTGTATTTTGTCTGCGTCAAATCTCCAAAGACAAAAGCGACTTCAAAAATCTATAGATAGACTGATGAGGAGAGGCTGGGCATGGGACAATTGGAAATTACTGTGAGAAATCATAAAACGCCTGGATATCACGGCTAGAGCGTATGTGACCCCAAGACGTCAAGTCTTTTAATATACCCCCGTCGAAGTTATGTCGTTTTCAGCTTCATTTGTATTGAAGTCTGCTGAGCAAGCACCTATACATGCGCCGTACGTTAACGTGTTTATCAATAATTCGTCGGAGGATGTCACGTATGTCGCTTCAAATATGGCTTTGGATGATTGAGAGCTCGTATATGAAATTAATTTTGTGTTGCTATCATTTTAAATCAGTACCAACATCAACAACAGGATCTGTGCCATGTCTTTGGTCACACTCAAAGACTCTATCGCCTCGCATTTGGACTGTGGGATATGTCTTGGACGGCTGACAGACGCGAAGAGCTTGTCCTGTATGCACACCTTCTGCACAGACTGTATAAATGGACTGGAGCACCATAGAGAGCGTACATGGAATAGTGTCAAGATGTGTTATTCGCGCACGTGCACGTACCATGTAGCTTGCCCAATGTGTCGCGAAAAGACAACAGTACCCTTTCCATCCCGTGGTGGAGGTTTCCTTAAATCGAATCTATTCGTCAACAAAGCCTTGGAAGCGTTTTCAGATTACGAAAAGGTGAGTGCAGGCAAGTGTTTCTGCGAGGTACATCCTCAGAGTGAGTGCAGTCGTTTTTGCGAAAAGTGTGAACTGGTCGTCTGCCCAGAATGCGCTCTTTCAGATCATGGCGGGCACCCGCGTCGAATCAAAGCTGTGGCGGAGGTCTGCCGGAGACGGACGGATGAGACCGTCCGTCTCCTTGGCCAGGCGACGGAGTGGACGGAGCTTCACACCGCCTACCTGACAGACCTGCAGACGATGAGGAAAACCGGGAATGACAAGGCAGACGCTGTGGTGGCTGAAGTCCTGAGAGCCTATGACTTACATCAACGAGCTATGCACAGCAAGTTATGTGGAGCGAGGGAAGGTAAAATGGAAATAATTGAAACAAAGAGGAGCTCTTTCAATAATCTGATTGACGAACACATGACGAGGGAAGCAGACGCGATCTCGGTGGTTACCAAACTCGTTGGCTCGGCAGAAGAATTGCTGGATGCAAGTCCACAGGAGCTTGTGGCTGGATTCAAGGAATATTCGGAGCGGATGAGACAGGGACTGGCAAGGAAGGTCCCGTCTAGAATGGAGGAAAGACGGCTTCTCAATACCATCAAGAATCTGCGCTTCGAGAAACTACCCGTACCAACGTCCTTGGTCCTTCACATCGGGGAAATGCAGGACCAAAGATCTAAACAGGCAAGGGGAACTAGGAATAGAAAAGGTAAATAACCACAATACTGCCATCTTTGGGTGAATTTGTTTTTGGAATCCAATAAAACTTACCTTAACCCTATCTTAACTGGGAGGGGGGTCAAATTGACTACCCACTCGACATATTTCGCGCCATGATTCCACAACGCGCAAAGATTCTGCCATGTCGTTTCATGACTTTTTTTTTCATTGAAATTCCCGCATATTTTGAGACCAAATTTGCGACTTCCGGGTTAACCGTTCTGAAGTTACGCAATGTTTTGCATAATCTATTATGCATGTCAACCCGAAAACAGCTCAAATTCGTGCTATCGTGTGCAAATCCAATACAAATTGATGTGTGGGTTTTTTTGTTTGTTTGGTTTTTTTTTTGTTGGTTAAATTGATATAAATCAGATTATTTCAACTCTTCAATATGGATATTAATCAATTCTAATGTAAATAAGCTTGAAAAGGGGCCTGCAACATATTTTTGCAAAAAATAATAGAATACATGAGAAATATTAACAAAGCAATAAAACAAAAGAAATTGATTTTGATTGTGCTATTTTTTACAAGAAAAATGATGTGTCTTGAGGAATTTTGACACCAAGATTTAGCAATCCTTCAGTCTTTTTAATGGAGTTACAGGTGAAAATGTGATTTCATGCATAAATTTGCATAATTAGTTTTATCAAAAATAGAAAACCAGTATTTTTCCATTGTATGACTATTTAATCTTGTAATTTACATCAGGCTCTATGTTCCGGCAAAATTTTGCGGCGATCGCTCCATCGGCGGCCGAGGTCTGAAGGGGCGGGGTCATGAACCACTCCCCCGTAAAAACTCAAATAGCCTAGTTAGAAATATATTGCATATGGGTCAGAATTTTGAACGATGTACAATTGAGCCAAAACAAGGCAAAATTTAAAAAGTAGGAAATTCTCCAAATCATTCATCTTACCTGAAAGAGTATAACTCAAGCTTTAATATGAACCCAATTATACTAGGATTTTCCCAGAGGAACAAGTTTTTATTCACCGCTGAAGTTTACCATGTCCAGAGCAGCGAACGTCCGTGAGGAATAGTACTGCACATACATTTGAATACCATTTAACATAGTTTCCAAAAATCTGATTCAGTTCAAAATCCTAATGAAATATCTTAAGGGACATGTGTACGTGATTGCAGAATATTAAGCTGGTACTCTTAACCTGTACGTAATGGTAGACAACTGATGATTTAACTAAATTCGTCATTTCTGTGAAAATATTGCTCTTCCGCTAAACACTTTCTCCACTTTACGCGCATTTTACAGAAACTCAATATTTTCACCTCTTATTTCACTATCCTATACTTTGATCCTCACTCCCAAATAATAATATACCTTTTAAAGATGTATCTCATCTGGGCAGTCTCTATAACCCAACAAACATAGCATAGTTTTCATCATGGAGGTTCGCATGTAGCTCACGGACGTTCGGAACAAACAAGATATTGAACAATGCAGCTCTCTTGAGTTGGAAACGCATTCTACTCACAACAAACAGCAATTTCATGTCGAGAACAAACTCCTCTGCAAAATCCTGAATAGATTTTACCAATTCTCAATTATATAAGCTTGTTTACCTTCTCATACTGAGGAATCAAAGAAAACAATTTTTCCATCTCTCGTAAATGAACGTACAAACGTACGTGTAATCTCAGTGACGTAGTCCATCCTTGAGAACGAATATATTTATCAGAATGTCGCTATCATGAAGTAGATATTCAGGTCCTAAACTTCAATAAAGTGTACAATGCAAAATTTGCTTTTTATATAACGAACATGGTCACAGCTAAAATTATGACAAAGAATTAATATAGAAAAACAACAGAAATGTGCTCCGTTATAGAAATACGAAGTTTAGATGGGGAGGGCAAACGAATAGGTTAGGAAGAAATCCCTCTGTGTTTGCTCCTTGTGTTGCACACTGTTACCGAGAAAAAATTGTGTTATCATATTAGTCAGAAATGATAATAGGTTCGACACTGCGAAGTTTCGTCATAACAAGACACAATAAGTCCATATCTTGGATGGATGTTTGTGACTTCGATATTATACAATATGGTTTGTTATAACAAACCTTTTGTAGCGCGTCATTTCGGAGGCTCGTTATTCATACAGTTTGTCAATACGAAAATTGATAGAGTTTGTATAATTATGAAGCTTTTTTATTCGGTAAATGATAGGAATCTCGGAAGGTTAACCGAAAGGCTTATTACTTGGAACATGAAAACTTATGTTCGCTTATCGAAATGTGGAGAAACAAGTTAACAACTAAAATCCTCCAATTTCAAAACCTCATAATAACCGTTTTCACCTGAATGAATATCAAACCCATTCCACTTTTAGAAGAACGGACCTAAAAATAATGATCCTTAATATCTATTTTTCGAAGAACATTTCTAATAACAAACCTTCTAATAACAAACCTTCTGAATTAACTACAATTTTTTTTTCATTTTGGAATAACAAACCTTTGGACATCGGAGTAACGAATCTTTGGAAGAGCGAACGTATCAAAGTGCAACCTTAAACCTATTCTTAATCATTACTTTTTTTAACATGTGTTTTCAAAGTAAGCACAAAAGCACAAACAAACTGACGATCTCTCTGTCTCTTATAAATGTAAAATGAAAAAAAAAATCTAGGAAAAAATTACAAATGAAAATTGCTTTTCATTGATGAGTATAAAACAACACCATGTGATGATAAGCGTAGGATTTGTGTGTTTTCATCAGACAATAATTGTATGCTGCATGATTTTTGTTCGCTTGTGACTGCATTTCGATGAATAAAAAACATAAACAAACAAACAAAAACTTCTCCAGAGGAATTTGGTATAACGGGAGTGCACTGGCAATTCTTTTCTCTGTGTGTTGGAGCTCGATCCCTTCTCTGTTTCTCAGTCATTTTCATTCAACTGCTTTCACGTCCTTTTGAAACTTTTCCGTTTCTTATTCAACACATGCTCATTACAGACTTCTTCCGTCATTATCCTGAATGTGATTGCGTAGCACTTTTCGGATTTGTTTTGGTTTGTTTTGTTTTGTTTTTGTTTTCTGTTTGGTCGCAGCATGTTCATGCTATTGAGGGAATAAGAGAAAAATCGTCATGAAGAGAAAAATAAGTATGAATTAAGGCATTTAATATCATGACAATTACAGCGAACGTCCGTTATGGAGACCAAAACTGGATGTGTTCTGTTTGAGACGGCAGCTACCATACTCAAAAGATAAACACTTAGAGCACCTGTCACTAATAAGTGGCACTGATCCTCTTTCTCCTACTACGTAATCCATCGACTTATTCAACCAACGAACATCCGTGAAAAAAAAAACGTTTTCCGTTTGTTATTACAGGTAAATTGAGTGCTGAACGCTATTCACTTTCGGGTATGAGCGGCTCGGTGATTTGGTAATATTTTCAACTGACATTAATCTTATGTGCAGTGATATATTTGTAATTGTCAGAAATTTCCTTTCTCGGACAGAACGTCCGTGAGCGAAACTTTCAGAACCTGCAATGTAACAGTACAAATTGTCTCCAGAACCTCATTAGAAAGAAATTTAAACGCACAGAAATTACAGATTACGCAAAATTCCATTTTCCCATAACTTTGTTTTCAGTGTTTAGCTGTTTTTGTGTAATTAGAGGGAAAACAAGCGTAAAATTGTGAGTAAATTTTCAATTGTTTGTTCATCATGATCACATAACGCCTCAAAAATTCTGAAACTACTGCTCTAAACTCATTGTTTACTTTGTAAAACTTTATTTGTCGCTATTGGAGCCAAAAGTTTTAAAGAATACAGGACACTTTCGGGACAAGTTATCCCTATCGGAGGGATTGCATACGTCACGGACGTTCACTGGAATTATCACGGACGTTCGTTCTACTACTAGGGTCATGTTCCAGGACGGATAACTAATCGACAGAGAGTACCTAGACTTCCTAACTCTTTCAAAAATTTGAAAAGGTATTGTCAATGCAAATTATAAGAAATTTGACATCCTTACAACATACGTATTGCTCAGAGGGGGATCAGGAGGTGAATTTTCAGAGAAAATATCAATTATTTGCTTGGTTTTTGGTGAATTGCATGGTCCAAAAACTGCGGACGAACCTCAGTCCGCTCCAAAAATGGCATGCAGCTCCTCGGCAAGAGAGCCAAAGGTAAAATGCACCTTCGCCATCAAAGCAAGATGGTGTCCCACTCGAAAACGTTTTAATCATCACGGACGTTCTTTTTTTTCTTGGAGGTTCGTCTAAAAATACAATTTCGGTTCCTATTTGACAAAGGATGGACAGAAACTCAAAACAAACATATTATCGTGTTGCTAGATCTTACTTGATTACGACTCAGAACAATATCGCCAATAACGTTTCATGGGCTACGATCTTTATTAGAAAATAGCGGAAGCACGTCCGTGACGAAAACTGAGTATAATTTTGCATAAAAGAATATTACGTCCCATGTACAGCCAGCAGACGTACAATTTTTGCAGGATATGTTCATTAGGTGGAACACCAAATTTTCATATACGTTACAGTTGGGACAACAAAGTAGAATTTGCAGCAGCGATAGAAATAAAAGCATCACGGACGTTCGTGTGTTTAGGACTGTGATATTTTAATTGTTCTCTGTAATTTTGTACGTGCTCATAAAGTTCTTATAATTTTGTGGTACATACTCATGATATGTCAGATTCAGAACATGGTCAGATTTTAGATGCTACGTACCATTAAAAATGCACATCATTAGTTTGAAAAACAAAAATTATTGTGAAAATAGCATTTTTACCGTATTTTTACGCTTTAAGTCCTTGTGAAATGAAAAATATCAGGCAAAAGTCAACCAAACCATATATTTCCTGAAAGGAAATTTACCAATCTTTGAGATGACATGAAAAAATTTGGTTTCTTAGATCATCCTGGCGTGTTCTAAGGGAAAGAATGTCATAAGGTACGAAAATTGGCAATTGTACATCGTTCAAAATTCTCACCCATATACACATATTTTGCCCAGCAAAGTATTCCACATTTCATCGACTTCCATTTCTTTCTCATAATAATTTCTCAATTAGTATGTGGAACGTTTTCTTTCTAATTTGTACTAAAATATCAAGACATAATTTTCTGCTGAATTGTGAAACTCTCCTCTCTTTTCACCTACAACTTGCCTCCACATGCAGCCATGTCTGTGCACATTCAGCGTCCACAGAGATGCTTCTTGACGAGGACCGTAGATATATCAGGTGATCTAAAAACCATGGCAACCGACTCTAAGGGCGGTCTCATCACCGGCTACCGCAACGGACGCATGGAGGTGTTCGACGGCAACGTGGGTCGCTTCAAAATCCAGGCAAACATTTCCGCAAGGGATGTTGGCGTGCTGTCGGATGGACGCTTCGTGACCTTGACCCGGAAGAACACGCTGCACATGTACGAGTCGGACGGGTCGCCACTCAAGACGAACGTTACATTCGACACCGAAGGAGAAGGTTTCGTAGCCGCCATCGCTGTTGACATCCACGACAATATTTTCCTCCTCCTCCCTGAACAAGCCCTCGTAGTAGTTTTCGCACCATCGGGAGGGCGTGCTTCATCTCGGCTTGATCTCGACTGTCCTATCCCAAGCGACGTGTCGGAAATGACCGTCTCCGCGTCCGGCCAGATCTTGATCGTAGCAGACGACGCTGTTCTCACTTTCGACGCTGAGGGCAGCTTGTGTCAGCGAACGGATTTGGCGCGCACCGAACGGGCATCTTGCGATCGACAGGGAAACCTCTGGGTCCTCTCATTCCACAGCGTGGGTCAGGCGACAGCCGCGCAGGTTATGTTGCATAAATATAATGGCGAGGACGGAAGCCACATCGCCAGTTCGATGGTCCCCACCCGACAATGTCGTAAGGGGTTTGACTCTTGGGGTATCGCTCTGTCGGAGAGCAGCTTTGCTGCTTTAATCGCTGACAATGAGATTGCATTTTTTGCCCTCTCCCGATCAGAGCAATAACAGGAGGAGTAAAGCCTCTATACAACAGAATGTCCTTAAACACTCCATGGTCTATACGATTAGAAGAGATACCTCTCAACGTTTTGATTTGTAAGGAAGTCAAAACATAGTCAAACTCATAAGCGCAAACTTGTACATTGTATTCCGACGCGCTTTCGTGTGTTGTGTGTTTGTCATTCCACTTCCATAGCCTGATAAATGCAATATCCGAGATACGGAAGGTCTATATAGCTAATGAAGCATCAACCCGCATTGGTGATAACAGATTGCGCTGCTTGTTTCACTTGCTGCACTTAAAGAAGGTATCACTGCTAGCGTATTGTATTAGAAATTTGACAGATTTAGCGTACATGATAAAACTCCCTGTGCCTTCAATTCTCATAGGAGCCTACAGCCTTTTTGCGAATATCGACAATTTGATTTTCTTTTCATTTTTTGCGAGTGTGGGTTTTTTGTTGTTGTTGTTTTGCAAAATCATGTTCCATTGCTCCAATACAGATCGACCAGCTATTTCTGGTTTATCTACGGCACCTCGCTCTTTAACGAGCGTCCTCTATTACGTCATGGCCGTAGGACATCAGCAATCGTCTTTCAGCTTAAGAGGAATAGAAAGTGTGAGTTGGATAAGCAACTTGTTGGAGTAATGTATGTGGTTTGTGACGTCATCACGCACTTGCTTTCCAAAATGGTTGACGATGCAGCGGTGATTTAAATAATCCGTTCAAGATTAGACCTGAGTATATCTCGAGCAGGTGTTTATGGGAAATGCGTGTTATAGCAAAATCACTTTGTCTTCAATGGGTTAATGGTACCTTTAATAAAGATATTACGTGATGAAAAGTCGATAGCATTAGTGTAGCAAGAAACCTTTCAGAATTGTCTAAAACAGTATGATACATGTACCAAAAGAATTAAAGTTTGTTCTGTGATATACTTTACTATGTAGCCTAGATATTCTGTATTTTTTTTTCATTTGTAGAGCGCGAAGTGCGTGATTGTTGTCTATGACTCAACACGATGAAGTAAACGAAATGGAAGAGCTATTGAGACCTTTGTACCATTAATTACAACTACGTGTAGGCCTATATTACATCGTGAATGATTTGTGCATACCTTTCTTTTTTGTAAGTTTGCGTGATATTGTAGAAGCCTTCCGCACGTTTCATATACGCATTTAAAGTTATTTTGAAGCATTTTCATGTGGTTATGAACTGACATTAGTTGGACTTGACTGATGATGAGTTAATGAAAAAAAAAACCCGAAACAAAACAATCGAGGTGGATAGCACTAAATCCGTTTATTTCATATATAAATCAAAATTTATGTCTTACAGATGTCGTTTCTTACAACCAGATATGTTGTGAGACGATTTAAATACAAAAGATCAACAAATGGACGCAAAATTAATCTAAATGATGAAACGTACATTGCATTAAAACAGGTTATGTGAGTACCTCGTCGCCATAAACACGCCTACAAAGTAAATATTCGGAAGCTTTAGGCATATAACTGTCTCTCTAAAAAATATCGAGTGAAAATTTTCACTCTAAAAAGAGTGAATACAAAAAAGAGTGAATTTCGAGTGAAATTGGAGTGAATTTTGAGTGAAAATGCTCATTTTCACTCATTTTGGAGTGACGTCAGGGATCACTCGAAGATTTTGGAGTGATCCCTGACGTCACTCCAAAATGAGTGAAAATAAGCATTTTCACTCAAAATTCACTCCAATTTCACTCGAAATTCACTCTTTTTTGTATTCACTCTTTTTAGAGTGAAAATTTTCACTCGATTTTTTTTAGAGAGAACAGTGCCCCCCCCCCCAAAAAAAAAAAGAAAAAAAGAAAGAAAGGAAGAAGCATAAATATATGTTAGGTACTCATATCTAATTGTTTTGAAATCATAATTCGTATTAAAACAAGCTTCTTCAAGAAACGAACTGAAATCCTAATGTAAGAGCCTGGATTGTGACGAGACCATGCTGAGGATTTTGTAGTAGATGAAGGTCGGGATTGGTACTCGGCACCGGCAGTTTCCTTTCATTTTATCGAAATTTCGTTATAACCGAACAAATAAACAATAACAATACATAGAGCGGATAATGTTGCTGCCTGAATTTTTACCTTGTTGTAACCGGAATTTCCTTATAACCGTGTTCGTAATAGCGAGCGTGCACTGTAATGATGTCATACAGGGAAACCGTGCTATAACGAGCTCGCTTACAACGAGTTACCGCTTTAATGAGGTGAATTCGGCAGTCGCAATTTTCCATTTATGTACAGCGCTGTACTGTGCTGGTCTATAATTTCTAAACATTGTAGAACGTGATAGCGCTTATAATGAAGTTAAACCAACGATACGGGTGACCTCGTTATAACAAGGTTTCCGTGTAGTACACTTTATGACGTCATCAAGCCATAAAACTCCTCGTCTATTCAGTTGTACAGAGTTTGACTTTTTAACATCACCCAGGCCACCTCTGTTGTGCGTTTGCAACGATATATTACATGAGCGACCCGGCCCGCAGTTGGCCAACATGAATCAATAGTTCAGCTCCTCAGTAATAAGATAACTTCATCTGCAGGACAGTTACTGTGTGTATGTTTATTTTCCACGAGTCTCGAGGCTGTGAATGACATTTTAGATTGTTGGCTCCTACGTCAAATTAAAAAAAAAAAAAACTTTGGTATCCAACTGAAGCTAATACTGCAGACATGGCAGATATAGATTCAATATCGGAAAGTAAAAACAACTTTCCATTATTTCTACCATGTTTTGTGTGATGACGTCATGACAAAGATTGCATGCATTAAAAAGAGACACAGGAATATACAAATGTCGCGAAATATTTTACCAGCTCTCAAAGAATTGTGCATATTAGGAGGCAAAAGACTACCTTTCAGTACGGGGTCTTTTTACTAACGAATGGAAGTGTTTACGTACGTAATATAAGCATGAGTTTGAACAAAGACACATGAACGTATATTAGTTCTTTGGATCGTTCTTTATGGTGTTATTGTTCCAACAGAGCAGGAAACGTTATTCATAAAATGTCCATTTTGGACTATCTTTTGTTTTTGTTTCTATATGAAAATAAAAGAAAAAAACTTAACGTTGGAAGAAGCAATCTTTATTTTTTTTCCAATTGTCTGAAAAGTTCAACGAGTATGTGTACGGGTTTGTTTGAGTGTTTTTACGGGTGTGTAAGAGAAGGAGAGGGGAGGGGAAATAGGTAAATGAATTGAGTGTATAGGGCCCCATTTCATAAGAGGTTGCATTGATGGCAATTCTTCCTGGGATAGCAATTGCCATGGTAATGAGATGAATCCAGCTTCCTGATTGGATGTTGCTATAGGCGATTCTAGCAAGAGTTGTTTTACTAGCATCTGAAATGAAGTGAGACCCAGGAGTATAATGTCAAAAACAACCATAACCAACCGAAACGTGCAAAATTAGATGATTGTGATTTATACACTGCTTTAATGCTTCTGCGTATCACGATAAGCTGTACATTTGAAGCTATAAGTACAAGTGGGAGTAATAGAACAAACAAATATTATTTTAATCAAAAGTGACGAAATACACGTGGATGCAAAACATTTTCCTCAAACCATGTAATGACGATCATAATGTGAGTCGATGGAGTGTCCATCTCAATCAGTTACATAATTTAGACATCTTCATTTGTAACCAGTGTTCTTAACCACGGTATCACTATTTCCACAAGATAACATCACTTCACACATGGTTTGGCATTATGCGAGCATAACTGGGATAACTTATAGCACTAATTTACCACACGTGAGAGCACATTTTCTTGGCATTATATCTTTCATAATTCGCGACGATGGAAGTGATTGTCGAAAACGCTTGATTGTCACAATAATTATTCAGAGACAGTTCCTTTTTTAAGAGCAATTTACTAACAAGCAGACAAGAAACCTAGTGCCTCAATACTACTATCAGACTATCATATTATACACGTGGGTGAAGCAGGATCGTATTAAAGCTCGTGCCCACACCACATTCTAGTGGACTTGGATGGAATTAAGGTAAATCTGACGAAAATGGTAAACGTTTCATCAGAATTGGACAGAAAAATGAGAGAGTAAAGAAATGTTCAAATTTCAGCTGATTTCACCAAATCTATGATTACAATAATAGTTGCCAGTATGACGAAAGAGACGATGTCGGATGATATCATGTTGTTCATAAAGTACAATATGTAATTATAATCATGTATTTGGTGGATGATTTAGTAACTGCAATTTTCCTATACCTGTAAGTCGCCGTTGCAAGGTTACAGGAGTATGGTAACTTAATAAAAAGGAAACATGCTATTCTTACCGATTTAAGTTTAACTAGAGATTGTAATTTGTCATCACTGACAAATTAAGGTGATACGATTTTTGTTTAATCAATGATTCGAGTCCTCATTGCAATAGGCATGACCATACAAGTTCCATCTGTGTTTAGAGACATTGGCCGTGTGGTGTTTGCATTCTCATTTAGCAAAGGGAGTCATATCTGCCATGTTTGGTACCAAATTCTGCATACACTATAACAAAGAAACAGCAACAAGTACATATGACTTTTGACCCACCTTTGCACTCCCAAGATTGCATCTGATGAAATAGTGGTTATTTTGTGAAATGATTCTCGCGACATCGTCTATACGTGTGAAAAATATGGGAAAGATATAAGGACAGGTATTCACCAAGATACAAGATGAAACATTTATGACCTTTGACCCTAATTTACATATCCAAGATGTCCGATCTAGTAGTTGTTATCTCATTAAATAATGTACGTGACATGAACTAAACATGTGGGGTGATAGGGCGTGTTTTTCTTGAGTTATTGCAAAGGAAGTTGCAGAAAGAAAGAAATATCTCAATACATAGAAGATAAGCTTTAATTTCGACCAAGTTTTTTTTTATCGTGATGCCGACAACGTATGAAAAAACGAAGGGCACAGTTATGGTAGCGTAAAGTCTCAGCTACAACATATTAAAATCTGGGAGAAATTCACCGAAGGGTAAGTGAGCTAGTGCTCGATAAAGACAATCATGTCAATTTTCACATTTAAAAAAATTCCCTCCCATAGAGATAACACGTCATAACGAAGATACAAAAGAAGTACATATGACCTTTGACCTCAATTTGCACAGACAAGATGGCATCTGAGTAAAAAGTAGTTATTTTGTGAAATGATCCTTGTAACATGGTCTTTGCGTGTGCAAAATATGGGAAAGATAGTACAGGTATTCACTAAGATACAGGATGAAACACTTATGACCTTTGACCCTAATTTACATACCCAAGATGGTGTCTGATCAAGTAGTTGTTATTTTATGAAATAATTTACGTGACATGAACTTAACATGTGCAAAATATGGAAGTGATAGAGGCCGTTTTTCTTGAGTTATTGCAAAGAAAGTTGCATAAAGAAAGAAATATCTCAATACATCGAAGATAAGCTTGAATTTCAACCAAAATCTTTGACGTGATCCCGACAGCGTATGAAAAAATGAAGGGCACACTTACGGTAGCGTAAAGTCTAAGCTACAACATATTAAAATCTGGGAGAAATTTACCGAAGGGTAAGTGAGCTAGTGCTCGATAAAGATAGTCATGTCAATTTTCATTTCCAGAAAAACTGCACTCCCGTAGAGATAACACGTAAACTGGTCAAATTTGACAAGATTACTTTCAATCCATTTTTACGAGGTGATACCGTTATCCAATCAAAACTTTGTAATTTTGTGTTTGTAAGAACATTAAATAAGCTACAATATACTGAAATCTGGGTGAAAATTGACAAAGGACTAGTGAGATATGCTCGAATAAACTTGAAATTTGATGACGTCATTTTGAAAATTCACTTTTTTTACTTTATTAAGAAATTTGATATCTTTTGATCATTTTGTAAGCATTACCACCCCATGAAATGACATGTACAACTCATCAGCTTTCAAAATATGTAAAGAAAATGGGGGGTCACCGTCCATCCTGACGAGTAAAATCGGATTTAAAATTGGCGGTTTTTTGGCATAGTTGCACTGTATATCGCCATTGACGCGCGCGCGGAATTTAAACTTTGATTGGCCCGTATGACGTCATATTGAGTCGGATCGACTTGAAACTTGGTAGAAATATTCCTTGACATTTCAGACATTCGATCCGTGCGATAAAACGGGAAATTTCTATTGCATATGAGCTGTGCGTGCGTATATGCGCGCGCGCGTACGCGTCCGTCGATTTTTTTTGAAATGCTGTAAATGACCTGAAACGTGTGCAAAACAATTTTGAGGTTGATTGGAGCATGTTTAAATTTCAACGCGCGCGTACGCGCTCGTTTAGTATGAACGTGACCAAATTTTATGAAATATATCAATAGACCTTGACTTGAACTATATGATATCTTAATTTCATTCAAAAATTCCGTTCCATTAATGAGATATTGATGTAAACGTGATTTCAGATAATGACGTCATAATGACGTCACGGTCAACTGATCACATTGATACACTAGATCTGTCGTCCTTAGGACATGATACATACATGGTATAAGTTTGAAAGTGATAGGTGGGGGACTTTTTGAGTTAACCGCTGCACAAGATTTGAGGAGAAAGAAATAAAGAAGAAGAAGAAGAAGAAAGAATCCGTACAGATACAATAGGTGATCCGAGAGGATACTCGGATCACCTAAAAAGATAACTTATTGTAAAAAGATGTGAATGCATCTGTGAATGACATGTGACGTAAGGATGTCTATGCAAAATTTGAATGTGCAGTTACAACTTATGTTAGTGTTTCATACAAAAATGGAAACTTTCAAATTCGACAACTTTCTTAAACTGGATCCGATTTTAAATGAAATCTTTGTCACCTTTGTCATTCTGTTCGTCAAATTTAACTTAAATTTTCTTATTTCTCTGAAAAACGGAGGGAACGGGCTACTTTGTTTCCCAGTGCACCGCGACAATCAAATAAATTTTAGAGAGTTGTGCTGTGGTCACCCGAGTTATATCTCTCTGGTATGCAAACAAGGATGACATGTTCAGTAATCACCACTGATCTGTTTTACCTAGTGAATTTGAGAAGTTGATATGAAGGCAGCAAATAGCCTTAAGAGGCCAGTACGTCTGTGTCTTATGTATAGCATTATGCATTAAAAAAATAGAAAAAATTAAAAATGTAATTATCATATACATAGTTTTACATGACATCAATCGAACTTCGCATTACAAGAAAAAGGCAATGATTAGTGTTGTTATCTAGTACGTTTGTTTGCTTTGAAGAATATCTTTTACTTGGTAGACTGGATTTTTCTTTAATCCTCATTAATTACCACATCGTATTCTTCAAAATCCAGGAATCATGAAGTTATGCTTTTAATATAACTGGATGTTTTACAGGAAAACATTGCGTACCTTCAGTCACCCGATGACATAATCCTCGCATCGTTTGCGATCGTCAAATCGTTTATAATCGCTAAAAATTATGCCAGTAGTCATATATCAAGCTTCTGTCATTATAAAGAAAGACACAAAACCAAACTGTTGCAGTTGGTGACGTAATACTCCAAAGGTCAAGCTGCTAGAGACGAATGATTGTCTTTGTATCAAGGTCAAAGTTCACAGGTGGTAAGAATGTCTCTCTCCCTTCATCGCTTTTCGGACTTCCGTCTACCTGTCGGCGTCGTGGACTTTGCTCCAGTGCGTCCTCGCTGTGAATCGCGCCCTCTATCGGAGCTGCGACCTTTCTTCCGCATGTTCGTCTTGGCGCTGTGGAGACCGAGGTTGTCCTTGGTCGAGAGGCGAGCTGTTTGCCAAGAAACCATGAAAAGTGATTAATGTCACATTACAGTGCATTTCTGTTATAACGAACACGGTCACGACGAAATTTCGGATACTACGCAGGCCCGTAACTATAGGGCCGTAACTAGGATTTTTATGGGGGGGGGGGGGGGAGGGGTGGTTCAGAATTAGAAAAAGTGGACCACTTCCGGGTTTAATCAGCTGACAAACGGGGGGGGGGGGGGGCTAGTTACGGACCTGCAACGAAGTAAAATTCAGGGCCCAAACTTATCATCTAGATATCATTATATACACTTTACTTGTTCGGATATAACAAAATGCAGTGTATAACGGAAGAAAACTGTCGGTCCCGAGGACTTTGTTATAACGCGACTTTCCTGTAATTGTATTTGATATGTAGGGCGGGGACGGTGGTGGTAGAAATGTAGATGAATGGGCGCGTGTTTATAGTGGAGGAACAAGGCAGTGACGTTACCGCACATGGGTCACACACATAACATTATAACGTTATCAAACAACACAATTTTATTAAGACAGATTGACGAAAAACTGGCCATTTTATTATGCAAAGAAGAAGAAAAGAGAGAAAAGAAAAAATGGGAGATGAGGAAGGAGAGGAAGAAAAGAGAGGAAAATATAAGGAAGAAATCTGATCTCTTCATTAGGAGGTTGAAAGTGAAGACAGACATCATCAAATAAATACTATACAGTATTGTGATTTGTAGGTGGTAAAATTTACCATTGAATACAGTGCCCAATGTTTTGTTCTGAATTGTTATGAGTTCATATATTTTTATTATAACACAAATTGTCTATTAAGACTCACTAATATAACCTCCCGTTTCAAAGCAAATAAATCCTGATTGATTTCTTCTTTTTTTTTTGCTAAAAAAAGGTTTCGTCATCTATAATGTTAATGAGATTCGCTTGATTAATGAAAGCTATTTTCCCTGCTCGGTTATGTTAATTTGCCATTGTAATATACTTCCAATGACAATCCAAGCATGTCTACGTCTGACTGTCTGCGTCCTGCATGGTCTTACCCAGAAAGGCAGCATCAATGGCTTGGTCGTCATTCAGCAGCGGTGTGTACTGCGGCTTTTGATTATCATCTTCCCCTTCTGCAATAGTTATTGGAAAAAGACACATCGAAATTGAGTGAAAAATACTTTAAAAACCTTAACGTGCGTGGCATCAACGCATTGTGTGTCAATAGTAAGCAGAGGGAAACTGTTCACACTTTTGATAATAAAATAATAATAGTCAGTTCTTCGAACGCATAATACCATAAGACAGAAATTTAATGAAAATAAAATCTATCAAATATTTCTCTATTTAAACATGTAATTAAGATTTATTTAAAAGGTGAGTTTTTAACACAGACTTGAACTTAAAAAATATCTGTAATGCATCTAATGCAACTATTTTTTTTTCTCTGAAGGTCAGAATAAACTGACTTACTGTATAATATGACTCATTCTCTATTTTTATGTGTTCAGTTGGAACGAGTAACCGGTTATAACGAGGTACTTGGGACCGCCGCGGCTGTCCCAAGTACCTCGTTATAACTGGTTTTGACAGTACTACTGTATAGTACAAGATTTTCAGTTTGATTGCCTTCACAGATACCATGACGTACCATGACGACACCCATATGCAGGTATCAATCAGTAACATGTAATATGAGGACATTCGTCGTTGTCATGGAAACGTCTGATCTTGTGGCGTAAAATCTCTCTAGAAAATATGCAGAAGCACGGATCGGCCGAGATATTGTAACACTTTGAGATCATTTTTGCTAGAGCAATTTTGTTCCGCAAAACATCGATTGTCATTGCCTGCATCTATAAAAGTGAGATTGTGTTTGTTATTTCAAATGTAGGATGAAACGGCAGCGGAAGTGATGGGCAATGTGTAGAATTTCATGGTATATATATATAGGTTACCATGGCAACTGCATCTTACTTTCTACCCTGATGAGGACGAAGGATTCTCTTTCTTTGAGGAGCTCGTTGGCGTATCTGAGAGGGGCGTCGGTCAGGTGCTTCACGTTACCTTCCTGGTCTGAGAGGTCCACTTGCACTAAAAGTAATCATAAGAGAGAAAACAACTACGTGATCAGTCCATACCCGAGTAAAAAAAAAAAAACCAATGTTGACGACGAAATCCAAGACAAATCAAAGTTAGTCTAAAAAAGAGAGTAAAATTTTACAAGCACAACAGTGAAAGTTTGATCAAATGTCATGAAATTTCCAGTTTTTGGTCAGACGCAGTTGTGCTCCAATCTCACATCCTGATATATCTGACTGATCATTATTTTGAGGGTAGTCAGCCAGGAATCACATTTATACCAAAATAGCAGAAAATCTGAATTTGGTCAAGGTTTGGTACACGATCAGTGGAAAATTGTGAGGTGATATGTCATCATCAGCTTACTCATTTGCATATTCATATCAACTGTAGAAATTAGTCAAACTGATTTCTAATTTAAAGAAATTAGTGAAATTCACAGTGTCATAACTTCCCTAATTTTCTTCCCGATTTTGATAAAATTTTTCTATTGCGGTCGCAAGAATTTACTCTTTATTATCAGACTATAACGTTTTACTGGCCTGCAATTTTCCGTTAAATGTTGGAAAGTGACACTAACAGCTTATTGTATGCTCGATGTTGTCGAAAGGACAAAACACATTGTGCATGTTACATGTAAAATCGATCTTGTCGGCTTGGTAAGAGCCTTACCACCTTTCTCGTAAAGACTTAAAGATTCATGTTTTGGAGATACTTTCAGAAATGTGCTTTATGGATCGCAGACACGAGGTCCGGACAATCGATAGCGATATTACGCGATAACAATCATGTTTTACGATCGGCATCGTATGAGAGAGGCGGACATAATGGCCAGATCGATATTCGTCGGGAATGAATTGTCAAAACAACCCCCGGGTTGCACTGGTTTGGCCTGAGGTAATTCCCGTTGGAGGCAATAACAATTAAGACTCTGTCTGAAAAATATAGGCCTTATACACATGTTAGAGTTTATTGCCCTCTACAAGAAAAAACAACAACAACCCATAGCATCTTTGTTCTTCCCTACCATGTCCCCCTGTGTCATTTATCATGTTTATCATGTTTATGGAATATTATGTTTATGACGACATAATAATATTAGATATAGGTTTATGACGACATAATTATATTAGATAAATGTTCATGACGACATAATTATGTTAGATATAATATGGTTATGACGAGGGATGTAGAAATGACAACTCCGCAATGGCGCTTTTTATATAGTGAATTATGAAAGTATGTATCTAATACATTATTTCAAAGAGTCTTCCAGTTCTTTTGGGAAATTTCTACATTCCTTTTCTATAAAGTGGTTCAGGCAGAAATTTCTTGTTGGAAACAACAGTGTCCCACAGTGTGTTCACAATGTGTTCACATTAAGTCGACTACATTGTATTGAAAACGCTTATGTACTCTTAGTTGACCTGGCAACGAATGTACGTGGGCGTTTGAAATTTTAAAAATGGCAAGTGGCAAGTGGCACAGATCAGCTTACCATTAGTACTGCATTTGCATCGTTTCTTGATGTCCTCCAGTAGTAACATAGTCTTGCAGTACGGGTTGAAGAGTGCCTCCTCCTTTTCTGTAACCATGGTGACGAGATAAAAAAAGGGCATATTATCAACACATCATCAGCATATGAATATTATTATTATGTACCGCACTATGAAGAAAAATGATGCATTCCTATAATGATTATAATGTTAGTCCTCTTGATCCTCTCTGGATATTATATTATATATATGTAAATGTATAGATGGATAGATAGATAGATAGATAGATAGATGGATGGATAGATAGATAGACAGATAGATGGATAGATAGACAGATAGATGGATAGATAGATAGATAGATAGATAGATAGATAGACAGATAGAAATGATAGACAGATAGATAGATGGATAGATAGATAGATAGATAGATGGATGGATAGATAGATAGTTAGGTATAGACATGAAGAGTTTGATCGCAAAACGACTTAATTCCATTCGTGATGACTTGAGATATTTGCTTTTTTAAACCTGCTAAAAACAAAACAACATAATAATAAGAAAATGTGGAATGATTTGAATCATAACTTCAAGATTGTACTCGTTATATAACAAGTGAGGTATCACTGATAAGGATTAATTTCTTTCTGTCTGATGATGTAGTTGCGTCAAAATGTTAAAGACTTGCATTTAACCCATTCAGCGACATAACTCTTCATAAAATAGAACGTAAAATAACGGAGCATACGTTTTGTATGTCTCATTGGCAACGTGGGCGCTTAAACCGAAATGAGTATAATCTCCCTCTGTAGCTCTACAACACGTGGGCTGCCGGGAACTAAAAGAACATCCAAGATCAATTTGATGCTCAAAGTAAATATTGCATCGAGCAGGAGCTCATTAAGCACACTCTCTCTACCCAACTCGAGAAGGATGTCCGTAAAGTTTAACCACAAACATCTCGGGGCGTACTTGGTTGTCAAGGGACCAACTGGTCATTGGCAGTGAATGGCGCAACCCTGTTTGCTCAAGGTAAATAGTATATACTCGATTTGGGCTAATTGAAGAGAAGCATGCAGCTCCCTTCGCCTGGTCAACACAACAGTGGTGTGCGTTTCCACGCTTTGAATTCAGCTGTAGGATTCAATATGTTTCGTCTCCTTCACGTTTAAACCCTCGCGTTGTCCTCCTCCTCCTCCTCTCCCTCCTTCTCTTCCCTCAACTCGTTTTCAGTCTGTGACAATACCATCGTTTCATTGTTCTTACTTCTCCACATCTTTTCTTTGTCTCTTATGTCTTTCTTTCCCTTTACTGAGTCTATATTCTTTTCTTCGATCTTCTCTTTCATTTTATTCTTCTCTCTTTCCTTCCGTTCTTTCTCCTATAGTTTCACCACTTAATTCTACTACTACTACTACTATTACTGTACGTTTTCTTCATCATCATCTTCTTCTTTTTTCTTCTTAATGAACTCTACTACTATAGATTTACTACTACTTCTTATTCTGCTTCTTCTTCCTCTTCTTCTTTTATACTTCTATCTTTATTTTCGTCTACTACTACTACTACTACTACTACTACTACTACTACTACTACAACTACTACTTTCACTTCTATACTTCTACTTTTATCTTCTTCTACTTCTTTTATCTTCTGCTACTACTTTCCTTTTCTACTTCTATACTTCTACTGCTTCTCCTTCTACTACTACTACTACTACTACTACTACTACTACTACTACTACTACTACTACTACTACATACTAATACTACTACTACTACTACTACTGCTACTTCTACAATACTACATAGTACTACTACTTCTTTCTTCTTCTTCTTCTTCTTCTCCTCCTTCTTCTCCTTCTTCTTCTATACTAATTCTATTACTTTTGCTACTATGGAATACATTCTCCCTGTCTTGCGATCACTGTACCCATTCTTTTCACTTTCTTTTTTGATGTTGTTGTTTTTCGTGACAGGGGCATCCTTTTCACTGTAATGGTTTTATTGTGTAATCCGACATTTTACTTTCATCGCCATGGCAGAGGTATAAACACTGGTCATCTCTCTACCGATCTCAAAGTTTTTATTTGCCAAAGTGTTTCTTCTACCACTTCTCTCTTTTATTCTCGGCCTTTATAACAATCTCATTCTTCAGTTGGGTGTTCTTTGGCTTCATTTATCAGCTATAGAATTCCACAGCCAATGTTCAGTCCACATTTGTCTGTGTGTGTGTGTGTGTGTGTTTCTGTCTCACAGACTAATAGGCTCATGTATAAGGTTTCTCCACCTTCGACGCTGTTCGAACTGTTTTGTGCTGTTTATCGGCGTAGTCACGTTGCAAGAATTCTTGAGTAATGCAAGAAAACCAAATACAGGAAACTTCAAAAATATCTCTTCGCCCACGGACATGATATACATGCTTTGTCTTTCTATAAGTACAGGACAATTGACTTTTGGGGGTTGGAGAATTGCAATAGCAGTGATCCATGCGCGAAGGTTTCTTTCCTTTTTTTTGGGGGGGGGGGGGTTATATCACTTTATGTGCTAATCAGACCGCGGAGGAACAAATATCGACGTATAGGTCGCTATTGACGCTTGCGATTGTCTTGCTCCAGATGTAATTAACGATGCAATTGAGCAATGTGTAGATTTCAGCCTCCGCCAGTAGAAGGAATAAAACCCCAAACCTGTTTCTTATCGCTTTCAAAGCTGAAAGCTTCAAATGTTTCGCACACTAAATTAATGTTTTGTAATTATTGCGCGATAGCATGTTGGGTTGACTTTGAGCGCACTTCCTGTACGCTTTCGTTAGGCTTATTTTAGGTTTATAAATCACACACACACACACACACACACACACACACACACACACACACACACACACACACACACACACACACATAAACAAACATACATTCACTCTCATTCTCTCTCTCTCCCTATATATGCATGCGTATATACATAATACGTGTATATATACATGTATATACAAGACAGGATCCATCATCTGGAATGTAGCGTCATGGTGGGGATATAGTTATAATAATGATAGTAATTATGATAATTAATAATGATAATAATCAATAGGCGTTTTCACATCAGAAAATAGCGCGCTATTTCGAAACATCGGGCTGATGTGAAAACGCCTAATATGATAAATAACAAGTCAAAATCCACTCTGTGGAGTGCTCTAGGCGCAAAAAGAATAAAGAAAGATAAATTTATAGAGTATATAAAGTACATAAAAACAAAAACATACAGCTGTAAATCAAAAAGAAAAAAATAGACAAGTGGGTTTTTAGACCGTTTTTGAAGAAATCTGATGAATGACAATGTTTTTGTAAAGACGGAAGATTAACTATTATGGATTATATACACATCACTGTATACAAAATATGTATACAATATGTGTATATATAACGTTGGATCCAGCCTTAGGGAGACAATGTGTAGATAAGTTACGTCAGCAGTAAAGCATGCGATTGAATTGAATAGCTTAAAACGGTTTAAGAGACACAAAATTGTCTCCTCTCCTTACAGTGTCTCCTTAATAAAGCATAATTATGAGCATCGTAAGCCCATAACTATACTTTACATATATATATATATATATATATATATATATATATATATATATATATATGTATGCTCAAAAACATCATTGTCTCCTTAAAGCTGGATCCACAGTTACATTCCTTTATTAAATTGTTATGTAGTTGTTAGTTTCTTAATTGTGTTGACATTTTGTGGGTAGATATTCCCTCCCTGATCTGGGTCTTGAGATGAATAGGTATGTTGTACATTATCGGTGAAGTATAAACTAAAGAAAATACCCTATAATATACAGAACACATTAGCATTCTACGCTTGTTTCAGGAATGTGCGCCTTAACTAATATTCGATACGATTGCAGCTTTTGTAATTCCGTATTGGTCTTTGCATAAATTTTAGTCATGATAGGCCTACCCATCATTATCGGCACATTTGCAGGAAAGAGTTATCTATACCCCACTAACGTAGTACAAGTAGTAGGAATCTGGGGTCTTCGTTACCCTAGGACATCGAGTCGAGATCAACGTTACCATAGCCCTAACCCTAATCCTGAACCCTAACCCTAAACTTAACCCTAAACTCTAACCATTAACTCTAAAACTAACCCTATAAAGCCGTCTAGATTTGATCATATTACTCATACATATGAGGGTTTTTTTTTTTCAATTTTAGCGTGGGTACATAATTATGGAACTCTTGCCGAATTGCAATATAGGCATATATACGCTGAAATCATACCGACAATCGAGTGCCCAATTATGACAAGTCATTCACGATATCATTGGGTGATTATTACACCTCGGCATACATGCAGTTTGCTCATCGGCAGAACAAAGATTCATTAACGAGATATAAAGTGAACTTTGGATGCATGGACACAGTCATTAATTCATGTACTTTCATGACTTCAGACTTTTCACAAACTCAATTATCTTAGATCACGCGTTGTTGTCAATGCATGATTGGTATTAGCAGTAACTATGATAAACTTACCTCCATATTTGACGGTGATGAACATTTTTTCTTACTTTACGCAGATCAACTCTTCAGAGATATGTAAGGCAAAGTTGAATTGATAGATTCGTGAGGGGTCCTCTTGTGACAATTATTGCACGAAGTCGAATGTCAGCATTTTATATGCCTGTCCTGTTTTGTTTTTATAGTGTCATAGAGGCAATATCCCCAAGAAACAGAACAATCCAAACGGGATGTGATCCAAATCGGTAAAATTCTATTTTCTCTTTATCGCTGCAGATATTCACACAAGCTCGCTGAAGCATAAGTCGTAAACATCTCATTACACGATGTTCTCTCCTCAAACTTCGTGACTAATATCCAGTTCAGCTGAAACCAGGAAAGCAGCAATGTTGTTTATCACAACTTGTAATGCTCAGGTATCCGATGATAACACGAAAAAGCAACGACAGGTTAAGCGTGTACACCACGCATTGCTACTGACCAGAAAATACAATCAATGATATCGGTTCGAATGCCTTTATGAGTGTTTTTAATAGTTACACATGTTTCATGGCGACGCTCCACTGCACCGTTCCTTTTACACCCGAGTGAGTGAAGCCAGCAAACGACCGACATGCGCTGATTACACGGAAGAGGAGGGCGCCACTGAAAAAGACTACTGAACAACTTGTTGTCAAAAGGCGTACCGGGAGGTGGGCTTTTGTCATGCAAATTGGGATCAATACGAGGTCTGAGGCAATGGTTGTTATTACCCCACGTACGAATTATCTCCGGCTTGGTCGTATACCGAATGAGGGACAATGATAAGTAAATACTAACTCCTTGGTAAATACAAAATGACTAGTCTTCCGTTGTGATCTTGTGATCTTTTGAACCTGTTCTCCGCAGGAGGGGTTGTCCCATGGTTGTCCCTGATGCACGCATTATTTCCATGTATTTGATATCATTGTTGCATTCGCTGTCAAAACAGGATCTACATCTTCGTGGTACAGGTGCGAGTATTGTGCGAGGGTTGATGAACAACCTTTTTTTTTCAATGATTTGGCCACTTAATGTGCAAATATACAGTAGTTTTTGCCAGCATTACCGTGTGCTACAATGCTCTTTATTATGTGCACGTAAAGCAAGTTTAAATTCACACGAATAAAAAAAATACACACTTCTGCATTATTATGGTTAAATAACATGTATAGTCAACCAAGAGATAATTTTTGATCTTAGATAGATGATAGTATTTCATAGAATTATCATTAATGAACTGTTGGAACTGTATGTCTTTTTTTTTTCTGCTTCTTCATCCTTCTTCTATTACTGTGATGTACTTGTATTTTCAATCTGTTTGCT
Organism: Diadema antillarum; assembly: GCF_040938485.1. NCBI lineage: Eukaryota > Metazoa > Echinodermata > Echinoidea > Diadematoida > Diadematidae > Diadema > Diadema antillarum. The sequence continues at coordinate 2,333,219 of NW_027271174.1, forward strand.
TTGATGTACAATTGTAAAGCGCCTTGAGCATTTAATCAAAGTGGAGAACGGCGCTATAGAAATTGTATGTATTATTATTATTATTATTATTATATTATGAAGTTAAATTATGATTCTTAACCTTAACGGTGATAGCAATAGTATAGGTTTGGTTTACCAATAAGCAAAGTTCCGATCTGTTTGATTTTGTTTGATAGATATATAATATACATGTATATTTATCATTTCGCATTACGATAGCATCTTATCAATTTCTGCATTTCTGATTTTTATCAGATTTTGTCTTCGCCCAATCTATAACAACAAAAAGGGTGGATTCTCTCTTGTCATGCCTTGTTTTAATCTTCTTCGTATAATGCTATTGTCAGTGCCCATCGTTCATCATCATCACCACCACCACCATCACCATCATCATCATTATTAGTATCATCATCGTCGTCGTCGTCGTCGTCGTCACCATCGTCATGTTCGAGTCGACATGTTTTTACCCACGATGTCCCACTCGCTCCAGGTATAGGAATAAGTACCTGACAAAGCTGGGATATCAGGGGTCTAATTATAATGGCAGGGCCCTTTGGACATCTCTAGAAGAGGCTAATCTTGTTAATCATAGTACACTCAGGAGCAATATACATTGTACATGGTACTTACGTTTACAAATTACGAACGCGACAAGAAGGTTAAAATGTATTTTTACGACTTGGGATCAGGTCTGTAATTCGCCTCTCATTTTTTTTTTTGTGTGTGGTTGGTTTGTACATAGAAATAGAAATAAAGAGCTTTTCAACTTTGATTTCCCCTTAAAAATGTCATTATCTTAATTAGTCATTACAACTCCAACATTAATGTATTCAAATTGGGGGTCGGGGTTTTCTGTTGCAAAACGTTCAAGGAAATATATTGAATATTTGAGTGTAGGCAATGTGGATACATGAGAAGTAAAAAAAAAAATCCTTTATAATATTGCAGCTACTGACCATTGACCTTGACACCCCGCTTCACAACAGCCTCCCCCTCACCCCGAAAAACGTTTTGCGGCCCCTAAAGGGTTCAAGACCAAATTAAAACTAACCTTCAGAACAATACTGCTATAACTTAGGTTTCAATTACGCATCTCACGACTACATTATAAGTAATGCGCAGTATAGTAGCTGCGCAATGTAAATGTCTGTTATTATCATTGTTACAATTATCATCATCACTATCATTTAACAATACAACATAACATAAAACAGTCTATTGCCTTTTACTAACACAACATAGTCTATTGCACACTAAGAAAAATGATTCATTCTTGCACCTTTTAAGGGTGCAAAGTGATGTCACACTGGTGGCTCCCTATGGGTGTTATCTTGCACCCTCGAGAAATGGGTGCAAAAGTGGTACCTTGCGCAAGGGTATAACCTTGCAACCTGTGGGTGCACCTTTGCACCGCCAAAGAAGGTGCAACATTGCACCCTTTATTGAGGGTGCGAAGTGGTTCCCTTGGGTGCATATTTCCACCCACACTAAGTGGTGCTAAGTTGCACCCTTTTCTTGAGGGTGCATCTTTCCACCCACACTAATTGGTGCTGAGATGCACCTTTCTTGAGGGTGCGATCTTTCTCCCTTTAATTTTCGGCGCAACTTTGCACCCTCTCTTGCCTCTACTTTTGGTGCAACTTTACACCTTTCGTGAGGGTGCAAAGAAGCACCCTAAGTTCCAAGATTGTAGCCTCTTTTGAGGGTGCAATTTTGTGCCATATATATAGGTATAATGTTGCACCTATGTGGTGCTTATTTGATCCATGACTGCAGCAAAATTGCTTCTTTAAAGGAGCCAGTCAGTGTCACTGTCTACGCCTTTAGAGGCGCAATGTTGCCCAGTATAACCTCAAGTGAACCTTGAGATTACTGGGCAATATTGCGTCTCTAGAGGAACAGGCAGTGACACTGATTGGCTCCTTTAAAGAAGCAATTTTGCAGCAGTTATGGATGAAATAAGCACCACATATTTGCAACATTATACCTATAAGGTAAATATACTTAATATACATAACAAGGTACAATTTGGTTACTTAACTACTTTAAACCTTGAATAGTGCGAACTAATGCATGCCTGTTTGCTCAGTATATCAAACTTATGCTGTTGTTGCACTCTGCAAAGTAAATAAGATTGGTGTAATTTGGATCCTGTGTATCATGAAATGTGTGCTTGGAATTTGTGAGTTTTGAAATGTTAATGTAGAAGTTAACTTATAGTTGTGTTTGAATGACATACTAAAACCAAATATTTACCCAATTACCTTTCCAATGAGGTGAGCACTATCACTATCTATCAAACAAACCCTCTACGCAAGAGCATACATCTGCATGAAGGAAGAGGTAAAAATATGATATACATTTGTCTGGATACGTTTTATTCAAAACGTACTTGAATACGTACTTATTCACATAATCTATAAGAATAAGATATGCTTTTTGCCAGTACACAAAGCCTCAAAAAACAAAAGCATGCTACGTACATTTCTAAAGTATGCACCATATCTAAAAAAAAAAAAATGTAAGAGGATTTAACAAGTTGTTTGTATGCATTTAAACAAATAGGCCTACATATTTCCATGCGTACAATATTCATGTAACAGTGACGTCATCATGAATCATCAAAAAGATATGTTTCCAGCATAGACATGAATTTATCTAAAAATTTAAAACATGTCTTACAATTAGGAGTTTGTTTTATAATGACGATGCCAATTGTCTTAAAGTCCTTATCACGACATGTCTTGGTGTTCACACTTATTCAAATCATGAGATTCTTGGCACTTAGATTACGACTACAATTCATTATGGTTTAGATACTTAACTGACATACGCATACCATATTCAGGTATACGGGCATTTCGATGAAAACATCTAAATACAAGGTATAATTATAATATGAAAATCGAACTTGATACCAGCCCTTATGGGCTACCAATGGAGACTATAGGCAGAATCGCAGTTATCATGGTTATGTATTAAGATTTTGTTTTGGGTGATCAATTCGAGTCCCTCGAGCTGAGATTCCGGAACTGCAATGAGCAAATCATCATAATGACTAACAAAGTGACTGAGAATAATACATACACCAGTTTCTGTTTCGTTGTTCTATACATAGAAAGTTGTTACGTTTTCCAATCCTCTGTAGGCACACAGGGATTTGCAGATCACCTTTGGCTATAACGCCATGGTCGCGTGCAAAATGTTTGCAGCTTATCTAACTTGTAGTTTCCTGAGTAGGGGACTACCGTGCTTATACATATTAATCGGATGATAGACCCCGTCAAAGAGTAAATTGCGGATATCGTATACCATTGTCAAATCCACTTTTTGTTCTGTACACAGTTTCACTGGACTCTTATGAACCACTTAAGCATTACCAAATCATGGAGTATAAGAATAATCTTATGTTATTTCCTTGAAACGGCTGCATTTGTATGAGCGGGAACAGTTTGGCATCATTACATGACTAAATGCATGTATTATACAAGGTTTCAGGACACTTTGAACCGTGTCCCCCCCCCCTCCCCCCTCCAAAAAAAAAACCCACAAAACAAAACAAAGCAAAACAACAACAACGAGTGAAATGTTGTATACCCTAGGCCCATTAGTGTATGATCTTTGTCCTTTGAATACATTGCCCATATTTTTCAACGAATAGGCATCTGGATGCAACGTAGGTATATATAAAATGATTTTTTTAAAGGAAAATACATTTAACCACTTCAGAAATAACTATGGAACAAATAGCATAATATTGACACGTTCCCTTATTCCTAAATGACGTGACAGAAAACTTTCCTCACCGAAATCATTCTGTCGTTATTCAAGTACAAGACATTGGTTATTATATACCTAGTTCGATTAAAAGTATACATGGAGTCATTGCAAAAGTATCTAATGAATAGCGTGCTTCAGAACTACATCATTGTCATTTATTCTATGACGCTAATAATAGAGTAATTGTTCCGCCATACTGCCTGGCAGGTTGTAGTCCTCCTACGACGTTTGTTCAGCAAATAAGGCACAAAATAAAATTTTGCGAATTTTACACGCTGTTGCCAAAGTATCTAATCTTCTTTACCACTATTCTCAGACATAAGGTATGCTGATCCTGTATGAATTAGAAACGGAAGCTTCACAAATATTCACCATCTAACAAGGTAAAAGGGAAGTGATGTCTTGCCCACATATCGAATTTGTGATTACACTGATTTTCAAATGTAAGCTCATTGACTTTTTGACTGTTGACGGAGTCGGACTTCACCAATATCAACACTTGACAGCCATCTTTAGATGTTCTGGGGAGTGAATTTGGTGGTCATAAAGCTCAAAAGTGTGGAAAGTTATTAAAAGAACACCACAATACTATGTCGACAGTGCTTACAAGGTGAGATACAAAGAAAGAGCACGAAATGACATTGTAGAATTTGACAATGACCTACAATATTTGACCTTGAACGCTGGAACCCACAAGGTGGTAGAAGTAACTTCATCCAATCGTACATACATATGCAAAGTTTCATTTGGATACCTCAAACAGTACTTCAAGGGGAATGAAACCCAAATGTACCCGTGGATTGGAGCAATATCATAAGAACACATAAGTGAACATGGAAAATCGTATGATCCAGTGGAAGTTATGCATTTTTTAAAGTTTCAGTGTCACTTCCATGTATGGAAACGTATATGAAGAAAATATCAAGGGAATTCCATAAAATCTGATTCTAAATAAAAAGTACAAATTGCCTCAACTTATTTGTCGTTGCCATAATGTTAAGGGTAATATTACCCCCACCCCCTTCTGGAAGAAGTAAATCAAGTGCTCCTTTTGTAATGCTAGAAACGTGAAACTATGCCTATTTTCTTTACATTTCTTTATATAATTTTCCATGGTTGACGTCAAAGATGTAGCTTTCTCATCTCGTAATGGCGGCACTGAAACTCTAAATATATGTGTATATATAGCTCTTCAACGGATTTTCCGATATTCCTCAATTTGTGACGATGTGTTCAACTGCTAAAGTAATCTCCCTGCATTAACTTGTCCACTTGTACTTTTCGTTTCATTTCCCTTCGTGATACAACGTTGCCATAATCGATAACAGACTGATGTACGAACGGAGGGACAAGCTGAACAACATCATTTCTCTGGTGACAATTCCTTGTAAAAGTATACACCATGAAAACTTTAGGCTGGTAAACTATATCAAGACAATTATTGAACAATATTGTTAATGAAATGCCGTAGGTTTTTCTTCGTGATAGTTGCCTGTTCAGATCAAGGCTTGCAATGTACTGCTGAAGTATGCATCGGGTGTTTCTGCCTTGTCTGGGATACTGAAAGCCACAGAGCACAGAAGGCCGGAAACATTGTAGCGAAGGAAGACACGATTGTATACAGGAATTCGGGCAGATTTCACAACCATCCAGCCAAATAGTGCGCAGCATTCACAGTGAAGATTGTGGGATTTAGTCCTGCCAGGTTCTGAAAGAGATTTTGGCATGAATAAATAATGACTGAGCATTCTTTCTCCAAGCGCTCGAGACTTCCAGGCTTGGTTCAGTTCATTTTACTCGTTCATTGCATATATACTACATCTAATTCTGAATTATTACGTAAGGATTGACATGTCAGCGCACTCGATTTTCTTTTTGATTATTGTTATTGCTAGACATACAGTAAGGCTTTGAAAGGATTTTTGAGAAAGCTGTTTTTTCACACACTGTTCGGTAGTTTGAACATAAATAAGTTATATTCAGTAACTTTTTACGTTATAAAACAACTGCGGATTTGAATTTAAAATACTCGTTAATGTTTGATTTCAATCGGTTGTGTCGGATGGTTGTGCTTCGAGTTGTACATCTTTACCAAAATGTTATGTACATTTGTGGAAAATAGTCTTCCAAAGTATTACGAGGTCCTTGAGAATAGCTTGTCAATTTTGTTCTTGTCTTCTTTAACAATGTAATCTTATTTGACTATGCTCCATAGGAGCACTGGGCAACTCATGTCACGGGCAAGATGACTTCCGGATACAATGGCGGATCCAGAGAAGACTGCACCAGGCGCACGCCACCCCACCTCCCCCCCCCTTATAATTTCTGTTAAAACAAAAGTAATTAAAAGAAAACTGGGGAGGGGCGCGTGCGCCCCATTTGAATATTGCAAATTTCTGGATCCGCCCCTGAAATACAAATGTATATCATTGTTACTCTGGTACAGGCATTGAACTCAGAAATTAACAAGTGGACAGGTCTCTGTATAGTGTGTGTTCGTAATGAGACTTTGTTAATTTGATGTGTGAACTGACATTTAAATGACAGAGGGGCGTGGTTCGGTAAACCCCTGCACAGATGCACTGTAATATAACGATATGGTAACAATCGCTCTGATGTCGTTCAGTTTGAGATGGAACAATAACTGTCACATACCGAAGGTTTACAATACATGCACCAGTGAACGCATTCTCGTCAAGTTTGTGTGTTGGGTGACGGAGGAGCGACGAGGCTCTCAGCCTATCCCATACGAACAAGTGTGGGTTCACTGGCAACTTTCATCCAGTGCTCTTACTTACTGTACTCACAAAAAGAATTGTAAATGCATTATTCGGAGTCTATCTTGCCTGACCAGTTTTGACATACTTTTCTCGGGGAGGAGGGGGGGGGGGGGGGGGGGGGGGGGGGGGGGCAGGGAGAGCAATGTCTGGGTTTAGCCTTTCGGAAATGTACCTTAGTCATGATTCGATAGGTATGTGTTTTTTGTGGTGTTTGTCTTGTTTTTGTCTACTGTTTGTCCTTTGCTCTCTTGTAATTCTCCGGTATTTACGTTTTCTTTCTTATTTCTACTTCTACCACTTTTTCTGTTCCTTCCTCCTCCTTCTCGTCCCCTTACATTCTTTTATGCTCTCTCTTATCTCATCCTCCTGGGGTCTCTGCCATGCATTGCTCGAACGCACATTGGCGCTCGATGGCACCGAGTACGTCCTATTTCTTTCTGACTCCTAGATGATGCGAGTCGAAGACTTTGCCTTTCATTCATTAAACAGTGATGAGTTCTTTGAAATGTTCAGTAATAACACGGAAACACAGGCAAATAATGACCCCTCTAGTAAAGATTATCAGTTACCTTTTAATTTTTATGAGGATAGTGTTAATTTTTGTCAGAATAACAATGAACAATATCCAAGTTCAGAATATTTCACTATTAACAATATCAAATCTTTCGTTGAAGGTAATGATTGTGACAATAATTTGTCTTTAATGCATCTGAATATAAGGAGTTTGAATCATAATTTTGATAATTTTCGCTTATTTATGGATGGCACTCATGGATCCTTTTACAATGTAATAGGTCTTAGTGAAACATGGACCACTCAGGGTTCCACTTCTATGTTCTCACTCCCAGGTTATGATTTCATACATAATAGCAGAAATCAGAGAATGGGCGGAGGCGTTGCTTTTTATGTAAAACAAAATCTGGATTATGTTATTCATGATGAATTGAATTGTATGTGTGAAATTGTTGAATCACTTGTTATTGAAATTAAGGTCCCTTATTCAAAGAATATAATTGTGTCAGTATTATATAGACCTCCTAATTCTAATATTTATGATTTTTTTGAATATGTACAATCCTTATTATCAAACCGAACTTTTAATAATAAAGATTGTTTTATTATGGGAGATTTTAATGTTGATTTGTTAAAGTTTCAGACTTTAAACACTGCCCAAAATTTTTTGGATATAATGACTTCTTCGTCTTTTTTACCGCTTATAACAAAACCAACTCGTGTTACCAATCATTCTGCAACACTTATCGACAATATATTCTGTAACATCAGCCCTTTACCTGCCTCCGGAATTATTTTATCAGATTTATCTGACCATTATCCCATCTTTTCTTGTATTCCCATTAACCGTAGAATTTCTTTAAAGCCTCCTATGGTAAGTTTGCGGAAAATGACACCTGACAATATAGTTAGGTTACAAGACGAGTTAAACAGAGTGGACTGGACCGATGTATATGATAATGAGGATCCCACTGTAGCTTATGATTTGTTCATGCAAACGTTAATTTCTATTTTGGATAAGCATGTTCCCATTATTAGAAAAAAATGTAACAATTACAAAAGATATCCTAGGTTGCCTTGGATATCTAAATCTTTGTTGCGATCGATTAACCGTAAGAATAACTTGTGTTATGTTGATAAAATTAAACGCACCCAGCAATCTCATCATAAATATACTTCATATAAGAATGTTCTCACGCAAGTAATACGGTGTGAGAAACGTAAATATTTTATTAATCAGTTATCTTTGTTTAAACATGATATTCAAAATACGTGGAAAACTATTAATACAGCTATTAATAAAAATACGGAGAAACCACGTATTACCACAATCAAACATAATAATTTGATTATTAATGATGCCACATCCATTTCAAACATTTTTAATCAGTATTTCTCACAAATTGGCAATAATCTTGCTCGCAATATTCCGGATAGTCAAAAGAATTTTTCTGATTTTTTACAAACTCGAAATCCTAACTCATTGTTTTTTGTTCCTTTAGAGAGAAATGAATTGTTAGATATTGCTCAGAATTTGAAAAACAAGAAAAGTGCCGGGCACGACAGTATTGACAATGTTCTTTTGAAAAATATTATCAATTTTATTGTTGATCCATTGGTACACGTTTTTAATTTGTCTTTGTGTAATGGAGTTGTCCCTGAGGATATGAAAATTTCTAAAGTAATTCCCATTTATAAAAATGGGGATAGGGAAGATGTTCGTAACTATCGACCTATATCTTTGTTGACTTCTATATCGAAATTACTTGAAAAAGTTGTTCATTCTAGATTATTAAAGTTTTTGGATATTCATAAAATAATTTCTGATTATCAGTTTGGTTTTCGACAAAACCACAATACATCCCATGCAATACTTACCTTTCTAGATAAAGTTTCAAAAGCTATTGATCAATTTCATCATACAATCGGCGTTTTCCTGGACTACTCCAAGGCCTTTGATACCATTGACCATAATATACTCCTTTATAAGTTATCACATTATGGTATCCGAGGAAAGTTCTTGGAGTGGTTCAGGAGTTACCTTTCTAGCCGAAAGCAATTTGTGTATGTTAACGGACATACATCAGTCATGCAAAATGTCAATTGTGGAGTGCCTCAAGGAAGTTTGCTTGGCCCTCTTTTATTTATCCTTTATATTAACGACATGCCGAATTCATCAAGTATTCTTTCTTTTCTATTATTTGCTGATGATTCTAATGTTTTTTTTATCACATTCTGATCCTAATATGTTAATTGATGTTTTAAATGTTGAATTGGATAAATTACTTCAATGGATAAGAGCAAATAAATTGTCAATAAATATCAAAAAAACTAAATGTATGATTTTTAGTAACTCTTTGGAAAATGTGCCAAGGAATGTTTATCTGAATGACACAGTTATTGAAGAAGTTTTTTTCAAATAAATTTTTAGGCTTGACTATTGACCGTAAACTCACTTGGAATTTACATATTGATTCCATAAGCCGTATTATTTCAAGAAATATAGGTGTTATAAATAAAGTTAGATTTTATTTACCCAAAAACGCTCTTTTAATGTTATATTCATCTTTGATTTTACCTTATTTGAATTATGGTATACTCGCCTGGGGAAACACACATTCTTCTCATTTGGAAAGACTACTTTTGTTACAGAAGAAAGCTCTTCGTATTATTTGCAATGAATCGTGGAGAAGTCACACTGATGTGTTATTTCAAGAAAACAAAATCTTAAAGGTAAAGGATTTGTATTTTCTACACCTCGGACAATTCATGTACAAATTTATCAATAATTCTCTCCCATTTGTGTTTGAGTCCATGTTCACTAAAAATAGAACTGTTCATCTGTATCCTACCCGGCAATCCAACTCACTTCATTTGCCATTAACTAGAACTATGTTTGCTAAATCTATATTTTCTTTTACTGGCCCCAAATTCTGGAACTCTCTCGATGATAGTATGAAACAAGTTCTAAGTTTAAATACATTTACATTCAAATTGAAGAAGTTGTTCATAAATTCCTATAGTTGAATGAGTTATATCTTAGTTACCCTTAATTTTGAGCTTCCTTTTTTATTCGTTATACTCATTCTTTTCTTTAATCTATTCCTTCCTACATTATGTACATATACCTCGGTGATCCATCGCACCATGTACCTCGCGTGTGCTGGTATAGACCCTTCATCTCTTCTCCTTTCTCGCCTTTTCCTGTCCTCTTGTCTCTTTCTGTTTCTTCCTTCAAAATAATTTCCTCTTCTCCTCCTTTTCCTTCACTGTGTTTTGTTTTTCTCTCTCTATCTTTCTCTTTACAAGAGAGGTTGCTTGTGTTTGTTTGTCCGTCTGTTTGTTTGTTTGTTTGTTGTTTGTTTATTTGTATAGGACTGTATGTGTTGCGCACCGTTTATGTCCAGCTAATTGCCTTTCGATGTTATTTAGTCTTTTTGTCCACGAGGAGACTGCAAAATACAAGCTTAGCTTTTTAGCATGTCTCCTCCATTTCCTGCAACTTTAGTTTTGATTCAATATTCTCTTGCTTTTTTTCAAGCGTATTATTGTTAACTTCATGTATTTTTCTTTGTTACGACATTGTATTGATGTTGTGTTATTTTGTGTATGAAAATGTTGTTGGAAATGAAATAAATGAAATGAAATGAAATGAAATGACTGAATAAAATTTCGAAGGAAATAGGTCGTTTACACTATAGGCGGTTTTGTTGCTTACATAAACTAACAGGTTGCAACTATGACCATTGACCAGAAAATGGAAAATTAAATTGATTGCATAGATCTACTTCAGGTTTCTAACGTCTTTTGCTGAAATAATGAGAAATGGTTTTGAAATAGCTGCGATATCCAAAACAGAGCAATAATAATATAATATAGGACTCACTTTTTATCACGATCGCTGCGTTTTATTTTGTTTTTGGATGGCTCATCCATTTCAAAACCAATTTTCATCAAATAATCTTTAGAATTCCTCTTAGAATGGCATACTCTCTATTATTTCATAAGTAGGTTCTTGGTATATCACAAAAAGTTAAAAGCCCAAATCCTCACCTCCACCAATACTATACCATCCCTTTAAGCTTTGATATTGGTTTCTAAACAAATCCGGTCGGATAGATTTATTTCAGCTCTTTGTCATATAAGTAAAACATGATAATGTTGCAAAGAAATATTCCTCTTATATTTCTAGTCACAAAGCAGATGGAATCTCCCATAAAAAATAAAAGTGCAGCACTTACTTTGTCACAGACATACAGCATGTCCTCTCCAGGCAGACGGGGAATTAGGAGACAGCATGCCGACATCACTAAGTTAGAGCTGAAAAAAAAAAGAATAAATGTGGAATAGGCTGAGTAAAGTCATGTTGAAAAGAAAAATGTGGCGAATTTGGAATGAGATGAAAATACACACCTTTTATGTAGGCCTGCATACATTTATGACATAGGGCATATTCAAATATTCCCACATTTTTCCTGACCAACTCAAAGTCTTCATAACATAAAATAACAAAGTAAGACAACATCAAATTACATGCCAATTTAACATCAGTTTGCTGTATATTTTACACAGTTAGGAAAGGAGTAAGACTTATAGACCTCAGCCATTCAGCCGTTGCTGAGCTTGCCACAGATGATGGTCCGGGTGCTGGCCATGGCAATGGGTGTAATGACGCCCATTATGGTTGACACCTCTAATCCTGCTACCACACACACAAAAAAGAGAAAATATAGCCCCCTCTACTTATTCATAACATTGATTTGATTTACTTTGATAATACTGGTTACAGAAAAGAAGATTACCCCCCCCCCCAAAAAAAAAAAAAAAAATAAGATAAAAAATAAATAAATAATAATAATAATAAATAAAATAAAATAAAATAAAATAAATAATATATAAATAAATAAATAAAAACAAATGAAAAAACAAATGAAGATTCTTGCGGGGTAGAGATGCTGCCTGTATGAGTTACAATCCATCATGGAGTTTTCAGGAAAAAGTCCAAAAAAAACTGAGAAGACGTAGAACGGAAAAGGCAAGAATGAATGATCGCAATGGTCCACTTGAGTAACATATCTCTCGATTATAGATGGTATCAAAAATTGCACTGTAGTCGTATCAAATTTTCCGCAACCCACTAAACGGTGGCTACGTTATAGTAACTGATAAAACTGCGTTCATGTGTAATAATACGCTTTAATATAATATACTTCACGGATATCACATGCTGAAAATCTAGATGAATCAATAACCTGAAAATACATATACAAGTGTACATGTATTACGTATTAATCCATTAATGAAACTTACATATTCTGTTGAGGAATCACTCTGTCCTTCAGAATTGCATATCAGTTTACGTGATCAGGAGAATGCGCGCAAATTATTGTATCTTGCTTGAATACCTGAAAAGGAAAATCAAGTGTCATGAGTTCAAGGCCACTGTTCATGCGTGTGTAATAATTTTGCAGAAGAGCTAACTTATGTAAATGTGACTACATAACTCTCTCCATGGCAGCTTAATGTATAGTTCAATTTTTATGCACTGCCTTGCTGCATACAGGGTGAACTTAAGTCTACCACTAACACTATACCTGACTACAGAGAATTATCCCAGCATAAAGATAAGCGTGCAATGTTTGCCATTATAAGTTTAGTTAGTACACTAGTCTATTTATCCATAAGTTTATCAACAATTCTTCATCAACTTCAGTTCCGTCCCTTTTATTCGTTATCAATCAAATGTGGTATGGCACGACGCGATGTATTATCCTTGGGGATGTGTGTTTGTGTGTGTGTGGGGGGGGGGGGAGGTGGCGTAAAGGTTATATTAAGGATACACTTTCTATAGGAATATCCGATTCCACGTTTTCTTAACTATTTTGTTTTGTTGTTGATCGGTAAATATAAAGAATTACTTGAAAATTGTAATTATGTATGTGTTCACCGTATTGTGAGTATAAATTATGCTTGTATAATTGTGTATGTAGTAAAAATTGTATCATTTATAATGTGTACATGTACATGAATATATGTGAGTTTATGCATGTATGTAGATATTCCTATGTGCACGCCCATGTACCAACAAAAAGAATTTCCTAAATGAACAATAAATGAATCTGAAATCTGAAATCGGAATGCCATGACGTCTTTAGCAAGACATTTTATCGCTAAAGCTGCTCTAATTCCACAGAATGGTTACGAAACAAAACAAAATAGAACAGAAAACAGCACGCATAAAACTAGCCAGTTTTAACAGAACTCTAAAATGAACATTTTAATATTACTGCCTGCAAGCCTACATTATAATACATGGCTATACAACCAAAAACATAACAGATACAAGAAATTTAATGAAGGGTAATATCGAGAGTAAGGCCTTGGTCGAGAACATTGTGGATATTTCAAATCATGCTTTACGATGATGTTTTAACTCACCATTTTCCACGTGGTAGGAATCTGCGGGGTCTTGATATTATGAAGTGGACAAAATAATTTTGAAGTCAGAGTTGCAGTAAGCCGCTACGAAAAGCCTCAGAAGAGCTCATCTGCTATGGAAATGGAATTTGCGCTAGATGCTCAGCTCAAACACGCATGAACGAGCTGTGCAATGAGCCATCTGGGAGTCAACTTATGTGCACATAAGTTTGCACGACTCAACAATTCATTGAATTCATAAATCATGTTCAAGAAAAGAATGAACATGCCCACACCAGGTGACCAAACTACTGGGTCCGTGAATTGACACTCTAGGAAACATCCATGTCATTATTTTGCATCGAATGTATTCTATGGATTAATAGGCGTTAAAAAAAAATCCACTTTTGATTCTTAATAATTCAGTAACTATATATCAGATAACACTATCATTGATATGGGAGATAGTTGTATAGTGTACAATTTCGTTGGAGGTGGTTTAAAACACAAATCAGTTTCACGAAATCCATGATCAATTTCACAGTTAGATTACAGATTTTGCTCTATTTCCAACCCTCTTTACAAAATTTTCACTTTGCACAGGGGTCAATGGGTGTGTATGGGAGTATGTGGTTAACACCCTGACAATGGTGTTGAACAATAGCCAGGGTTTTAATGCTTTATTATTTATTAATGAGAAATTCCACTATCACAGCTAGTCTTTATTCATTCTAAAATGTAGTGTTTGCAAGCACACGGAAACATGTGCTTGCATTTTTCATGTGCATGCATTTTACCCTTAGGCTTTACCGTGCATGAATCCATGAAAAAAAGAGGGAAAAAATCAACCCTTACAAATAAATCGTGTAGTTTGCACCCTTATATATCCGCGAGTTTGCTCTCTAAATAATTTTAGTTTATCATTTCCTTTACGTTCACTTAATAAAATATGCATACATAAAATGTGACAATGGTATGAATAAAATGACAATGTGACAAACAAACAAACAAACAAAGCAAACAAACAGCAAAAGATATCAAGTGAAGGGGTGAGTGAGAAGGCAATTGGCCTTATTTAAAACTAATCCCGGAAAAAGTAAATACATTGTATATACAGAGAAAAACATTGGCAAACACACACACACAAACACACACACACTCACACATACACACACATGCATACACAGACAAAAACATGGACCAGCGCATATTAGCAATACACAAGATGTTATTTTCACAAACACACCCTATCTTGCTAGTCTCTTATAAATTCGTAAAATGATATTGGTAACTTCCAGAAAACCCTCAAGTAAAATACGTTTTAAAGCTTCCTTAAAACTTTGTACCGTTTTCTTACATTTCACATCAGAGTGGATGGAATTCCAGATTTGAGGGCCTTGAAAAAATATTGACTTTTTTTTTCTGTCCCGAGATCGAGTCGCAACGAAAATCTTTAGCGTGTAGTAGGGTTTGATTCCATCATCGCATAGTAAGCATGCAGGGAATGCTGTGACATATTCCATTTCGATTGGTCAATACCAGACGAGCAGTCAAGTATTCTTCGTTAGCTTGTTCGCAAACCCTTTTATCAAAGACTCAACTTCATCTAAAAATGCTCCGATGAATGATTATGAAATTATGGGAGACCATCAAGGTTTATGATGTCTTTAAAAAAAAAACATGTACATAGTAGCACCACGACGGTATGCAATATTGTATTCAAGTGTCGATCAACACCATATGGGTCTTTCTTTGAGACTTGTTATGGGCTCAATATTGCACCTTAGCAAGAATGAACCACAAACAGGAAGATATGTCTTTGTAATGGTAATTACGTTTCGACATCCCAACCATTAAGAGATAGGTTAGGTGAATGTTAAAGACACGGGGATACACGAATAGAAATTGCTCCAAAAAAAATGAAATAAAACGAACATTATTCTAATAGGCATGCCTGGGCAGTAATCTGATGTTTCTATTGATAGAGAATTCTATTTGAAGATTCATATCAGTTTGCTTTGTCAGAATCATGAGGAAAAGTGATAAAATAAACCGGCTATCCAGGGTACAGTTTAAACACTTTCACATGAAACAGCTCTGATTAACACTTTTGCACAATAATATTTCTGTTCAGCATTGACATTTGTTTTATATGTTTTTATCTTAAAGTATAGGATTTCATTTGAAGCAAAATATAGCCAAAATTACGTAAACGTCCACAATGAATCTTCAGATTGCTCAGTGAGACGGCGGCATCGAATCCCGATCAGCGAAGGCACAAATGCACCTGTGGAATTGTTTTGTACAGCAATAGAAATCTGACGACTATTTGAATAATTACATCCAGTTGGAACTTCATCTGTTAAACCTCCTAGGTTATGTGTACAATGTGATTGGTCAATACCAGACAAGCAATCTGGTATTCTACTTTTGTTTTTTTCAGTAGACCCCTTTCATCATGGACTCAACTTAATTTGAAAATATACTCTCGATGAATGATTATAGAATATGAAAGAAATTTAAGTTACCTGATATCAAAAAATATATGTTCATAATATCAGCACAAGGATATGTAATATTGCATTTTAGTGCCGAGCAACACCATAGGATGGCCTTTGTTTTGAGACTAGTTTGGGGCGTAATATTGCACCGTCAATGACCGTGGCAAGATCGAACCCAAAATGAACCATATAAGAAGCAAAGTTCCACCATTTTCTCAAATCGTGTAGTTTGCACCCATTTTCGCGACTTCGAACCCTTCTAGCTCCCTTATTGAACCTTTTTTTCTTAGTGTGTGCCTTGAGATTGCCTTGAGATCTTGTATTGGTATATCGTAATATGAAACAATTTCATGACACTACATGTATTATAATTTCGTATTTTCATGTGTAACCGTCTTCTCTTTTTTCTTTCTTACCTCTTTATAACTGGTCCCCATGGAAGACCAGCGGCACCAGAAAAGTACAGCTGATTATGGACTATCCAGCCATTATCTTTGTCTAATCCTACATTCCATTCTTTTTCGTATATCGATGATGTGTTATACTCTTCATTTGCTATGTATGTTATGTTTCATTTTATGCATAATATGTCATTTTCTTTGTAACTTATGATGTCTTATATCTGCGTGTATGTTTATGACAAAATAAAACAAACAAAACAAACAAACAAACAAACAAACAATATTACTAATGTACACGAATGTTTCTTTTGAAGGAGTGCGCCCTCATTCGTCTCAAATTGGAAAAGGAGAGATGGGGGGGGTGGATGTCGGAACTCGGCGTTGAATTTTGCGATATTTTGTTATCACATAATATACTGTTCCGATCTCAGTGGGCAAGTTGAGTTTGAAAAGTAAAAGGGCCGGCCCCGCGTTTTTTAAAGTGTGTGTGTGTGTGTGTGGGGGGGGGGGGGGGGGGAGGGGGAGGACAGTTTTTATTTCTGGTGCCACTTCCGGGTTTCATCAGCTGTCAAGCAATACTTTCGGGGATTAATCGGCCGACAAGCAAGAAAAAAAAAATAGCTTAACTATAATACTTTTTATTCTGGTGTCATTTAACCTACAGAATGGTACAGTGGTTGTTTTATGGAAATTCCATTAATACTATTGAAAATGACATCACAACCCGTGACTTTTCTTCCCTCCTATGATGACAACGATGTATAATCAACATGGATGGCTAGGCTCGAATGGACGCGTTTATGAACGACTGGAGTAGCTCCAACGGTTTGAATTTGTTATTCCGAAGGTTTGTTAATCCGAAAGCGAAATACGGTTCGTAATTCAGAAGATTCGGTAGTATGCACCTGATTTTCATTTTCAGATTAACGAACCTCCGTCCGGAATGTTCGGATTGACGAACCCTTTTTTCAATTTCGTTAATGGCCAGCGTGTAACGAACCTTTGGAATAATGAACCTTCGAAATAACGAACATTACCAGCTGCATGCAACAATGGGTCCTAATGGCAATGAATGTGTAAAATGCAATTTCGATCTACACGCATTGCTGTATATTCTGTGTCAAGTTTAATTTTGTCAATTCAGTTCAATTCAATTCAACTTTATTTTCATTTTAGGCGTTAAACAGGGAGAATTATATACAGTGCATGAACAGAACATATTTGTAATAATTTCAAAAAGTAAATAAACAAAATACATGTGGTCATGAGTAACAACATAATTGCATTTTTAAGGTATCGTCGCCTCAATGGAAAAAGGGGTTAACGCATCCGAGCTACGCGGGGCTGCGCGAAAAAAGTTTTCGAGATAATCGACTTTAAAGGTTTTTTGGCTTCAAAATTGGGTTTAATCAAGGTTGATTCCTTCATTTCTTATATATAGTGTAGATTAACGATTAATTACTTTACAAGCGTACTTTCAGCGATAATCCTCATTAAATCTTTGAGTAATTACAATTTTTCCATTAGTAACCTTAATACAGCCATATCTTCGCGTGCTTTTGAATGGCAAAAAGGGGTTAACGCTAAAGCGCGCGTCGATAACCCCTTCTTGCCATTTAACATCGCACGAACTGACGGTGTTGAAAGGGTACTGTCACTCCATAACATGTGTGCATTAAGTTTGTCTGTACCCAATAGTGATTTTAACGTAACTGCTAGGCTTTATCAGTCGTGTCTTTTATATACTGTAGTGGGGCCTTATCCCCATTTTATTACTGGAAAATTCTAAATTATAGGATTCAATATATTGTATTTGTGAGAAATGCATTAACCCCATGCATACCAGACCACATTCCTAAGAGGACATCAATCGCTTTTTAGTATTAAAATTAGCAACATAAATTTCTTCATTTCTAAGTCAATTCTATGAAAATGTATGCTTTGTGTATACAATATGGCATAAAAACATGTGGCAATCCTTTCCAATCGAAAAAGTTGCCAATTTGCACCTACAACAGTGTATAGAATTATGTTGCCAATTTAAGGATTTGCAGCTTATTTTGCCTTTAGATAATTCCTGCAAGCTATTTCAACATATTTTGCCCGTGACAAAAGGGGATAATATTTTGCAGCATTGGTTATTTCATTTGGTACATAATTCATAATTTTTAAAGAAAAAAATAATCAAGAGTTACGCATAGATAATACATGTATATTGTACGAGAAAATTTTAAATGTGGTCTGGTACTAAGCACAGAGATAGTTTTGGGAATGAAAAACAGAAAATAAAATAGAACTTGCTCTTTATATCTTAAGACATTCTCGCAAGTGTTTCTAAATAATTTTCACGCTTTGAACAAATATTAGACTAACGATTTATTCATAGTTACACCTTGTAAACTATAGCTGATAATGTGCATGTATTCATTCGAATGCCCTCGAGACCATTCTTAAATAACTCACATAAATTATTTAGAAATTAATGAAGAAATTTAGAGCAATTACTACTGCTCAATGACTTGGCACAACGATCATGATCAAAATTGATACTACAATTTTTTTGAGAAGTATTTTTCAAAGGTTTTCAGATTTATCAAAGCTATCTTTGTGCTTTAATGGTCTAATGTAGCTGACCAATGAAATACCAACAATGAAATCAAATCAAACACCATGTATGTTCAAATGAGTTTATTATATATATATATATATATATATATATACAGCCAATTAACATTTAAATTGCGGCATCGGTCTACCTGACATGACACTTTTAAGCTATATATTCAAAATTTGAAGTCGATAAGTCACGCGAAATTCAAATAATACACATAAACAATACATGATTGATAGTTCTTGCTCAGACAATTGACATGTTTATTTGTTGAAATAATAGGTTTCTGTGTATAATTTGAAAAAAAAAAACAAATGTTGAACATATTATTCATTATTGTAGAAGATATTTTGGAAAATATTGTAATAATATGGTGAAAATAAGGACTTCACACATCATTACATAATTACAAATAGGGACTGTAATACAGACTAATATTTGTTTCGAGGTATGAAAAAAGGTCGTTTGAAATTTAACGGCATAATGTTTTGCGTGTATACATCAAGATTCCAAACGTGAAAGCTTCAGATTGTCTAAAATTACATTTTAATCAACTTACGATGTTGCATAGCTATTCAAGGAACGAACCATCTTTAAGGCAGTTAATACAATCAAATTCATTTTATTTATTTTCTCAAAGTTACCTCATTTTTCCACAAAATGACCTCTGTGACCTTTGACCTTTAACCCAATGACCCCAAAATCGAACCAAAGTATTATTCCCCCCCCCCCCCCCCCATATACCCTCATACTAAGTTTGATGTCAAACCATCACGGTTCTTGAGATATTGAAAAAAACAAAATGGGACGGACATACGCACGGATGGACGACCCGAAAACATAACGCCTGCGGCCACTTCGTTGGCGGAGGCATAAAATATGAAACAATGCTAAATATCAAAATATTATTCACTTTCTTGTTCATGCTGTGCAGATATAGTTACGAAAGTGAAATCGACAATTAGATTAATACATTTCGAATAATACACAGTGTTGCATCTATGCAGGACTTGTGATGACATTCTGCCAGGTATATACTCGCGTCTCTAACTATGATACTTTTTCAAAACTTGTTGACATTTTTTTACTGTTCTTGCCTTTATTTACATTAATATGAATTCATGCTCTCCTTGCTGTCATTGCATCGCAGAATATCCAAATGCTAATCACAATTATTAGTTATGTTGTGAAAGTAGTCTAAGAAAGTGAAATCGTGGCATTTCAAATTGCAACTTAGAAATCAATTTTCAAACAACACATTTGTAATTTTGCAGGGCATGTCACATTCTTCCAATACTTACATTTCAAAAAATAAAGATAATGGTGTAAATTAAGCATAAATTTTCTTCACTTTGGGCGAAAAACCCCAAATCTCATCAAGTTCATCGGAATATTTTGAAATACAAGAAGACATGTATTCAAATTTCCCAAGGTTTGAGGATTTGCAGATTCGATTCAATTCGTTTTGTAATTTATTATGATACAATTGTCACACAAGCACACATTATACCAGGTATTTCTGTAATTATTGTTAGTGTCCTTATTTGCACTTAATTTTGAATATTTCGAATTACCAATGGAAAAACAGAATTCCTAGAATACATTTTAATTCATCCAAAAATGTGTACATACTTACTGTATTTTCTAAGTACAGGCCTACGTGTTCAATCTAAGTAATGTCCAAGTCCAAGTCATTGCATTCTCCCTTCAATGTGGTGCCCTAGTTGGGCAAAACGAAGTAAGCGACAAAAGTGATACTCCTTGTAATGACCAAAATGTGTCTCAAATTTGCAAGGGCATCAATGGAATATCACAATGTATAACCTATTATATCTCTGAGCAAGGTGAGTGTTTGTGCATTAAATTTGACTTGGAAGAAGAGCACATTAGGTGTAATATAAAAACGTCAATTACTCAAATTTGGATGGTATGTCTCTTGATTCCTTTTACCAAAGTAAGGCAGTATGAAATCTAAAGTTCCATTCCATATGCTAATAGGCTCTAATGCAGACATCAGGTTGGCTCATGTTATATACTGTATGTGTATCTCCGCCTTAAAGTTAGAAAGTCCTTTTGCAGACTTCCCTAAATACACCAAACACTGTATACAACTAATGATACTAGTATTTGGATCATGTCTGTGAAATGTCAAAGTCGCAAGATGTGTAGAATTCAAACGATGCACAAGAGTACTACAGCTGTATATGTATTTGTACTGTCGTCTGTGTTCAAGCCACAACAGTAGGCCTACAATATGATTCACTGTTCGGATGTTTGATGCATGTGTCCATCATTTTCCTCCTCCTCGGATTCATCACTCTGAGACTGTTGTACCTCTGTCGTGAGGTTTTCATAGTAGCTGTGATACATCGATGGGATAATGTTGTCCTTGCACAAACTAAGCAAATCTTGCTTCTTTTCCCTTGAGAGGGCGAGATGTTGCTTGTACAACAGAGGCAGACGCATGTCATTTCTTCGACTTGAGCCCGAGACGCGAACTTCTACGAAGTCTTCGTTGAAATCATACTTTATTTTGATGACAGAGGGGTCTGTCCTCTGTACGCGGATCTGACGAATTTTCAACCAGTTGACGGGATTGCCAGCCCTGTCTTTCTTCATGTACTTCACACAGGGTGTTGTCAACTGACGCAGATCAAGGAAGTCCTCTTTCGTCATGTGGGTAACTTCATACCGATTCCTGTTCCTTGCTGTTTGAATAACTGGTATCCACTGGTCGGGGTGATGGATTGTCACTCCCCTTTTGTTCCTTTCGATGCAGGAATGCATCGCGTCACATTCCATTTGAGTATGTCCGCTGATCAAGAATTTATGGTCAATGATGGCAACATTAGTGTGCAGAACTGCATATAGCAAAGTGCAAGCTATAATTCTGTTCCGATTTTGGCCTCCACAGCAGTCAGAAAAGAAACTTATGTGTGTGGTATCAGGATCAAGTGACTGCATGAACTTTAAGAGGCATGAGCCAATCTCACATGCTCCCCGCTTCGCTGTAGTCTCATGCCAGACAAAGCAATTTCCACATGCAGTAGCCTGGTTGTATACAGTGAAATTATACGTAGACATTTTCCGCTTGTAATAGAACGAAGATGTCTGGCCATAGGGTGTAGTCAAGACCTGTTGAAGATCAAAAGTAAAGGAGCTAAAGATTGGATCGATCTTTGCTCGTTCCTTGTCTCTTTGTTTCTCTTCTCTTGCACTTTCCTTTTCAGCAATGTGTTTCTTGTAGTTCTGCTCTTTAACTTCCCTTTCTTCCGGAGTTGAATTATTGAATGAAGCACATGTGTTACATTCATCTTTCTTCGGATGATGAAATCCCAAATTATATTGGGAATTGAAAATGTTTCTATACACTGCGAAGGAAACTGGTTTCGATACAGACGATTCGTACATTGCGTACATCTTGGAAACGCTTAAAGAAGGGTCCAGATATTTCCTTTTTGAAGACGCACGACAGTAATGTGATTCAACAACAGGAAATGAATCAATGTGTTCACATACTTTCTTAACATCTTCTTCTGACGCACTCGCTTCTGACTTTTTCTCTTTTTTCTAGGTATTGCTTTGGACCGAGAAATATGGTGATGAATAAAATCTCGCTGACGGGTGTAGGAGCCCGTTTTCCAGTAATCCTCGAACAATGTTTTCCTGTCTTCATCAGAGAACTTAGAGAAGCACTTATGGGGACATTTTGTGTTACACTTCTTTCCTATCTTTCTGGCAGGGATTGTTTTATTACGTACAACATATTCCTCTCCCCGATTACGTTTTCTTGACTGCTGTCTTTTCTTCCATTCTTCTGGATTCCGTTTTCTCTTCCTCCCACGTTTCTGAAATAGAAAATAACACATGATTAACTCTTTCTTTCTCCTTGCTACAAGTAGCACACAGAATGTAAAAAGGAAATTTGTTTCATAAGTTTATTGTAAAAAAGTGGGAATATACTGAAGGTTCAAAAATAATCCACAGAAACATGTCAATATGCAAGTGAAAAGTCAATATTAGATATGGGCCATGTTTCGTGAATACAAAGGTACTGTCCTACACTGAACCGTTTAGCGTCTAAAAACGTATGCGTTTTTCAGCGAGTTTACAGACGTAAATTAGAGGTCGAAAAAACGGCACGAGGCAGTTCTCATATTAGTTTCCCTAAAATTCTGCAACAGTAAGTAATAATGATAATAATGATTGATGAGATTTGTAATGCGGCAAATCCACTCTGTAGAATGCTCCACGCGAAAATAGAAGAGTAAGATAGAAAGTAAATTATTAATACAAGGCATGGGTAATCAAAAGGTAGCATTAAAGAAGTGAGTTTTAAACTACTTTTAAAGGACTCTGATGAAGAGCAAAGTTTATCTAACTAAAAGGAGATTATTCCATACAGTGGAACCAGTCTGATCCTTGTGTGCCCCAAGTTGTAGCGAATTTTGGAATTTAGAATTTAGAAACTAAATTTCTGGCGCGTTTGCAATGGACTTGATTGTAAGCTATTGCAAGTCTGTAATTGAACTACAGTACATAACCCGTGTATGAAGAGCCAATCACACTTTCCGAAATAAGCAGTTACTAAGTGTAGATAATGATTTGACAGAGATTTTTGTTGTTGAAATACTGCTCATATTATCATAATTCATGACACCTTTTATATCATATAATCACCTCAGACTGACTGTCTTGAACCTCGTGCATGTTATCTTCATGTTGGGTATGCTGACCCTCTTGATGCTCGAGGGAGTCACGGTCACCTTGATCTTGCTCCGTCTCATTTATTTCATCCTTCGAGTGATATATGGAGACAAGAAGCCAACGTAAGAGCATTATCTGAATATCTAACTGGACTCAGTAAAACAAAAAGAAACAGAGAATACAAAAAGGGGGTTAAATTTTTAGCAAAGTTTTCATTAGCCTTTCAAAAGCTTTGAAGGTGCCTGTGATGACATGTTAATAGTTTTAACTGAAAGCTCATGCTGTCTTCAGGGAACTATGTTATAAATTCACAAATCTATGAATTAAGAATAAAAAATATCGCTTTTATTCAAAACACGGGAAGAGGCTGCTATCGTTCTGCCTGGCTAAATTTGAAGGAGCTTAGTCAATTGCCGTTATGCCATCAGGAGAAATAAGCAAAATGCTAGTACAAGCACAATTGATATGATTGTTTTAATAAGTTTGTGATTTAGAGGACTTATTGATAAGGAGAGCCTTAAAGACATTATGTCCCTTTTGCATTGAATTTGTGTATACAATTGGTGTAAAACAATAAGGTATATAATGAAGAAGACACTGTTACAAAAACCTTTGTGTAGTTTTTAGACCTGTAGGGTCTTCACTTGTGAAGTACAAACTACCGTTATAATTTGAATTTATTTTTTCGAACCTCGAAAAAATATATTAGTCTCTGACACAGTCCTTTTTAATTACTTTTTACAAAATATTGAATAATGTCTTCTATAATGTACATTATGTTCATAATGTGTTTTGTAATTTAAATTACACACAGATAACTATTATTTCAAGAAACAAAACTTCCAAGTGTCTGAGCAAGACTATCTCTCATGCACTGTTTACGTGCATTATTTGAATTTTACATGATTTAACTATTTCACATTTTGAATATACAACCTGCCCACCATGCTCTAGGGTTTACAGATGTTTGGATGGTTTTCTGCTGATCTGCAAAAAGGACGATATGTCTTTAATTGTGTGATTGCTTGTTGTCACACTGATTTATATTTGAAAGAGAAGAAAAAAAATCCGTATTACCTTCTGCTGTTCAGCATCATCAAGGTTAAGTGAGACCTCCGGGTCTGGCTGCTCACGGTCGCTTCGCTCTCGCTCGAAGTCTGCATGGTTAAGTGAGACCTCCGGATCTTGCTGCTCACGGTCTCTTCGCTCTCGCTCGAAGTCTGCATGGTTAAGTGAGACCTCTGGATCTTGCTGCTCACGGTCGCTTCGCTCTCGCTCGAAGTCTGTAACATCCTACATATATATAATTATATATATATAATATATATATATATCAGAATCAAACAGAAATTTAATTCTCATAAAGAACTAAACGCAATTTTAATTATCTATAATTAGTACGAGTCACACACAATGCATCAAAACATATCTGGTTTCAATTCCGACACTATTTCCGTTTACATGTGAACGAAGTGTTGAAGATTTCTTGTTTAGTTCTTATGCTATCTGCATTAGTTTGTTCGCAAGAAGAAATCAATATTAGAAATATTAGTTCATTTCCATTGACTTAAGTTTTTGTTTGATTTTGATTACAACATAGAAACATTAGAAATAATCATATGTTGTGGTACAGTCTCTGAAGAATTAGAATAA
>NW_027271175.1:0-197500 GCF_040938485.1 Diadema antillarum
AAGTGGGCGGCAAGAAAGGGGCCTAACAAGAAAGGACGCTCTAAACTGCAAACATATCGAGTAGGATCCCCTATGGAAAGGTGGGCAGTGGACATAATGGGCCCCCTACCAGACACAAAGAAGGGAAATCGATATATTTTGGTGATTATGGACTATTTCACTAAATGGCCCGAAGTATTTCCCATACCAAACCAGGAGGTTGTTACAGTGGCAGACGTCATCGTCAATGAGGTTGTCCCACGGTTCGGGGTGCCGATGCAGTTACACTCTGATCAAGGTAGACATTTTGAGGCACAGCTTTTCCAGGAACTGTGCAAGCTCCTTGGAATCGAGAAGACCAGGGCCCCGTTTCATAAAAAGTTGATATGATAACAACTCTTGCTGGAATGTCAATTGTCATAGTAACGACATGAATGCAGCTTCCTGATTGGCTGTTGCTATAGGAAGTTGTCATTCCAGCAAGAGTTGACATCCTAACATCTTTTATGAAACGGGGCCCAGGACAACTCCATTACACCCTGCTTCCGATGGAATGGTGGAGAGATATAACAGGACATTAAAATGCCAGCTGTCTCTTTTCGTTGATGATCATCAGTCAAACTGGGATGAATGCCTTCCTCTCCTCACTATGTCGTATAGAACGGCAGTACACGATGCGACTGGATTCAGTCCTTCAATGCTCGTTTTCAGAAGAGAAATGAGAGCACCTCTTGACTTGGTGCATGGTCGCCCCATGGATGACGAACAAAGATGTCAATCTGAATACGTCGAGGGACTACGTGACAGACTTTTCCTTGCCCGCGAACGTGCCCGTCAACATCTGCAAATCTCGGGAGATCGCATGAAGAGGAAGTATGACGTAAAAGCAAACACAGAAACCTTAAAGAGAGGAGAACAGGTGTGGCTACACAATCCTCGTAGGCGCAAAGGATTATCGCCTAAACTCACGTTGGAGTGGGAGGGACCATACACAATATTGAAGAGACTGAATGATGTGGTCTACAGAATTCAGATGACCAAACAGAGCAAGCCCAAAGTTGTGCACCAGGATCGGTTATGGCGGTACAAAGGGCACAAGGAATCCTGGCTGGCTGACGAAGAGATGAACTCAGCAACAGTGCTTAACTAGAAATGTCGCTACAGCGACTGGTTATACCCCCGCCAAACAACATTTCATAAGCTTTGGTCAAAACAACATTTCATAAGCTTTGGTCAAAAAACTGAGGAAGTAGTTAAATCCGCAAGATCTTTCCTTGATCTTCTGCCATTAATATGCCGTGACCATGGCAACGTACTTTCGGGTACTGTCGAAAAATGCGTCTTGCACATCTACAACCAAAGGTACACATCTGTACCAAGTTTCATGGAAATTGGGCAAAAACTGAGGAAGTAGTTTGCAACACAAAATTTTCCATCATTTTGGCTCATAATATGTGAGCTGTTACCATGGCAACATACTTTTTGTCACTGTCAAGAAATGTGTCATGCTGACCTATATCCTAAGACAAACATTCAATATGAATTCCATGAGAATTGGAAGAACACTGATGAAGCAGTTTTGCCATGAAGCATTTTGCCGTATATTTTACCAATAACATGCCGTTACCATGGCAACGCACTTTTTGCCACTGCGGAAATATGTGTCTTGCACATTAACATATTCAGATGAACATCTGTACCTAATTTCATAAAAATTGATCAAAAACTGTGGGAGGAGTTCGCGACGCAAGACTTGTACCCATTTTTGCCCATAATATGCCGTTACCATGGCAACGTACTTTTGGGTACTGTCAAAAAATACGTCTTGCACATCTACAACCCAAGGCACACATCTGTGCCTTTTTTTATGGGAATCGGTTGAAAACTGAGGAAGTAGTTCGCGACGCAAGATTTGCAACGGACCGACCGCCCGACCGACCGTCCGCTGATTCCTATATACCCCCTTCAAACTTCGTTTGGAGGGGGTATAATAAGTGCACTCAGACAAGTAATAATGGAAATTAAGAGTCATGCTGTTATTGTTGTTGATGTTGTTAACAGTTTTATACTCCTAACAACACTGAACACCTTTACTGTAATAGAACAGAGCACTCTGCAGTTGGACAAGTACAAGTAGGAACATACTCAAGTAATTATATTTGAAAAGTAGGATCTGAACTATAAACTATGCCTATATTCTGCCTTATATACATTTGTCCACTTCTCATAAGAGCCATCAGCATGTCAGCATGTTTGCATTTTGAAAGACCCTGATTTTTCCCAACCTGCTCTTAAAGCCAGCCTTCAATTTCCTTTCAGGTTATGAATTTAACTTGGAAGTTCTAGACTATGTCTCAAAGTCATATTTAACACTAAATTCAGCTTATTTTATAAATCTTGTCATCCATCTCTTTAATTTTCCATGTAAACATTCTATTATTGTTGTTATTGTTATAGTTATCATAATTATCATTATGTATCTATTAGGCCCAATATAACAGTCCACCTCATAAAGTACAACTTGGGTCATATAGCCTAAAGGTGCATCAACAACTACGTAGGCCTGCTGTGTGCCTGTTGGCAATCAAGGTTATTAGTGGAGTCAAATTTCCTGCTTATTTTTTTGACTTAAAAAGTGAAGGAGAGGTGAAGCTGATATCACCCGATGGAAAAAAAAAATATTCCAAATGGATAGGACTTGAGATTACAACGTACCAGGTGGCGTTAGTAAAGTGCATACACTGTTTGTAGGCCTTGTAAATCTATCAGTCAAGACTTCTCTCATAGTCCATTTTACGCATAATTATATGGGAAGTACACAGTGTCCCACAATGTCCCTGTATGGATGACAACAAGAGCAACTTCACTTTGGGGGGAGATGGCACAACAAAAAGAGGTCACAATTTCGGGGCTTTTGACATTCATACGGAGGAAGATTATGTTTAAGGGGTGCGAGAAAGCGTTGGGGGGGGGGGCAGCAGAAGAGACAATAATGAATTGATGAAGAGTGTATCAGAAGAATTTAGCAGCGTTTTTGGTGATGGGAAAGACAATATCAACAGTATAGTGCAAAAAATAAAAGAATAAAAAGTTTAGTCGGTGACATGTCTTCTGTTTCAAGAATACAAGTTGTCCCCTTTATGTACAGAACATGACTCAAAGTGATTTTGACAGACAAAGGTTTTAGAACCTTCAAGTCAAAGACTTGAAGATACGTGTATTGGAAGAGGTTTGAGTAGACAAACTGTGCATGGCCACGTCAGGGTTCAGTAGTAATTACACTGTAAAAACATTGGTGTTAGATTTAACACCACGGGTGTTAGATCTAACACCGATCAAACTTCAATAAAGGACCACACCCACAGGTGTTGAAAATGCACTGTGATGGTGTTGAAAAGTGTTCACCTGACACTTCGTGGTGTTAATTTGACACTGTACCTGGTGTTATTTTGACACTGTACTGGTGTTCATTCAAAAATGACACCACATGGTGTTGATTTGATATTTGTTGGTGTTAATATCAATGGTTTAACACCCGTCCAGCTTCAATAAGAGACCACACCAGCTGGTGTTACTGTGGTGTAAATTTATTTTCACATTTTTTCAAAAATCTAGTATTTTAATGTAAAATTCTTGATCGTCTTGTTTAAATTAAAAATCAACAAGAAGTGCAGTTACTAAGAAACTCTTCAAAAAACAGTTTAAGATTTGGAAATGACACCCGGAGGTGTTAATTTAACACCAGAAATGAGCACCGAAAATTTAACACCAGCTCGGTGTTCACTATTTAACACCGGACTTTTTGCAGTGTATACTGGTGATAACCCTGGGACCCATTGTATCGGTGTATACAATCGAAATTGAGGTACTCGAGGTCACTCTAACATGAGTTAAAAGGAATATTTTTACTCAAAATCAATTTTAATTTTACTCTAAATTCACTTTCTTTTTCTTTACATAGACAGAGTACATTATAGTTAGAGTAATTTTTGTTTTTCTAGATGCTTATTTTTAAGAAAATTGTAAATATTGTAAAACATGTGGTCACTTTAGAAGCACACACACACACATTTCCATCACATCATGCGTATTTAACAACCAAGTGGAATACTGCACGTGCCAAACAGGCAAAATAGGAGGGCCTTGCAAGCACAAGGCTGACCAAGTGCTTGAATCATTAGCAAATGAAGAAAACCTCCTCAAGAGTGCAGACATCTGAAGCAGAGTTCAGGGTTGTTAGCCAAAGTCAAGCTGGCTTGGAGTACCAGGGTTACACCCAAGATGGATGCTGCACATGCCAAGTAGGCAATACTGGAGGACCTCGCAAGGACCAAGCTGACTGGTGGAAGACCTGATATGATTATCATTATTAATAAGTCCTTAGTATCAGTTTCCCTGTCATTAATGTAGTTTCAATCTTAATTATATATTTTTTGATTTTTATTCACTGTAATATTTAATAGATATATGGTAAAGTTAGTCCCTTGACGTCAAGCAAAACCAACAAAGAATGGACTTCCATTCCCTGTCCCATCTGAATCCCCCAACTTACAGGTCAGAATGGAGAAGTATGATTGAGTACTCCTTCCAATTAATGTTAGCAAGAGCCACTGGCTTTTTGTCTATGACAAATGTCTCTAGTCCCCCTCTATTTAGATCTACTGTAGATTGCATTTGTGAAAAGTCTTGACTTTCCAGAATGCATTCATATCTACTGTAGACAGATTGTTGTTGAAGACAGATTGTTGTTGAAGACAAATTAAGATTACAACAGTTCTGAAACAAACTTTAAAGTCATAATCAATCAGTTTTAAATTCTCGCTTCAGGTTCAGCTCCAGTCCGTCGTCCCTGGACTCCTCCAAGCTGGTCAGTCACGTGCAGACGGCCGCCATCAGCAACCAGCTCCTGCGCACCGAGATCCAGCTTCTCAAGTCCCAGAAGGATGAGGCGGAGGAGAGGCTGGTGGCCACCAGGAGGCAGATGGAGAAGAAGGAGCAAGAGGTTGCAGAGGAGGAGGAGAGGATGGGGCACCTCCGGAGGACAGCAAGGGTGAGTGGACCAAAGACTGGGGTGGTCCAATCTACCGACTAACCACCCTCTGCTCACATCAAGCTCATGTTCTTAGGTTATATTATGTAGTATGCAGTTTCAGTTAGAGCATTCTGTGCAACGTCTTTCTGAACACTATCTATGTG
Organism: Diadema antillarum; assembly: GCF_040938485.1. Classification (NCBI taxonomy): domain Eukaryota; kingdom Metazoa; phylum Echinodermata; class Echinoidea; order Diadematoida; family Diadematidae; genus Diadema; species Diadema antillarum. The sequence continues at coordinate 5,176 of NW_027271175.1, forward strand.
TACATTATGCTCTTTCACCTTCTGAGCGTCTTCCATCTTTGAATTTATCCTTCCTCAATGTAGATTTTTTTTTTTCAGTAGGTAAAAAGCTGCTCAGATTAACAAGTAGCACAATGCTCTGTGCTTTAATTGATTTGGTTCACGGTGTTTGATGATGATGAAGATGATGATGACATACTGCTATTATTGCCTGCCATTATACTGCTTTTTACTGACTGTAAAATGACTGTGTGGCCAAATTATGCTGTCTTTGTCAAACTGATTCAAGTGTAGGATGGTTATCTTTTGATGCCTACTCCCTCCTGTGCCAGTTTGGATTGAAAGTGGGAATTGAGGTTAAAGGGGCTCATTCTCATCCATTCATCTCATTATTATCCCAACTTTTTAGGCGTCAGCAGACCGGGAGATTGAAGACCTGATGGGACAGGTTGGGGAGCAGATGATGCAGATTGGACAGCTGGAGGCAACATTAGCCGAGGTAATGTGCTTGATGCATTCCTCCAAGTTTAGGGTGATGCTGTAGTAAAAATCATGTAGAAATAAAGCACTCAGAGGGGAAAGTGGCAAAATGTATTTTTTGATGTTCTGGTTAAAGAAATTCCAGTACAAAAATCAGACCGAATCAGATGCAAAAACAAATACACAATATGTAGATCTGGCACCGTTTTTTTTTTTTTTTTTTTTTTTTGGGGGGGGGGTGCATTCTTTTTTTTTTTACACACTGTGTTAATGATTAATACATCAATTACAGTGAATGTGAGATATATTCTAAATGCATATATAATATATCATCATAAGCTGCGCTTCATAATTGATTCCGGCAATCATAGAATTGATCAATTAGTTTCTTAAAGGGGAAGGCTAGTAACTGATCAGTGGGAATCAGTGGAAATGCTGGGAGATGATTGTTCCAATCCTTATGGGATTCATTCAAGAGTTCATTGTATATCTATTGTTGTGTGAAAATGATTTGCTTCAGAATGGTCTCATATTCAAGTAATGTGCAGTTTAATGCTTCCAGGTTAGCGTCCCTGGTCAGTGACGGAGCATTAATCTGCACATTACTTGAATATGAGACCGTTCTGAAGCAAATCATTTTCACACAACAATAGATATACAATGAACTCTTGAATGAATCCCGTAAGGATTGGAACAATCATCTCCCAGCATTTCCACTGATTCCCACTGATCAGTTACTAGCCTTCCCCTTTAAGCTTCAAACTTTTTTCTCCTTTCCTGATGTTGGCCGGATAAATTGAAAGTTACTCTCCTGTTGTCATGTCTGAACAGAAAAATGAAGCAATTCACAGCCTGAAGGCTGATCAACAGAAGCTGAGAAAAGACTACGACCATCAGATCTCTGACCTCCAGGATGACCTTTGCCGAGCCTACAGACAGCATCAGCAGCAGGTGAGTGTGTGTGTATGTTTGTGTTTGTGTGAGAGGTAATGGTGCCCTCAAGTTTTTAGGAAGGTGTGTGTGTGTGTGGGGGGGGGGGGGAAGACATCACAAATCAAAAGGTCTCCACAAACCAATATCATAGGACATGCAAGGATATAAGTCACTAGAGATACATTTGCATTTCCAGCAATGGAAATATATACAGTTGATGTTAATTGTAAGTTCTCATGTCATAACTCTCTCTGCAAGGACGACATAAAATTTTCATTCATCCTTTTTTTTCCTGCTGTAGACTGAAATTCAATTAATTTTTTTTTTTTTTTTAAAGTTGATTAATTCGTTCATGAATGTTTTAACATTGTCAGTGATTGCAACATTCTAATAATGCTGAACCTCTTCCATCCTCCAACCACAATAGATCACTGAGCTGGAGACTCAGTATAGGAAGGAAGACTATGAGCGACACTACGCCAGGAGTCAGAGGCGTGTCCAGGAGTTGGAGGGGCAGGTGATGGCTTTCACCCAGCTACAGGACACAGTGGACAGGGCTCTTCAAGTACAGGTAATCCACAGCCTGACCAACTCAATTCCTTTCCTATTCTAGGTCTGTCTGTATGTACAGGGAAACCACTTTATAATGAGACTGCTGAGATCACCTATTTTACCAAGCTCAAACCAGTACCTAGTTGTAAATGTACTAAAAATTTAGGTGAATACTGTAACAGAATGTCAGAATTGCCAAATTCTCCTCCCTAAAATGGTACCTGGATGTAAGCGAGCTGGTTACAACACTTTGGCGTATGTAGATATGTTACTACAATGTTTTTGTGCTAACCTCTGCAAATTAGCAGATTTATTTTTGATTAAAGATATTCTGCATTAGAATGGACCTGTAGGTGAGGATGCTTTGTTTCAGAAACTTATTATTCAAGATCAAGAGAGTAGTAATGCAGTCACAGAGAACAGATCAATGTATGATAATATTCAACATCTGTTATAATTTCTTATTTTTCTTGTGGATGTGACCTCAAGTGTTGAGACTTTATGCATACTATGATTCCTCTAGATAGAAAATCAGAAAACAAAGTGTGAGTCTTAATTACTTCATTTTGAAGTAGTAAGTAGTTTTTACTCTTTATGTCCAACTTTAAAAAAAGAAGTGTTTAGAGAATCAACCGCAGGCAATCAGATTTAAGAGAATTTGACAATTGTGTCCATCATTCATGAAAACATGGAAACCATTAAAAAAATGTTTACAAGCATGTCACTTTCTATTTTCAGCATACAAGGTCTGTTCTTTTTATATGTATCTCAGAATGTCAGTAGCTCACCCATGTAAATGCTTTACATGCTTTGTTCCATATTGGAATGTATGTATTCATGCAGTTTATATTTCATCTTATATGTAGGCTGACTTTGATGTGGTCAAGGAGACATTTGGTCAGGTGCATTCACTCTACCAGCTGACTATGGAGCAACAGAGGGGTTTAAAGTTACAGGTAGGAAGCTGGAGTCCCTGTAATCATCATGTTCCAACAAAACTGGGACTTGTAAGCTACTGAATGATGAGGTGTTCAAGATAAAACGTGGTCTGAAAAACATGGTTTGAAAAACATGGTTCAGTTTCGCACTATGGTGTGTGCCCACAAGACAGAAAGTTATCCACGTAATAGGTGACATTGTTGATTGATGCATAAATCACAGTCTTCATGTTGAAGAGAGAGGTATATTCAAATACGTCAATATTTTCTGTTTGCATTGAGAAATGATGTTTATTTTGTTCATGTGTTGACTTTTCTCGTTTTGTTTGCACACTTTTGTATTACAGGCCATATTGATTCATGTGTACAGGGACACAGCGAGACAATTGTGTGAGTGGTTGAATTTATGACAGATGACAGCAACGGAATGAGAAATGAGTGTTATTCCATTTCTTTCAGAGACTTCAAAGATCACCCTTATGTTTTGTTACTTACATATGTTTTTCTTTGTTCTCCAGAGAGCCGAGTTGCAGGAGGAGAAATCCAGCCTGGAAGGGGAGCGAAAGAACACGAGGCAACGCCTGGAGGAGGGAGAGAGGAGAGTGAGGGAGATGGAGGAGAAGATGGAGGGCACCATGAGACAGCATCAGGAGTGGGAGGGGCAGAAGACGCTGCTCCTGAAGGATGTCTCCAAGGCAACCGCCAACATCCGGGAGCTCCAAGAAAGACTGGACGTTAATGAGCAAGGTACTGGATGAAGCCTTGCTTTAACATCTGGAGCAGTGATTAAGAAATGTTTGAATTATCACATTTGATGCATATGGATAGTTCATTTGTATCACAAAACACCCTACCGTACAAAAATTCCGCAATAGATCCCCAAATATAAGGAGATATCTCTAATTTTCCCAATAAATCATAACTGGAGATGGTTTATTCTCTGAGCATCTTTTCAATAAAGCTGTTGTTCACATTTTATATATGTAACAATAGTTACCAATGATTAAACTGAATAACATTTTCATGTTGATTATTCTTATCCCTGACTCAAATTTTAGAAGTTTTTTTTTTTTTTATCTGCAGATATTAGCATGGGGCTTTAAAGACAATGATCAGGTCATTTGTGCTACCTAGGGTAGCCTCTTCAGCATTACAAACTCTTGTCTCTCTTTTGCAGCCGGTTCTGCCATTATAAGTAGTGACATTCATACCCCAGCATTACTTGAAAACCCATTTTTTAACACTTTGTCCAGAGATACCAGCACTGGGCAGGATCTTGGGTGTATTTAACTGTGCAGTATAGCCACAGTTTCTCTTTGTGGTTTTTAGTTGTTGTTTGTTTTTTTTTCTCACTCTAAACATTTGCCTATGTTTGGTAGAGTTTGTCATACAGTTAATTACAAATATTGGCTGAAATCATAATCATGCATCATCTGCCTCGAGTGTGATGTGGACCAATAGTTTATTGGGCACAGATATACTTAAAGATATACATATAAATTGTCATGGTTGTCAATACAAAGCTGTCTAGTGAAGAATATTGTACTCTGGTTTGAATCACTATTGAAAGTCTAGCAGCTGAGTAATGCTTAATGGCTTACAAGTGAGCTTTCTTTCTGGAAAAAGTTCCTTGTACTGTTGTGATTGATGTACCTTTCTGTAACAGTGAATGTGAAATATTTTCAGGATGATAAATTTGTAAATCTTTTGACAAGGTATGTCTCTCATACTCTTGCATGCATTTTGATATCACTGCCAAGATTTTAACAGGTGCCGCCGGTCCAAGAGTAAATCTTTTTTTTTCTTTTTTTTTCTGGTATAATTCCAGATCTAGCCAGTAAAAACCAGCAGCTGCAAGACCTCTCCAGCCACTGCTCTCGGCTCCAGGAGAGGGAGGTTGCGCACTTCCTGGAACTGCAGAACCAGGAGGCAGCCACGTTGGCCCAGCTGGAGCAGCACAAGTCAGTGGAGGCAGAGTTTGCAGTGACAAAGAAGAAGCTTGGAGACACAATCAATCAGCTGCAGAAGCAGTGCCAAAGGTTAGTTTGTTATTTGTGCAGGATATCATTGCATGTATTTGACATATTTATATTCATTCTAGTGCATTTCATGGTGATGATTAGGATTACTTTATAAGTTGTTGTTCATTCAATTTTTTTTTTTTAACATTTCATAAAGGTATATAGAAATGCTATTTCAGTTTTGTGGGCATAGTGCTTCACACAATATCAAAATTAGCTGTAAAGTATTCTTGTTTTGTTTGTTTGTTTTTGCATCGTATGTTTTGTGATGTGCCAGCATGCACTCATCTCAGGAATGCATTCATGGAGGTGTAAACTGCTGTCATGGAAGTAGATCCTTGCCCTTATGCATTTTTGACCCCATGTGAAAGTATTTGATGTATCAAAAGGCTACCATAGACTATGAACATAAGAATTTGGTGGTAACACACATGAAGGTTGAATTTAAAAGTTATTGGGGTGCTAAGCCTCATCATTTTGCCCCCTAACTAGAGTAATGCATTATTAACCTTTTTTTTGACACCTCTCTCATGCAGTTTGTCGTCAGAGAAGCTCGCCTTTGAGGTTGACCTCAAGTCCAACAAGGCCAAGCTGTACTCAGTGCAAGCTGAGCTGAGTGACCTCAAGAAAGCTCATGAGGCAACGTGTGCCAAGGCCTCCGAGATGGAGAGTGAACTAAACTCCTGCAGGAATGCTAAGGCAGTCCTGGTATCCTTTCAGTCCAAGCTGCAGGTAACAGCACATCATCGGCTTTGTCAGTTAAACCTTTGTGTGCACAGACATTCAGCTTTATTTGCCAAGCTCTCTTTTGTAATCCGTCCATTGGCCCAAGCTTGAGCTTGTAAAGTTTGAAGGCCCATGCACTCAGGTGTGCAATGTAAATTAGGAAGGCCATGGTGACACAAAAGGGATTTGGGGATTAGGTAATCTCTATTCGTTGACAACTAGTTTCCAGACACCTGTGCTGATCAGTGAAGAAATCACAGGAGGAGTTAAACAACAGAGTAGTGCAAGGTCTCTGCAAAGTTGATGATTTGATATTGCACTAGGTTACTTAATTACAGATGGATCTTATTTTCAAGCAGTATCAGCTGTCGATTTCTGCAATCTATATAGGTATGTTCATTTAAGTTAATGAGTCTCTATTTTAACATTTTTTCACATTTAAAGTCAGTATTATGGCCAAAACAGAGGCAGGGAGAATGAGGGAGAATGTTTGTTGCTAGTACTGGTGTTGGTCTCCAAAAGAGTATATTACCACATGCCAAATTATCTCATGCAATACAGATCATTACTGCCAATCTCCCCCCCCCCCCCATCTTGCCCCGTCTCTATCTCTCTTTCTCTTTCCCTCCCCACTTACTCTATCTATCTCTTTTCTCTCCCCCATCTATCTCTCGGTCCCCTCTCCATCTCTTTCTCCCCCCCCCCCCCCCCCCCCCCCCAACCCATCTTGTGACCTCCAGACCCTGCAGACCCAGTACCTGGAGAGCAAACAGTTCATGGAGGAGGAGAGGCTGGCCCTGGAGGAATCAGCCAAGGAGGTTGAGAGTGAGCTGAGGGTCACCAGTCTGGAGCTGTCTAGGAGCCAGGGCGCCCTCTGTGAGGCTGAGCATGTCAGGAGGCAGCTGCAGGAGAACCTAGCCTCCCTCACGTGAGTATTGTAAAACCAGGCATTTTTACATGCATGAAACTTTTGTGAATTTTGCAAGGAGCCATGATTTGCAAAAGTAAAATACACAGGAAAATTTGTTTATTGCAACTAATTGACAATCAGTTGCATTGAAAACAACTCGAAAGAATTTCATCAATTTGAAAATGTCTTTGTCTACACAATGTATTGAATCCCAGTTGCAATTCGCGAAAGTTTTGTGCTGCAAAATAGGCCTTAGGCTCCGATTCGCAAAGGTTCCATGCCACAAATGTTGCAGTTTTACAGTGAGCAAACGGTGGTATAGCCTTTGCTAAGGATTTTTTCTCTTTTTATTTCTTTTTTTTTTTCTTGAACACATTTTTGTGTGTGGCTTCAAGCACATTTTATCAGGATGTAGTTGTGCCAATGATGGGATTTGAGAATATGGAAAGAACAGAAACGGGATGATGTTCATTATTGATAGGAGCTAACCTCCGGGCATATTTGCTCATGTATTACTACTTTGTCTACAAGTAGTGCCATTGCTTTATTTATTAGAGATATGATGCACCAGGAAATGAGCAGTGTAGGTTGTATTTCTCTGTGTGAGTCTTTGCCAGTGGATATACCGGTATGCATATGTGAGAATGACAGGCTTAGCTCTTCCTGTGTAATGCTGTCCACGCTCCATATGAATCTTTTTCAAAGTAACAAGACACGCTCATCTATTCATGTGGTAATGAGAGGATTGAATCACCTAGTATTCCATGCTCTTAGTGTGTAATCTTCAAAAGAAATACATTTTATGTGGTATTCAGATTATCAACTTATTAGTTATGCAGAGATGCCAACCATTATATTTTTGCAGTATTTAGTTGTTTTTATTTGCCAAAAATACTATAGGTTTCATTTGAAATACCTTTTTTTTTCTCAAATTGTACAAATGTCTATTGTGGGAAAGGCAGAAATACTGTTAGTGTTTTTTTCCACCAGAAATGCACTTTTCCACCCTCAGAAGAATACGTCAATGCTGTTTTCAAGGTTGGCAACCCTGGGCCCTGTTTCATAAAGCTGTTCGTAAAGTTACGAACAACTTACGAGCGACAAGTGATCAGTTCTGATGTGCTACACTTATAAGAATTTCCATAATTCAGCACAAGAACTGATCACCAGTCGCTCGTAAGTTGTTTGTAACTTTACGAACAGCTTTATGAAACACCTCCCTGGTTACCTTGCTCTGTGTAAGTTAGCTCCAGAGATATATAAATATGGAGGTATTGCCACAGGTAGATTGGTTAACCCTTTTGATGCTCTTCTCACATTACCAGTAATAAGATGGAGTCCCTCCAGAGCGAGCTAGACCACACCAAGGCCCAGGCTCACTGGATGCTGCTCAATCAGGGCTCGGAGATCAGCAACGCAGCCACGGCCCTGGCCGAACTCAACCGACAGATGGCAGCTGCCTTCTCCAAAGTGCAGGATAAGCCCAATATCCAACAGGTATAGATATTGTCCTTTAAAATTTTCTGCAATATGAATCCATCTCACAGATATTTCTGTTTTATGCTCTCACATCCTACTTCCAAAGTAAGTGGTCATTAATGTTGTTTCGAGGCTGCTTGAAATGTGTTCCCAAGATGTGCTTCGTCTTCTTATGGTAAAGTATGGGCCACCATGGGGTATGTCAGTGTACTGATAAATTGGAAATTAATGATTATGCCTCCGCAACGAAGTGGCCGGAGGCATTATGTTTTCGGGTCGTCCGTCCGTCCGTCCGTCCGTCCGTCCGTCCGTCCCGTTTTGTTTTTGTCGATATCTCAAGAACTGTGTGGTGGTTTTACATCAAACTTGGTATGAGGGTATATCCTTGGGGGATAATACTTTGTGTGGATTTTAGGGTCACAGGGTCAAAGGTCAAAGGTCACGGGTTATTTTGTGAAAAAAAATTTGAAATTTCATGTTTTTCTCCATATCTCGCAAATGGTTCAAGGTATCTTCATGGAACTTAGTATATATGCTTGTACCGATGGGCAGTGATTATCTAGGGAAGTTGGGGGTCATGGGTCAAAGGTCAGGGGGTCAAAGGTCAAGGTCAACTCCTCAAAATATCACTACTTTCCTTAAAATGCAATATGCCTGAAGGTTTTTTTTTTTTTTTTAAACTTGATGTATGGCATGTATTACCCAATATATATTTTTGGGGAAGTTTCTTGCCAAAAGGTCAAAGGTCAAAAGGTAAAAGGTCAAGTGAAAGTGCTAAATTGCACTTTTTCCTCCATATCTCGAAAGTAACTCAAGGTATCATCATGAAACTTACATATTTATGCATGTTCAACCTAACAGTGATTCTCTTTGGAACTGTGAGGTCAAAGGTCAAAGGCCAGGTTTAGATAATGCTATTTTCCCATTTGATGCTGAAATTATACTTTTTCTCAATACCTTGAAAATTACTCAATGCATAAACTTATAAAGGGGTCAAAAGTCAAGTAAAAATCATCAGTTCCCCAAATACCTGCACTCTGACATTTTAATTATTCATCCAATTGAACCTAGTTCTAGGAAAGTGAACATTCAGCACATTTGTGGCAAACCTGTCATTTTAATATTTTGCCAATTGTGTGAAACTGTCATCACACATTGTCAAGACATTGTACTATAGACCTATTAGGAGAACCATGCATTATGGCGGAGGCATATCAGTAGCCGTAGCGATATATCTAGTTTTATGTTTTATTCACGATAGAGATTAGCCTTTATGATATAACATTCACCAGAAGAAAGAAAAGCAAATTATGTCATCAGCAGCATGAGATGAGGATGATATCCAGAGAGTCACGATATTAAATCTGCCTCTACCTCTACCATGTGGTAAATTCAGTTAATAGGTAATCATTTCACTTTAGACATATATGAGCAGATTTTTAAACTTGCCTGATCATATGACTTAGAGCTCATAACCTCTACAAATGATTCTTTTCCTCAACTTATGTAAACTCTACATAAACTTTCCAGGTGTTGAAAGCCTCTGCCAAGGGCTTCATCACGGAGCGGCGTCGCAAGCGATGTGATCGTCAGCCGAAGCAGACAGCCTCCACCCCAGCCCCGAGTTCATCCGCCTCCCTGGTCGTGTCTGTGCTCAGGGCTTTAGAGCATAAGGAAACTCCTGGTAGAGAGACTATCAATTGTGCATCAGAGCAAGAAGGTCAGCATAGTGTACTTATGGATCTGGCTACCCCCAAATGACACACTTTATTGATAGTTTTGTAAAGAACTGAATTATGTGCCACCCTCATGTGCCTGACTAGAAAAATTTTAAGATGTATGTATCAGCAACTCAGAAGCAATCTTGGTTCCACTGACATTACATAGTATCAGTGTAATTTTGTCTCTTACTTAAAATGTAAATTTGACTGTGATTGTAGTACTAAATTTATGAAAAGTCTTTTACCGAAATGCTATGCAATTATGGTACCAAATTTGACAAGCATAACACAATCATTAGAAAGATGTCTTTAACATAAAATGCATATAAGCTGTAAAATGGAAAATTGAGAGAATGCAATACTGTTAATACATTCTTGTAAACAACGATCATCCAAACAACATATACTAGAAAGTGTCTTTTCCATCTCCTGTATTTTAGCCAGCTGACAGTCTAATCAGATTTCCATTTCATTCTACCAAAGCTGGACCTGAGAGGAATGGACCACCTGAGGAGCAAGTGGGTCCAGCTCTGACGGAAGAGAAGGAGGGACGTCCCACCATCGGTCAGTCTGGGTCCAGCGCCTTCCAGGCAGTCAGGCCCAGTCTGTCCCAGGGGAACCATGGAGATGGTGTCTCTGGGGAAAGGGATGCTGAGAAGGAGGAGGAGGAGGAGGAGGAGGGAGAGCCCAGTGGGTCACTGCCGGAGCAGGTGCAGAAACTGAGGGCCAAGTTTGAGAGGATGTATGGCATCTTTCTTGAGAAGGAGGAGGAGTTAAGTGCACAGGTGGAAGAGCTCCAGCTGGGGATGTGAGTACCTTTTATCCCTTCATTTCTTTTCCTTTCTTTTTTTTTTCATTCATAGTTATAGTTTGTCCCAATTAACTCTATGTGCAGGGAGAAACACAAGTGGACAAAAATTGGGAAAAAAACAGAAGAAGATATGCTAACCTGTTACGCATGCTCATGCATTTAGCTGCAGCTTGTTGAGCTATGTCAGTGGCTTTTGGCCAGTACTTCTAATAATTGACCCTAGTGTTAGCTAGACAACCCCATCTGATATAACAATGCCACCCCAACCCCATTGAGGCCCAAGTGAAAGGATCTGAATGAGGGGGGATTCCATAATGTCTTTTCATTGGCACTCACTTTTATGACATATATATATATATATATATATACACTTGGTGATTCTATCCTTCTATGAAGAGTGCTCGATATCCTCAAAGGAAGAGCTTTAGACAGAAGTATTGCAACAAGTTCACTCGGTTGACATCAGGTACATCCGTATTTTATTGCTACTCGGAGTTTCATGCCACCTTCATTTAGGGGCAATCATCAGGCAATGATTAAATACATCCCAGAAATGCATTTGGATTGAATTAACGCATTTTTAGCGCGTGATACCAAAACAAAAACAAAACAAAACAAAACAAACTATACGTGCCTGGACCATAGGGACCAGTGCGCACTTAATCATATCCATTATTACGTATATCGGGCAATGATTAAACCGTTGGACAATGCATCAACACCATAAGCTTTTGCGCTATGACCGTAGTTACCAGCGCATACTGAATAACATTCATTATTACGCAATAATAATAATTACAATTGTTCAATGCATCGGATAGACTTGGCGCGCTTTATAGCGCGTGACACAATAACAAAGTAACAAAGTAACAATAGAGGCCAGTGCGTACAGAATCACTTTCATTATTACGTATGAGTAATAGCATCTGGAAATTTGCATTGATGTAAAGAAAGCCCAGGTGTATACATGCATCAAATTAACCAAATATGCGATGAATTATTAAACAAAATTGTTAAGAGTTATTAAACAAATAAATTTCAATGAAGATAGTTCACAATTAGATGTAGAATACTGAAAGATGGATTATTGCGGAAATCCTTCAGTAAACAGGAGGACACGACGATTTCAATCTAAGACTTGAAATTACAGATGTAGAATTCATTTTCATGGCGGCACTTCGACACAAGTTCTGGTCTCTTGTTTAGTAGCGTTTGCTTACTTGCGTTCATGATAAGAAGCTTCTCGGTGAGACATAGGTCGCACCTCTTTGACTCGCTGGTGTACGGGAAGGCATGGCTGGCGATGGACCATTCGATGGTATACAGTGTGCTGTTCTGGTTCAGGTTCCAGATGAATTTGGAAAGCTCCGTGCTGTTCTTGTACCTTTCATGCCGGAAGGATTGGAGGTGGTTGTTGTACCTGAGCTTGAAGGGGGGCTCAGTGACGCCGATGTAGGTCATTCTTTCGTCTGGGGTTATGACCTCCGCGTTGTAGATGAGATTGGTTGCAAGGCAATTCCCTTGGAGTGGACAGAGGTCCTTGTTCCGGCAGTTGCACGTTTTCCTGTTAGATTTCTTGACATCTTTCATGGTTTGCGAGTTGTGATTTTTGATGATGCTGCCGACATTCGGCATACAACTGTAACTTACTTTTAGTGTGTTTCTGCTGAATATCCGGTGAAGCTTCGATGTTTTGGGGAAGTGCTTATCCACCAGCATCAGGAATGTGTGGCCGATGTTTGTTCTCACGTTCATACTGTACGGGGGGTTGAACCAGATGATATTGCGCTTTCTGTTTCTCTTTTTAGGTTTGGGTCGATCTTTGGTGTATGCCAAGCTTTCGGAGGTGTACCCACTGGCTTTCAGGGCGTTGTCGTACATCGGCGTGGCTTTCTTGAAGGTCTCCTCGTCACAGGAGATGTCTGAAATGCGTCTGCCTATAGAAGCTGGAAGGCCCTTGATTATCGATGGCGGATGGTTAGATTGCCTGTGGATGTACATCGGGTTGTCGTTGGGCTTACGGTATGGGTAGTACTTGCCGTTATTCAAGTTGAGGGTGATGTCGAGGAAGTTCACGATCTTAAGATTGCAGCTGATGGTGATTTTCAGGCCGAGTTTCTGAAACGTTGCCGCCATGCTCTTCCTAATGCGGTCAGCCTCACTACCGGAGATATTTTTGAAGACTGCCAAACCATCATCTCTGTAGAGGCCAATATTCCCTCGGCCGTACTCATTGGACAGACTGTTGAGGATGTATAGGCCCACAAGCTCACAGACTTCAGCTCCGTCAAAGCTCCCCATTGTGACGTCGAACAGGCTCTCATTATCCTTTTTCCTCCAAGGAAGGTCCTTGTCAAAGAGGATGGACTTCCTCGCGTGCATGATGATCTTGTAGTCACTAGCGGAGATATTTGTGTATTCCCTTGCGAAGTCAATAGCCTTTTTCAGCAGCTGCTCAGAGATTGATGGGTAGAAGTTGACTACGTCGAAGCTGACGAACGTATGCTTCTCCTTCTCCTTTATGTTTTTGAACCAATTGATCACGGCGCCGGAGCTACGCCATTGGTTTACAGATGTAGCACTTCTAACGGCGTTGTTGATATTGTCCAGAATTGCCTTGCTGACGATACCAGTTTCACTTTTGGCGGGGTTGATCAGTCGACAGGGGAGTGAATTTTCAAAGTTGTCCTTGTGGTCCTTTAAAGTGAAGAAGGCTTGTTTCTTTGCTACGGTTTCCATTCGATCTTCAATTTTGAGGTCCGTGGCGATGGCACGAGCTTCGGTGTTAATGTCATCGACTGTTTTCATGCTCGTGGATTCGTAGCATTTGGTGATGTTGTCTCGGAGTAGTTTGTCGCATAAGGAGCGGTCCATCTCGTAGAGGTTTCTCGTCTTGTCAGCAGGTATCAGTACCTTTTTTGAGTTCTTGATTTTGGAGATGTCTGCTTTCAGCTTATCTTGAAACTGGTTTGTAGATTTCCTGAAGCGTAGATTCTCGATCATTAGCAACATGTCATCCTCGAACGGTATTAGTTCTTTGATTTGTGGCGGGCATTTCCTGCTCTTAAATCCAAAGTTGCCATCATCATTCTGGGTGCACTGGGAGGTCTCGGCATTGTCGTTACGGTTGTCGTCATTATTCCTCAGAAAGAAGAATGCTTTCCATCTCATACGTTTGATGACGCTTTCAACTTTTTCGATAAGTCTCTTCTTGAATGAATTGCGCGATGGTACTGGGATGTTTTTCGTGGAATAGTTGAAGTTCCCTGTGCTTTCTTTACATCAATGCAAATTTCCAGATGCTATTACTCATACGTAATAATGAAAGTGATTCTGTACGCACTGGCCTCTATTGTTACTTTGTTACTTTGTTATTGTGTCACGCGCTATAAAGCGCGCCAAGTCCAGGCCTCGAATTAACCGACGGCCACCGACGGCCATGGCCGTCGGTGCCCCTCTCGTTGGCCGCAATGCCTTTTGTTTTTTGATCAAAGTTACGGCCAAAAAAAAATGTGCCCTTTTTCTTGGGGCCGTGGTGCCCTTTTAGAATGAAAGTTATTATTTATGACGTATGATATGCCCTTTCTCAAAGTCTCTTTAATAAGCTTGAACAACTTTCCTGATCTCAAATATCATACCTTCAGTTCACTCGCGTCCCGCTATATCTGATTCAAACTCAAAGTATCTTTCCGAGATACGAGACGACGTGTACGTACATGTACGCCCGACCGGCTTTTACCGTCCCGACTGCCTCCGCAGCACAGGCACAGCGGCCGCGAGTATGTACTAGCTAGGCAGCGCATACAAGTATTCAGATAGAGTAGTGAAGAGTGAACTCCAATTACCCAAGTTCACCAAGAAAAAAGAAAAACCCCACGATGCCAAGGTGTGCCAGACTGGGGAATGGGGAGGGGTGGAGAGAGAGAGAGACCAATCAACAGAAGAAACCGCGCATACTGGCGCAATCTTGGAGGTCATGAACTGTCTGTCACAGACTAATCATAGCAATCTACACGCGCACGCAAATTCCTTTGCCTTGTGGTTTTGCCAGCCAGCTGTCGGAATGTGCTTTGAAGTTTCATGGCAGCCTGGCTGGCCTGAAAGGGTGTCGAGTTTCAATCAATACCTACTGTTGTTTTATTCCTGTTTAAAAAAAATGTTGTTTCACCTGATAGAAACGCGGAGATCGGGAATGTAAGGTGTTACAGCTGTAGGGAAGAGGTTTTTGTTGTGTGGTGCACTTTGTGTGTGTGTGTGTGTGTGTGTGTGTGTGTTTGTTTGTTTTTCTCGGTTTGTTTTTCTTCTTTCTTTTTTCATAAACACCAAACATGCCCTTTCCAATGTGGCCTTGGTGCCCCTCTGACTGACTTAAGTGCCCTGGCCTCTTGGAAAAAGTGCCCTTTTCTAAATGGCCGTGCCCCTCCAAAATCCTATTTCGAGGCCTGCAAGTCTATCCGATGCATTGAACAATTGTAATTATTATTATTGCGTAATAATGAATGTTATTCAGTATGCGCTGGTAACTACGGTCATAGCGCAAAAGCTTATGGTGTCGATGCATTGTCCAACGGTTTAATCATTGCCCGATATACGTAATAATGGATATGATTAAGTGCGCACTGGTCCCTATGGTCCAGGCGCGTATAGTTTGTTTTGTTTTGTTTTGTTTTTGTTTTGGTATCACGCGCTAAAAATGCGTTAATTCAATCCAAATGCATTTCTGGGATGTATTTAATCATTGCCTGATGATTGCCCCTAAATGAAGGTGGCATGAAACTCCGAGTAGCAATAAAATACGGATGTACCTGATGTCAACCGAGTGAACTTGTTGCAATACTTCTATATATATATATATATATATATATATATATATATATATGCTGATTCAGTGAGAAAGCATGTGGGCCTATCAGCAAATTAACGGGCAGGCATGCCATGGACTTAATTCACTGAATGAAGCTGTAAAATGGTAGCAATCCTTTTGGTATGCACTTTAGATTTTTATTTAGGTGGCAGTTTTTGTGCAATTAAGTAAACTTTGCTCTCAGTCTGATAACTATGTAGGTTTTACTTGTGCTTACTGTCCACACTTCAGTGATAGTGTACATGTTCATGTGGACATCCATACATGTATTGTACTAAGCAAAATGTATTCCCATTCGGCATTCCTATTTTCATGTTCTTTGATACCAGTGCAGATATAACCATACTGTTAGATATTCCCATGTTTTGGTAGTCATTGATAACTTTGACATAAAATGACCTTCATCTCCCCGTGTGATCCTCCAGCACTGAGCGGGACCAGAGAACAAAGAGGACAGAGCAGCTGACAGAGGAGCGGCTGCGCCTCCTGCAGAGACAGCTGGAGGAGTCCGTCTCCCACCGTCACTTGCTCCAGGAGGAGCTAGGGGAAGCCCAGGGCGGGGCAGGGCATCTGCACCAGGCCCTGGACCACGCCCGGCAACGCATGGAGGGCATGGCTGCCAACCTGGCCCGCTTCTCCGACCAGAAGTCTACCATTGAGGTGGGCAGACAGATTTTGTTGTTGTGTTTGCTACCTTGCCCACTTGGTTTTTTTTTTTTTTGAGGAGGTGGGTGGAGAGACTACCAAGTTATGAATATGCATACCATGCAAATTTTGTTTGCACTTATCTTTGAAAGTTAGCCTGTCCTTATGGTGTGAATTCACTATTGTGCATTTTTCTCCTATCTTTACTATTCTTCATAGGTACAAAGTGCCTGGACAAAGTATTGAGTGACTGAAATACGCTATGCTCAGCTGTAATGTCCCAAATTTCAATGTACTTGATTTGTAAGTGTCGGGTGGACCATGCCTTGTGGGGGGAATGTGTGTCATCATCATGCTGATGAGCAAAGTTTCTCTCTAGCATTAGCTGCAACCTTGCAGTTGTTTCCTGTATTATTTATAAAAAACAGAAGACGAGAGAAATACATAAAACCATATGTGTTTCTAGCCTGACCGTTTTATAACAATTTCCTCCACCCTTCCCTCTCCCCCTCCCCTGATTTTGACCCTAGCAATCAAAATCAATTTTCCACACTTTGTTTTCATAATGTAGAGCTTATAGAGTCAGACATGGAGAGTAATTCCCTGGCTGGTATATGTATGTGATGAAAGTGTGGACAGAGTTATGACTGCTTCAATCTAATGCTATTTTCTGTGCCTTATATATGAACATTTTTGCAGAGCCTCGAGCAGCGCGTGTCCGAGTTGACCTCGTCCCTCCACCTGGTTCGCCAAGAGAAGGAGATGGTGATGGGTCAGTTTGAGGCCATGGCCGGGATGCAGGCCGGCCAGGCCTCGTCAGCATCCCACGGGGAAGGAGCCGGCACGGCCAAGGTGATGCGGGAGAACATCGGCCTGAAGAACGAGGTACCGTATGACCTTTGACCCTCTGTACAATCTGAATAAGGATTCCAATCATTTGCAATATTCTATCAATTTGTAAAAAAGGAGGGAAAAAAGTCTTCAGAAAGAACTGTGGTTGTTTTGTTTTCATATAATGACAGATAAGGAAGAAATCAAGTATTTGATAAGCAAACAAAAGGGACTGACCACTTCAAGTTGTCTCCAATGAACTAGACAATGAGGATGGAGTGTCATGCAAAGGGTGACTACTGTTGCTCCTAGTGGACTTGAACCATGGACTACCGTAAACATCAATATTTTTGCATGATTAATTTTTTGCACTGAGCGGCTCAACAACGTATTCGCGGGTTGAATTCGCGCTGCGCAATTGTCAACCCATTGAGAATGTGCAGAAAAAAATTGTTGAGATATTTTCGCGCATATTAGAATTAGATTTTAGTAATTAATTTTAGAATGTTTTTGAGATGGATTACAAATGACAAAAGCCTGATGTCAGACAGTGATTCTGATGTTTGCAACCATGGCACTTTGAATCTCTCCTCTATAATGGTTATGTCATATTTTGTGCATGTTTCTTTTGAGTTTTGCAGCGCCAAGAAAACATTGTCTTGTAGAGTCAAACAATGCACAAATTTAATTTTGTCCTGTGTGTGTGGTTCTTTAGCAGTGCTGTAGAAACTTGATATCTGTGCAATTTCTTTCCTCGTGTTGTTGGCTATGCAGCTGGAGAAATTGCGGATGAAGTTCCTTAAACGGCAAGAGGACTACGAGACATTCCGCAGCAAGGCTGGTAGACAGGTATGTTTCCATCTCCTTTCAGTAGAATTCAAGAGTATCATACGTAATGTCAATCCCAAGCATGAATTTGCTTTTTGTATTCAAGAAAGCAAATTTTTCTGTGTACAGTGTAGAATGTGATACCATGAGAATCATTTCATAAAGAAGAGTTGTTGTCAGACCATGTACAATTGGAAAAGATTTGGAATGAAATCAACCAACTTCGAAAAAAGTACATGTTAGATATTTGATCGACATACTACGCGTAAGTGTGTACAATCTTTATGTTGTCGAACCAGAGTAGAGTATGCATTTTTTCCCATAAGAATATTTTTGACACCAAATTTTATATTGTTTATCATAATAGATAATGAACATTATCATTATTCAATTTTTCACAAAAATCTATGACTGTCTCACAGATGAAGGTGCTGGAAGGAAACTGGAAGAAGGCAGAATCTGAGATCCATCGTCTTGATCAAGTCTTTGAGCACTGCAGAAAGGTGAGAGCAGCTAGTGAAAGTTTTTTTTAAAAGAAGTATGGGGGGGGGGGGGGGGAGTGGGAGGTTGTATGAATAGGTTGCCAGATGATTTGGAAGATACATACTAGTTAGGTACCGCATATGCCACATAGTTGTAGTTTGTATTTGGTTAATATGATATGTTGCAAACAGGAACTAAGAAGACGAGTTAGCGAAAGGTTGAATTCACTTTCACAACCGCAGTGAAAGAATGAGAAATACTGGTAAGTACTATTATCCCATTTCAGGAGAACATTTATTGACTTCTTACCTTACAGAAGGTATGCAGCCCATTTGAGTATATGAATATAAGAACGACCCAAGTCCATGGACGACCATTTCGAGTAAACTAAAAAAAACTTCATATCTTTTTTATTTGTCCAATGATATTCTATTTAACTGTGATGGGAAGGCAACATTGTATATACAAATTGGAACATATATTATTATGACAATTAACATTTACATTAATTGTGGAGAGGCCATTTTGTGTGGTGGACTTGGGTCGTTCTTTGATTCATATGGACTTGGGTCGTTCTTCGATTCATATACATGATATTCTGCTATAGAGATGAGAGAGGGCGCTATTATATGAATGTAAGAATGACCCAAGTCTGTCATTCTTACATTAATATAAGATATAACTCATTCATTTCAGGTACTTCTGGGCGTAATTAGGATTTATTATGTATACACAAGATGAGTCCATGCATAAACTACAATTTCCCATGTCAAACTGAATTTGGCCAAAAATTGGACTTGGGTCGTTCTTATATTCAGGTCCTCATTTGTATTAGGGGAGGCATTCAGTCGACTAGCAACATTTGTGAAAATCAAAATACTGTGAAATTTTCCATGTATACTTTGTCTAGACTGATGATGCTGAAAGATTGTGGCAAAGAGTTATGTACTGTATACGCTATATATTTCGCGAGGGTTTTATTTTCGCGAATTTCGCGAGTCGGGTTCTATTCGCGAAATTAACAACACGCGAAAATATTACCTTCCAAAATGAATCCCTTGCCTTGATGATACGGACATTTCAGTACTAGTATACCATGTCATGGCTTACCGAACAGACCATACTGGCTAAGCTTGTTTACGTACATACGTCCACGTCTACTTACGAATACTGTAGAGAGCCAATCCATTATCACAAGGGGACCACTCGTCAGAAATCTAGCGCGATGGACTTAACCACTTCAAAAATGTTGAATTCTAACTTACTAGTTGGCAGAGTTTGGTAAGTTTTTTTCATGCAGTGTATAATTAGTATCATTCTTATTTGCTAGTTAGTTGAAAATTCACACTTTCTTTGCCACTTCATATTTTCTCTGGTCCCCCAATCGCGAATTTAACCACTCGCGAAAAATGTGTGAGAGCGGCAATTCGCGAAAATTTATGTACGCGAAAATTATAGCGTATACAGTAATGTTTCACAACCCACTATCCTGAAATCTCCTTTGCTTTCCTCAGGTTATGGAGAAAGTTCCTTCTTCCACCTGTCAGCAAGATGAGAACCTGAGACTCCTGTGGGAGATCTTTGGTGGTGGACAGTAGGGCTTGGCCACTTTCCATTAACCCTCATCGTGCCAGTGTTGCAACATGCATCTTCGCCTGATGCCATCCTCCTTGGGGACTTGTTTGTCTGGCACCAGAGGAGTTAATCCCTCAGACTGGTTTAAACAATAGATAAATGAGTGATATGAGTACAAGCTATATATTCCTAGGAATGAATAACAAAAATATGAGAGCATATTTTCGGTGTGGCATAGGAAGAAAAGATAACCCAGGGCTCCACGCTAGCCATGACCTGGTGGCCCAGGGCCCACCAGAAATAGATGCTGGGCCACCACTTTTTAAGGAAAGATATGTGTTGGTGGCCTGATCGGACTACCGAAAGAAAAAGCTAGCCTCAAGCCTGGGATAACCACACATTCAGTTCCTTGGTTAGTATTGCCTATTAATGGTGTGCTAGTGTTTTGATTGTTGGGCATCAACAGGCAGTTTGATCTTCAGTTTGCAACCTCAGGATATGATTTTGTTTTCTATTGTGAGTCCAGTTCTCTAGTTGTTTTTGACATTATGTAGATTAGAAAACAATTGCCAACCTTGTCCGTCAAAACTTGAGATCTCGTAAAACCAAATATTTTTGTTTCCATTCTGTAGAGTGCATAAAAAGTGTCAATTGTCAAGACTTGGCGGCAAAATAAAGTTGCCATGTGCTCAGATGAGAAAATTTTCTTTTGTGGAAATGTTTGACATACGTCCTATAAGCTTTGTGTCTCAGAATAAAAGTAGTATACCTAGGTAACTTTTTTTTTTTTCTAATGCCGTATAGAAGCCTCCAACTCTGGTTGTGTAATGTAGTGTGTTGACCTTTTATCGAAGATGCAAAATATACCTCATGGTGGCATAAAGTGGTGTAAGCATTACTGTCTGTAAGTTACTGCCACTTGACGGAGACTAACTCCTAACTTTAATAGGATTTAATGTTGATATATGTGAAGGAGCTTATGGTAAATATGTATATGAATAACTTTAGCTATCAAGTTGTTGTGTGCTGTAGGCTCGTT
This sequence comes from Diadema antillarum, assembly GCF_040938485.1. Taxonomy (NCBI): domain Eukaryota; kingdom Metazoa; phylum Echinodermata; class Echinoidea; order Diadematoida; family Diadematidae; genus Diadema; species Diadema antillarum. The sequence goes on from NW_027271175.1 coordinate 25,991, forward strand.
AGTTATCATATGACCATTGAATATGCATTAAGTAAATCTGTGTGATTTTAAACCAAGCTGAATGTACATTGCTGTAAGATATTTTTTTCCAAAGATGGTGATCATTGTAAGAATCACATTTCATAGATTGTTAATATTGGTGTTGTGTCATCAACTGCATTGGCATCTTGATAATTGTGTTTTATGTCCCTTTTGTAAAGTTTGATATGAAATCCCAGGTTGACTTGGATATGTATCTATGGTAGTTTTTCACCTCATCATTTGCCTCCTAAAACTGTAAATACATGTTTATGTACAGAAATATGGTGTTAGCAATTCTGCTCTACGTTGTAAGATAACTTGGACCTGAAATTGAGGAAATATCTCATTATTTTTGTCTGTGTTCAGTGGCTGATCAATCGGAATATTGTGAAGTTCCCTGTGTGAAAAAAAAAAAAAATTGTACTTGTTTGAGAAAATATGTATTTAGTGTCGTTTATGTATGATTATTGTAGTTTTTCAGTTGTCAATCATCATAGTATCTAATTTGTCGAGCAAACGTATGTTGCAATAGACCAAATAGTCAGTGACCTAGTCTTTACCACCTTTGCACAAATGTATAGTAATGTAGCTTCTCCAAACTTTTTTCAATCTAAATTTGATATGTAAGAGCATTCAAAGGAAAGTAAAACTTATTCAGGATTGTCATATGTTTGTAACAGAAATTACATATCTCATAGAAAAGCATGGACTTAGTAACTTCTGTTACTCATATTTACAACTCTGATGTATTTTCAGTTATCACAAACAAAAAAGTTTCTTTTCGTCTTCAGGTAGTGTACACCTCAGAGCCAGCTAATCAATGTTTTTGCTATTACCTCATAGTAACACTGGTACCACTTTAGTGACAAAGTACTATCTACATGTATTATTGTTCATTGCTAACAAGATGCAATTTTGGTTATCATACAAAGGTACATTTACATAATTATCATACTTCCACAGAGCTAGAGGATGAACATTTTCTCCAGACGAACATGCTCTTATTTGAAAGCTGTTGCTCCTTCCCGTACATTATCCACCATGGAAGCTTGTAGTTCACTGGAGTGCTCATACACAAATGAAACTTCACTGCTTTGATTTAGCTTATAACTTCTCTGTTAAATTAAAGTGCTCTTGCCTTTCCTGCTGATATGCTCAACATGTAAATACATTTTATGTTAACCAGGTTATAGCAATGTAATGATGATTCTATGTTTTGTTTTTGTGTTTATACATATACACTGTAGTAATGTTGCGATCATTCTATGTTTTGTTTTTGTGTTTTCAATTAAAGGTACAATAAATAGTGAGTTAGAAGGGATAGGATTTTGTTACAAACTTTGCAAAGAGGCAAATGCTATCTCCATCTCTTGTATAATGTTGGACAACACAAAAACAGCAGGGCGTTTCATCAACGAGTTCGTCTGAGGTTTTCACCGACAAATTTGCCATCAGCCAATCAGACGCAAGGATTTACACTGACAACTGTTAAAAGCTAATGAAATCCTTGCGTCTGATTGGCTGATAGCAAATTTGTCGGTGAAAACTCCGACGAACTCGTTGATGAAACGCCCCCCAGATGTCAGATTAATGACTGCTATAGTCTTTTATGCAAAGAATAAGACAAGTCATCCTGCTCAAATCTGTCACAATGGATTTTCATAAATTTGTGAGCTTTGTGTCAGTAAAAATGCCATAACTGTGTAAGGTCTTTGACAGTGAAATCTTTGATATTCCAGTGTTGCAGTCCATGCATTATGTGACTTCCTATATATGTGTTGTCTGAATTTGTGAATATGTAAATATGTATACTCTAGTCATGTGAGTTAATTCACTGTAAGCAGTGAGGAAAAGGCTACATTTCACTCTATATTACCAAATTTACACATTTCTGGTTTAACATTGGTACCATATGACTTATTCATCTGCGAAGTAATCACACTGCATATAATCAAGCTTTGATGTACAAAACTACTGTTCAATTTAATGAATACAGTGCATTTCAGGCCGGACAAGTGTTCACAAAGAGCAAAAATTGTCCAATACGAAGAGAACAAAAAGTAAGAAAGTGGAAGCGTAAATTTCAAGTTTTGCGTGGATGATCTGCATATTGCATGGACTCAGTCAAAAATATCTTATTGCTGTACATGTTAGAAAAGGTCAAGCAGTTATGCCCACTGGAGGTAGATCTTTATCTCTTATTCAAGTCAGTTCATTCCTCCATGCTACTCTGTCTTCTGTTAACCTATACCTCTAAGTGGTAGAGTTAAATCTAGCCATATAAACTTACCATGCTCACCTCCTGAATTCAGTATTATACTATACACAGCCACAAATTAACACTGGTGCCTCTTTATTACACTCACAGTGCTGTACCATATTGTAAAGCGAGAATGTTACTTCATGTACAATATATTCTCACTTGCACCTCATAACTAGAATTCAAATGAGTCTGATTCTTTCCCATTTAGTTTCTTGACATAGCAGATAATAGAGGTCGAGATGAGTGAAAGAAAAAAAGAGGAAAAAGAAAAGGGAGAGAAGAGGGGAAAAAAAAGAGAGTTAGGGAGAGTCAATGAACAATTATAATTATTGTGACCCAACATTGTTGATGGTTGAGTGGCCGTAGGAAAATTTGCTTAAGACTTCATCTGCTTTGTATTGATATGGAAAATAAACAATGATAGTGCACTTACACATACAATACATACATATGTGTATAATACATTCATGTTTATATCTATACATGTATGTTCAATGGGGGGGGGGGGGAGGAAAATAGATAAGTAGTTAAAGCTACTAATGTGAATCAAAAATATCTCGCTGCAGATCCATGTATCTTGAAATCTATTTTAAATTCCCCAAAGTTTAGCTATTTTATTAATTTGCTTATAATTGTTTCCCCAGTGAATTTCAGTCACAACTGAAAGGGATATTTCATTTCATTTCATTTCATTTATTTGGCAAAATATAAAACAATATACAACATGCAACATGCAACAAGAAACAAATACATGCCAGGACTCCTAAGAAGCAAATTTGTGCTTGTGGCTGGAGCCCTCAAACAAACAAAAAAAAGATAAAATACTGTACATACAATCAACCAACACTTTTTGTGATATGGCACATACAGAGTACTACTCAGTAGTCCAAATTGAAATAATTGTATATGTGTACTTAAGTCATCTGTTATTGGCACAAAAACATATCTTAGCTTAATTTGTTGGCAGACACACACACACACACACACATCCATCCTTTGTATACAGAGAAAAAGAGATGAGAAGAAGAAAGGTAGAGGAAGAAAGGAAGTCTAGTCAGTCATGGATACCATCTGTCTAAAATCTGTTTATATAATACTTTAAATCTGGAAAATGTAGTGCTAGATTTAATCACCATCAATAGAACTCCATTCCTTGACACCTGTAAAACGTATGGATTGAAATCTTAGCGTGGAATATCCCTACGATAGCGTGATTTCAGATGCAAATCAAGAATACTTCATAAGAACCAGTCGACCATAACAAGAGCCTGGTGTCAATAATGTGCCACGCCCACAGAGTAGTTGACATAACGCGCTCGGACCCAGACAAGCGATCCGTGTTGCATTCGTTGATTTGATTATACGTGCCTGTGCGTGCATAACCAAATTGCTCGCATCATCTTGCTGTAGCGGCGGAGCGCAGAGTTCAGGAAAAAGTGTTCAGGATTCAGGGAACACGGCAAGCATTGATCATACGTAGATTGAATCCTGCATGTTTCACACGAGTTGCTGAAACACACCGATCTCTAATTTGGTGCCTTTCACGTGAGCATTAATTCTCTAACAAGGAGAATGGACTACATACATCGTTCGATTTGATTATGTCGTTCAGTAGATAGATTTTAATCTCACGCTTCGCAACGTGCATGGAAAGTGCGTTGGATGCGTTATGTACACAGGCGATGCAGACGACCTGCGGATCGTGTACGAGTGGTAGCAGATACACAAGATGCGGGCTGGAGGTGGTGGTAGGGTAATCCCCGCTGCCGACGCACACACGTTTGAATTACTGTGCGCAGTACTGCCAAGGAGGTAGCTTGCCTAGTACCTCCTTGGTACTGCCAGACAAGTTATATCGTAAACAAGCTAATCGGAAATCCCCACCCCTTCTGCGATGGATCTTCAAATTGTTTTGTTCGTTTGTTCATTTTTCCATCTGGGAAGATGGCTGGATAGCCCATATTCAGCTACTTTAAGCTGGTCTTCCATGGGCTGCAGTTGCAGCAATCAGGTCAGGGAATTCCAAGTTCTTTCCGCTCGCTTGCCCTGCCTGCCCTGCATGGGATGGCTGCCTATGCAAATCCCCTCTTCTAAATACATTTGTACTTAGATATTTATATGCTCGTGGACCACAAGTGATTTTTCATTGCTTATTTTACAATTACATTATTTGGTCATCATGATCAACAACAAAAAAGTACAACGAAGGTATGTGTGGTATATATGCTACTCCTATCAATTGCTCTAGGAGATGCACAGAGACTCCAACCCCAAGCACCTTCTGATCGGGAGATTCTCCCGCCCGAAACCCATAGCAAACGGGAGACTCCAAGTTGATGTGTGCGAAGTTCCTAGGATTCTAGATGTTCACTGGTGCTATCTTAGGCTTATTTTTTCAACATACGATAGAAATAAGTAAGAAATCCTTTCCACCGGGAGACACAGAGCTAGGGCGGGAGAAATCAAATCTCAAACGGGAGAACGGGAGATTGTGCAAAAATGGGCTTTCGGCGGGAGATCTCCCGTCGAAAACGGGAGAGTTGGAGTCTCTGGATGCAAGTTAAAGTTGAATCCGAATACATTGTGTTGTTTTGACTAAATACATGGGTGTATGCAAGGGGGGTCGGGAGGGTCGTACGACCCCCCCAAATTTTCAAAAGGTCCACTTTTTGTAACAGACATTTTTGTTTTTCGAGGGCTTTTTACCCTGTATACAACAGGGGGAAAAGGTGACCAGGTGGTGTTCCAGCAAATTGTCAAAAACCTCGTAAATTTCGTAACTTAGTTTTAATCTGCCATAACTTATTTCTTAGGCTTAATTAAGCCGCACCGCCATGTTTATTGATTTTCCTGTCTCCCATCAGCAACTAATCGAACTGGTTGCCTAGATTACACACTTACAGCCGGCTTTATTACTTGCGCCTTACCCTATGACAACCGCGGCCGTTTGAATCATAGATGGCCTAACCTATATTGTCCTGTAAGGAGAATGTTATAATTCATACTCATGTTTTCAACTCCTGTCCTTTTCGATTGAGATTGAAGTGCATAAAATTATTCTACTTTCTTACTACATTCGGAGGCAAAGTGAAGCAGGATTGACTAGCTCTGGGAGTATCGTCAACTCTGGAATACTTGTATAAAATGGTCCGCAAAACTTTTTACTATAATATACTCTAGGATTTAATAGGAAGGTGTAGCTAGTCAGCAACTTTTTTTAAATGCAGTTTTCAAATTACCGATTCAAGAACTTGTAAGTGACCAACTCAGGTTTTATCACCAGTTTTAACATAAATGAGTTTTTCTAAGTACCCAAGGGTGTGCCGAAAAAGTCACTTTTGTATGCACCAAATGGCCCCATTTTAAGATATAAAATTAAAAAACTCCTCACCGTGGGAGGGGGGAAAACACCCTCCCCCGCTCCGCTCCCTCGCAAAGGTAAAGGTCCAAAAATTGTGATTATGACCCCCAAGAAAAAAATCCTGGATACACCCCTGGACCAACTCAGGTTTTATCACCAGTTTTAACATAAATGGGAATTCTTTTCTAAGTATGCCGAAAAAGTCACTTTTGTATGCACCAAATGGCCCCATTTTAAGATATAAAATTAAAAAACTCCTCACCGTGGGAGGGGGGACACCCCCCTCCCACACCCTCCCCCCGCTCGGTCGCTCCGCTCCCTCGGGCTCGGTCGCTTCGCTCCCTCGCAAAGGTAAAGGTCCAAAAATTGTGATTACGACCCCCCCCAGAAAAAATCCTGGATACACCCCTGAAATATATTGCTTTATTCTGTTTATTAAATTCTTACACTAGTGGGACTGATCAAGATGGCAAGATCTGGCACACTGGTTTTCTTCTGCAATGGACTAAGGGTGAGTGAAAATTGCTGCACCAAATGTAATTTATCTCTTGCTGTGTTAATATATCAGACTTCTCTGTATTAGTCCAGTCAAAATATGGAATGACCCAAAACTAATTGCAACAGAAACCATTCCACTTGCATTTAACCTGGAAGAGCTATCAAAACAACATATTAAAAGTTCCCTAAAATTCGAGTGGTGGATCAATGCCTAATTTGCATAAATTCAAAATGGCCCCCATAATTAAACCTATAAATGCTTATATCTTCGGACATAGAACCCATAGAAAGTCAGTTCTTGTGTCTAAACCTATGTTCTTTAAGTCAAGGAGTACAATTATGACATCAGTAATAACTTAAAAGTATTTCTTTGTACATAATTTGCATATAAATGCATTCAAAATGGCCGCCATAATGGCCTTTTAATATTTCCGTGCATAAAACCTGTAGAAAGAAAATTTTGGCATCTATATTTATGTTTTTCATGTCAATTAACACAATCATGATGTCAGTTGTAACTAAAAAAGCATTCCTACATACACGATTTGCATATATATGCTTATAATTTATATGCAAAATGGCTGCCAAATGGCTTGTACATGCCCCTATCTCTGATTATTTCATCCGTAAACGAAGTGGTTCCCTTCATGTCTCTTATCTTAACTGCCAGGAATAATTGCTGCAGTACCTACATTCAATAGTAAGTCAATGAAAATCTGCATAAATATACATATAAATGTAATTATCAAAGTCACTAGTATGAATACATTTCTACTTTTAGAATATACATACATGCAGCCTGCACAATGTTGATTTTGATATGTATACTGACAGTCAAACACTGATATAATGAAATATGCGTACAGATTTTTGTTTAAACGTCCAAAATAGTGAATTTAGTCACTCTAACTTGAAATATACTTGCTTTTATTTGTATGTTGTGCAGGTTGAAGAAAAGGATGTTGACCCAGACATGACACTGCTGGATTATCTCAGGTCAAAATGTATCCTTTGATAGATCTACTGCATTTGTCCTTGTAGAGATATGTTCACATACAGTGTTGTATCTTACCTGTCTTAGAAATATGTTCTGAATGTCTTCTATAGGTCTCCATTTGAAAAAAGTGTGTCCTTCGGATCACTTTGAATTGTTGAAGACTATAGCTTCATGTATAATTGGGCAGGTGTTTTTGAGAAATGCCTGTTGTAGCAAAATCAGCCCGTCTTCAATAGGTTAAAGAATATTCACTACTAAAGAGATCTGCACATATATGGTATTTTTCCTTTTCTTTGTATCTTGCTGCCTGTCCATCTGTCATAGTTTATCCCATGGGTACAATTCGAAATTAATATTTGCACCTTAATCTTCATTGATTCCCACAAATGTGGGAGTATTTTCTAAATAAAATGTCATGTTTGGGAAGCAGTCTGCTCATATATGGTTGAGACAATTAAGAAACACCCTCTTCATGATCTTAGGCAAAATCTGATGGTCAACCTGGCCCAGTGTATGAGCAATTAAAACTTCTGAGTCATGCAGTGACCTAGACCAGTCAGTTGGTACATGGTATGGCATGGGGGTGCTAGTCTGTGTTCAAGTCTTGACAGCTACTTCTTCTGTGTGATGATGTAATCCACCAGTGCGTCTCACTGGGACCAAAGCAGGGTGCAATCAAGGGGGATGTGGATCCTGCACGGTGATGGTGTCTTCCGTTCACCCCACAACAAAGGAGATCAGGTAATGGACTGGGGCCAGTTCCTCAAGCTATTGCAGTTTTTCATCCCCAAAAAGGCATTGTATTGCAATCATTGTAACTTGCTTTCAAGTTGCTGCAATTAAACACTAAGGTTGGGGTATGAATGACTTGCCGTGTGAGCAGGGAAGTGTAGTTTGTTTGAAGTTATATGAAATTCTCTTAATTTATTTTTTAAAGGACAAGTCCACCTTCGTAAACATAAGGATTGAGAGAATGCAGCAATATTAGTAGAACATATCAGTGAAAGTTTGAGGAAAATTGGACAACCTGTTCAAAAGTTACGGATATTTTAAGTATCTGCGCAGTCACTCCTGGAAGAGAAGACTACTACAGTGTATGATGTCACATGCGTACAACTTCATAAGGAAAATAAAAAGAGAATTTCACAAATCTTTAATTTTTGAATAAAGTGCACATTTCTTCGACTTGCTACTGACGTATGTTAAGGGTAATATTATTCCCCCTGCCTTCTGAAAGAGAGAAGTCGAGCGTTCTTTTGTTATGCGAGAAAAATGGAAATATGTTGAATTTTCTTTATTCTTTTTTTATATTGTTGTACTCATGTGACATCACAAGCTATAGTAGTCTTTTCATCCAGCTGTGACTGAGCAGAAACTTCAAAAATTCATAACTTTTTAACGGATTGTCCGATTTTGCTCAAACTCTCACTGATGTGTTGTACTAATATTGCTGCATTCACTCAACCCACATGTCTGTGAAGGTGAACTTGTCCTTTAAGATCGCCTATCAGATATCTTCTTTGTCAATTTGTTGCAGAGAGGAAAGAAAATCACAGAAGGCTAAAAAGGAATAAAATTTCAACCACTCATGAAATATAAGCCAGTCCATAGACAAACTTTGCACATGAGCAGGAAAGGGTCATTTTGTACAATCAGGCAATTAACTCTTTGGCCCGAATTCACGAAGGTGGTTTAAACTTAGACCATGGTACAAATTTAGACCATGGTCTAAAATAAGCGTTAAATAGGCGTACCAATACATGCGCGCATCAATGCACGTTTTTTTACTGGATGCCTTTTAGCGTGCACAATCTGTCAATCATATCTACGCAGAAGAAATATACATAAACCATGGTTTAAATTTAGACCACCTTCGTGAATTCGGGCCTTTATGTGCCATGGTGGAAAGCCCCTGTTTGCCACATTATTCTGAGACACCAACGTTGTCATGCTTTGAGAAAGCATTCTGTTTTCCAAATCTATGTTACCTTTATAGATTTCTGTTAAGCTGGACTATAGTGAGTAAAGCTGAAGAGAAAATGCCAAGCTTTGCTTTCAGGTATTAATTGTATGAAAAATCTATGATCTGTTTTCTTTCAAATGACTATAGTAGCTAACTTACTGTAAAGGCATGACTTTTGCACATAAAGTAGTGACAGAAACTTAGGATTTTACAGGCAAATTCATTGCAAAACACTTCTTGTTCGTCATTCACAACATAAAATGCAAGCTACAGTATATGTGAAAGGAACAAAAGTGCGAGAAATGCTTTACTTGTACTGCAGCATTTGGCAATTTATCGATCGGTTTGGGCGGGTTTGTGTGTTTGAGCAGAATATGCAAAGTTGGCACGCCGTCGACTGAGTCGGACGTGCGAACGTGGCACAGTAAGAGTTAAGGCTCAAGGGAGCTATTGCAATTATTCATTGTCAGGTTTCTGTGTTGCGTAAACTTGTAACGTTTTCAGCATTCTTGAAAACACTAACTGTTTTTCACCAAACTTGGCAGGTAGCATCCCTAGGATGATAGCAATCTAATTTGTTCAAGTTTGTACCATGCCCCTCCTTGAGGCTCCCAGGGGGAGCTCAAAGCCCCCTATAAAGGAAGCTTGTAAAAAACCTTCTTCTCTTGAACCAAAAATGATATTTAAACTAAGTTAGTGCTATGAGTAAGTATAGTGGTAACTGTGGATAGTTTTAAGTTTGATCATGGCAAGGTCAGAGCCCCAAGCATAGACCAAGTATTAAAAAAAAAGATGGATGTCATTGTCAGGAAGATTCACAAATGCATTTCCCTTCCTTTCAGGATTGTGAAGCTTTGTGACTGACCTGCTAGAATACTCAGTGCATGCAGAGTTCTGGGATCTTGCATACTAGCAATTTTGCTTGGCATATTTGTTCTCTTTTCCCTTCATTGTTGACTGAACTTTGGCTGAACCTCACAGAATGGCCCCATATTTTGACAATGACAGATCTTACGTTCATTCAATGGTTCAACTTGGTGAAGTCCCAACTTTCCAGAGTAGTCATCAATGCTCGCATTCTACGTTTCCTTCTTTGTTGAGAAAGAGAGGGAAACTTTAAAAGTATAGAGGTATTCATAAATCAGCCTGCATTTGCCAGGAAGAACATGTTCTAGTTTTAATCGCACATTTCAAGTGAGAAAACATTAATATTCATATGTTTATGAAATATATGATTATTTTGAAATATCATACAAACCCATCAGAATAATCATTATTTTCACAGGGTTTTTACCCCCAGCCCCAGGGCCCCCAGCCTGATAATGCGTTTGGACCCCCCCCCCCCCCCCCCCCCCCACCGCCACCACCACTGCCATTTAAAAGTGTTCTGCAGCCCCTGCCCAGGACTTAAAATTCAGTTTGCCATGGTGTCCTTCAATTTTTCAGCCACATAGCAGTGACGGCGTGCCTCTACCCACTTTGCCTGATCCATGGCAAGGCAGTCACGACAATAGAGGGTCTGGGCAGTGTCAGGACTGGACTGCATGCTGTACAGGTGAGACAGCCTCTCAAGCTTCTGATTGTTTCCTAACTTCCCCGAGGATATATCCAGAAGTCTTTGATCTCTGAAGTCATAACTGCTAACTCAGTTATTCATGAACAAAACAAAAATGGAGCAGGGAGTAGGATTCTAACAACAGTAGCATCCAAAGAACAGAATGATTATCTTCCATTCAATAAATTGATCGGTAGAGCTTAATGTTCAACTCCTGTAAGAAATCTTAGAAGATATAAATTTCCATGAGTCGATTTTGTTTTTACTCACTTAATGTCCATGATGTCACAGTGAGGTTTTCAAATAAGAGATTGTAGTTTTATAATTTCATCAGCCACTTAATAGTGAACCTCTATGATTATACATTGTCACATCTGAAATATAGATCTTATATTGACTTTAAATTTCCTAATATGGCACATCTCAAGTTTGTGTACATTGTATGCATTTATCGATAGCATTCATTAAAAAAAAAATGTCTCAACAAAATGATGAAACTCTGTGCCAATGTGAAATGTTAGGATATTTGACCCATGACTAGAAACTGTATAGCACTTAGTTCTGACACAGCTCAGGCAGTCAAGCTAAGGCAGTCATTTCAGCGTGCATTTTTAAAAAAAAATGTGGTAAACAAAATGTAGTTTTCATATGTACCTAGTCTATTTGTTGGTCTCATAAGCTCTCAATTCAGTTTTGAATTCCTTCATAGATGATGAATGAGAGAGTATGCAGTTGTTGATTTGGACTGAGTAAAAGTTGTATATGTACAAATGACGATTCATTCCAGCATGTTACATAAAATTACAAAGTTATCGTTATGATCCTCTAACAGTCTCATCCTTTACAACCATTGCAGGAATGCCTCGACAAGAGCCGGACCAATCTCTTTCATTTCTGCAGTCCAGGCATCGCGATGTCCATGTACGCCCTCCTGCGAAATAATCCCAGACCAACCATGGAGGATGTTGTGACATCCGTCGAAGGCAACCTCTGCCGATGCTCCAGCTACAGGCCCATCCTGGACAGCTTCAGGACATTTTGTGGGGTGGGCAAAATATTGTTACATTTAAAGCATAGAATGTGCCTGTGATTTTCTTCCAGGGAGTCTTAAATGTTAGAAATAAACTTTCTGTGCCTATGTATGAGAAATGTAGAGTATGTTCATCCAAAGGATAAAAAAAGAAGATATGAAGGGTTTGTTTGCAAAAACCGATAAGTCCATTTTTGAAGATTTTGAAGTACGATCTCTGTCAAAAAGTACAAAATAATACCTTTTAAATGATATATTGGTCACTACATATAAAGGTATATTTTTGAAGTTATGGTCAAAAGAAGCAAAATTTTTCTTATTATTCTCTTTATTTTTCTTGACCTTTAATCGCAAATATCTCCATTTGGCAAATATGGACTTATCGGTTTTTGCAAACAAACTCTTCATATTTTGATGATCATGTTTGCATTTATGTTCTAACAGGAAAACTGTGAGTGTGCAAGACAGGAAAAGGAAAAGGATAGGGAACCTGAGCAGCCTGTCTCAGCAAACAAAGTAAGCAAAAGAATTTGTGGTACAAAAGGAAAAAGAAGCTTGGTATAGTGTTCCTATCTAGTTTTCTATTTACCTGTCAGTCTGTCAGTTTGTTATTCTAGCTGTTTATCTTTTTCTTTGTATGTCTTGAACCCGGACACAGTGAATTACACATTCTTAATTCATTTATTTTGTTTGGATATCTACTTGTAAGAATTTATTTGGTACTGCATATGAGTAAATGAATAAATAAATTTATGTATGAAATATACATTTATTTTTCAACTATCCATCTACTTTCCTATCTAGCCATACATTGTATCTCTGTTACTTCTTAACTTATGAGGCAGCTACCGTTCAAAGTTTGCGAATGTTTCTTGAGGGAGGAGGATGCTTTGCTATCATGTGATGATTGTCGGAGATGTCAAAACTGTATCGAATTATAAACAAACAAACAAAACAAATAAAAAACAAACAAACAAACAAACACATTGTTTGATTCAAATGACATGACACCAGGCTCATATAAAATCAAGTTTTCAACCCACAGAGGGTGCATATATGCTCTATGTTTATATCTTATGTAGATAACCCACTTTATCTGCAGGAGTATTCACTTGATAAAAAATGAATTAAACGTATACTAACCTCTAGAATGCAAAATGTGATAACGCTTACATCATGTAATGAAGTGGGCAAGGAATTATATAATGATACTGTAGCAGCTCAACTTTTCTCTGCTTCTTTCTCCTCCACAATCTCCTTCTCTCCGCTCCGACCTCTGATCTCTGTCTTCCACACATGCACTCTCACTCTCTCTCCTCCTCTCTCTGTGGGTCATTAATCCTCCCCGCTGGTTCTCTTCAAAACAATTCCAAGGTAACCGCTTGACAACACTGACCACTTGTTTGTTTCACTGTCTGATACCAGAGAGGTGAGTCACCTCCTGTACATGTATAAATACCAGTGGCTCTTGGTGTAAAAATAGAGAGTGTATCACAATTTCACCGTCGTCACATTAGTGACTGGCTCCCACAACTCGATCTAATAAAACCATCCAATCTGCAATGTACGCTCGGAGTGGCTCGTTGTCTTCATTTCCAATAGTGTATCCGACCTTAATTAATTAGTGAGTAGGTGTTGCTACCACTACACCACCATCATCAATACCAATCACTAAATTGGTGACCCCGTATTACGAACAACAACGCAGCAATCATGACTGACACGACATCAACTCCAACCACGCCCGAGCTTGCCTCAACAATGGCTGCCAACACTACTGCCTTTTTGCACCTTGAGATGGATATTCCTCATCACCTAAGTCCATCTCCCCTTTCTCGGAGCCGATTTTCTGCATCACTGTAATCTGCTTTTCGACATGCACCACTCAACTTTGCATCAGCGGGATCGCTCCTTTTTCTCGTCACCGGCCCGCTGCCACATCACGACATGCACTCGACCAGCCCGCGGCCGGCCACTCCCTAGAGCGACTCCCCGACTCAACTGGTTCTCTAAACCATGTTACGCTTACTGCCGGGGAAATTCATTGCACCCATGACGAACTGACATCTATTCGACGATTTCGACCCCGCCACTTACGCCGGCACTTACGCTCATCTTTTGCACGTCACAACGCAGTTGATGCGACAACATCGCCCGCCACGCCAACAGCAATCATCTTCGAACATGCCATCGCAACGAGCACGCTGCATGTTTTTGCCCGCCACGATGCCGCCCGGCCGCCGTCTACTTCACCTGCCGCACGCCTCGCCTCGACGGTTCCTTCGGCAGGCACGCACGATCGACATCCACGAATGCCTAATCGCCGCACTGACACCGACACCTGCCAGCATCGACCCGCCTTCAACCACACGACGCCATTCAAATCGCTTGACCTTTCGATACGATACGATACGAATCGCTCAACATCTGTTGCTTTGACACAATATGAATCGCTCGAACTCTCGCTACGACACGACACACCGCGATACGAATCGCTCAACTCTCGCAACGCCACGATACGACTCGACATCGCCGACCGTTGCCTCATCGACCGCCACGAACTTTCGATCGCCCTCCGCCTAATTTTGGCTCGACCTCGAACACATCACGCATCGGCTTCTACCGGCACGACTCGCTGCTTCCGCTGGCCATATCGCGCTTGCCAACTACATTGTATCAACACGACATCTCCAGGCGACTCACTGTCCTGTCGAGAGACCGTTGATAGCTGACAATCTGACATCGACATCGACCATCCGCTCACCCCGACTCTCGTCCACGCCACATACGTCCTACTGACTACAGTTAGTCTTCGTCAACCGCGATAGCCGGACATTACCCGAGCACATTATAATCGCATGCGATAAAAAGACTCAGTCATATTCAGGACATTCGTGTTGGACACTCATTTCACCGTTTGTATCATGATTACTATATCATGTTTGTCAAGTAAGAATCACCTTGCACATTCAATTGTACTATGATCATGCTTTAATTCTCTAAATTTCTATGTTGCCTTTCGATATGCGATAACACGGTTTATAAACACTGCCTGCAACGACACGCGTCAAACTGCCAGTGATTATTTTTGTATCGTCATCTTGAAACGAAAACATGTAAATTGACAGAATTATTGTGTGCAAATTCCAATTGTTCATACGTTTACCAAATCCCATGCATTTTAATTGTAAATGACGCATACAATTTGATAAGTTCATTGCTTTGAAACGATTCAGCATAATTGACATTTGTTCGTTTGCATTTCTCGAACCACGTTCACTTTGGCATTGTCATGTATACGATTACATAGCGCGTTTCATGCCTTACAACGGTTCACGAAATTTAACATTTGAACGAATGTTAGCATGTACGTTTTCCAAACCATTCAGTACGTTTTATAATTTCTACATGTGCTCTAGCCTCGCTGCATACTTTTACATTTTCTATCGTTCACATCTCTCCTTCACCTTTCGAGAAGCTCACTAGGGGGGAGCTACTGTAGCAGCTCAACTTTTCTCTGCTTCTTTCTCCTCCACAATCTCCTTCTCTCCGCTCCGACCTCTGATCTCTGTCTTCCACACATGCACTCTCACTCTCTCTCCTCCTCTCTCTGTGGGTCATTAATCCTCCCCGCTGGTTCTCTTCAAAACAATTCCAAGGTAACCGCTTGACAACACTGACCACTTGTTTGTTTCACTGTCTGATACCAGAGAGGTGAGTCACCTCCTGTACATGTATAAATACCAGTGGCTCTTGGTGTAAAAATAGAGAGTGTATCACAATTTCACCGTCGTCACATTAGTGACTGGCTCCCACAACTCGATCTAATAAAACCATCCAATCTGCAATGTACACTCGGAGTGGCTCGTTGTCTTCATTTCCAATAGTGTATCCGACCTTAATTAATTAGTGAGTAGGTGTTGCTACCACTACACCACCATCATCAATACCAATCACTAAAATACAATGTATCAAATTAAATTTGAATATCAGCTATTTATTATGATTCTTGTGAACAGTAAACCATTTTTTTTTTCTAATCATGCCAGGTGTCTGAGACCGTTCGTCAAAGTGATGCATCATATGATCCAACTCAGGAGCCTATATTTCCTCCAGAATTATTGGTAAACAGCGTCTTATCATTTATTTAATTGTTCCTCTTTTTTTTTGTACCAAGAGTGATCTTGAAACATTCTCCTCTCTATCCTGCTTTTACTTTTTTCTCATAGGAGTGTCGAGATAATCAAGTTTAAGTATCATATGACATGGACTGAAAACACAAGAAGCATATTAACCGTATTCTAACTGGGCT
Organism: Diadema antillarum; assembly: GCF_040938485.1. Taxonomy (NCBI): domain Eukaryota; kingdom Metazoa; phylum Echinodermata; class Echinoidea; order Diadematoida; family Diadematidae; genus Diadema; species Diadema antillarum. Next base: position 41,991 of record NW_027271175.1, read on the forward strand.
ATTTGAGACCAAGTTTTTACTGGGGGGTTTTTACTTCAGATCTCGGCCACCGATCGCACGATAGCCGCGAAATTTTGCCTAAAGATAGAGCTGGATGTCAACTACAAGATTACATGGTCATACAATAGAAAAATATTTCCTTTCTATTTTCAATAAATCAATTATGCAAATTTGTGCATGAAATTATATTTTCACCTATAACTCCATCAAAAAGACTGAAGGATTGCTAAATTTTTGTGTCTCAATTCCTCAAGACATATCAAACAATTTTCATGAAAAAAAAAATAGCGCAATCAAAATAAATTTCTTTTGTTTTTTATTGTTTTGTTAATTTCTTATCTATTTTGTTGTTTTTTTACCTTTTGTTTTTTATTGTTTTTTTGCCAAATTTTGTTGCAGGCACTTTTTCAGACTTACCTACACTAGAATTGATTAATTTCAATGGTTAAAAGTTGAAATAATCTAATTTATATCAATTTAACCTAAAAACACAATTTGCATTGGGTTTGCACACGATATCATGAATTTGAGCTGTTTTTGGGTTGACATGCATATGCAAAACATTACGTAACTTCAGAACGGTGTGCCCGGACGTCACAAATTTGCGGGAGACTTCAATGAAAAAAGTCGTGAAACAACGCAGCAAAATCTTTGCGCGTTGCGGAATCGTAGCGCGAAACGTCGAGGGGGGGGTCAATTTGACACCCCCCCAGTTAGAATAGGGTTAATGTAGCAAAACATATTTATATATTTTTTTTTTATTTAGACATTCAAATATGCTTTAGTCTCATGCCATAAGATTTACTGCTTGTAACTTTTTTTAAATAATTGATGCCATGGAGACAGCCAATAAAATTGCCTTTCATTATTTATGCATGTTTCCACGTGAGATAGAATCATCAGAAGTTATTACAATACAGTGTATAGTTCAATCATTTGCAAAGCACTTTTATGTGAGTTGAATGTCCATCTCCATCTATATGTGACAGATATCAAGGGAACATGTGAATGTGAATATCATCTTTGACGCTGACAATTAAATCCATGATTTCATCAACTGTGGTCAGAGCCATGCATGTAATGTTTGCCTACCCTTCTCCCACCGGAGTGATACCAATAATTCACTGACTGTATACATGGATTAGAGATACTATCCATGAATATTGATGTGGTGATCATGATGATATCCTACTAGTATCTCTTTTTACTGCAGTACTTTCTGTAGGCAACCATCATTTTGCTCTTGTTCCCAATTGTAGACCAACAGCGCAGAGTTAATCAAGTCTGTGATGTTCGAGATGGGCGGAGTCAGGTGGATGACACTAGCCTCCCTGGAGGAACTCTTGGATCTAAAGAAACAGCATCCAGATGCTCCCATGATAGTTGGGAATACCATTATGGGTGAGGGGGCTTTTACTGCTTTTGTTTTTTAATGTCATCATGTAGCTTTACACAGTGGCGGATCCAGAGGGGGGCGCAACCGGCGCACACCCCCCCCCCCCCCTTTATTTTTCGTGAAAAACAAAAGAAATATAAAGAAAAAAATGAGAAATGAAACCCGGAAGTGCCACCAGAAATATTAGTCACGCCCCCCCCCCCCTTTACAGAATTCCTGGATCCGCCCCTGGCTTTACAGCCCTTAGTAAAGGCATTGTTGATATCAATGGTTGTTCAGTTAGGTGGATGATTCACTGTATGCATCTTCAGTCTACTTCATTTGTCAAGGAAGGGCTTTATTTCAATTTTTTGAAAAATGAGCACCAAATGGTGATGAGTTAGTGCATGTAGTTTAAAATTAAGTGAAACCCACTTGTTCTTGCTCAGTTCTGCATTTAAATGTGTAAGTGTTTATCAGACTGTGTCCACAAATTTCAGTCAAATGAAATTCATTAATGCCGCCATCATAGTACTGTATGAAGAGTTTGAGTGCAAAGACACTTAAAAGCCTTTTTAAAAGTTTTTTAAAGTAAGGTCATCATCGAATAGAGAAATATTAGATCTTTTCAATGTTGCCGCACTCATTGCATAACAAACTATATTAGATGATATTATTGAAATTATCACGTCATATTCTATTTGTTTTCTCTGTTTTTCATCACATTTAATCTCAAACACCTCAAGTTAAATAAAAATAGATATATCAGTTTTGCATCTAAGCTCTTCATATGTTGATTGAAACTCTTTCAAATCTTGCAGTTAATTCAATTCATTTATGGGAATAGCATATTTTTTAATGCACATTTGAAATTGTTTGTATATGGTGTAATACAAGATGAATACCTTGGAAACGACTGTTGAAACTTACAGGCAACTCAAAGAGAGCTAAATGTGCGACCTTCCCACTTGTCATATCCCCTGGTCCTGCCATTGTGGAGTTGACCCAGGTCAAGACCTCTGACCTAGGGGTCACCATTGGAGGGTCAACCACCATGACCCAACTGGAGAATGGTCTCAAGAAACTGATCAAAGACCTGCCTGGTAAGCCATTCTTGCTTGGGGATGCCTCCCCCCCCCTTTTTTTTTTAAGAGCAAGAGATGATTAAAAGGATAGTACAATTTGATTGAGACCTGGCATCAGGTTTCTATTTTTTTTTTTTTAGATAATGAGAAACCTCTTTTGAAATATGAAAGAATGTGTAATTCCAAAAGGAATTAAATGAAAATTGGTTTTGAAATGGCTGAGATATACAAAACAAAGCAATCCTAATAAAAGGTGGGATCCACCTTTTATTAGGATTGCTTTGTTTTACTTTGTTTTTGGATATCTCAGCCATTTCAGCCAAATGAACTTTGAATTCCTCTTAGTATCTCGCAAAAAGTTAAAAGCCAATCTTCATCTCCACCAATACTATGCTATCCCTTAAAAGTATACTTTTACATTTGATTTGTTTACTATTGTTGTTTTAGCCTGTGCATTTTTTTATGTTTCTTTTTCTTCTGCGGACTAACAGAATATTAAGCTTCACAGTATTATCATCCAGAAATGTCTGTGCACCTCATGTACCAGCAGGGGCCAAATAGTGATGGCAGAGTTAAGCAGAATTTGGGGGACAAAATTCAGCTACAGTATACGCTACCAAAACTTTGTGTCTCTTCTCTCGTACAAAGTGTTGGTTTTAGATTGTGTTACTGTATTCTTTTAGAAATGGACAGCACTTTTACTCATTCCGACGGCATTGCTTCAGGAGGACCAGTCCATTTTTAAGTGGTGTGTGATTGCCCATATTGGTCAAACCAACAATAAAAACTGTATCATTTCATATTTCAGTCAGTTTTATTGTTGTTGTTGTTGTTAGGAAGTTGACCCTATGCTGTATTGTCAGGCCCTGTCTGTATCAAGTATGAAAGGATTCTTTTCAAGTATTTTGTGCTCCTCAAGCCACGTTTCTTCAGTCAGGCTTTCATGCTTGATGCATTTATCATCTCCTGACAACCGCAGAGCATCAAACAAGAACTCTTCAAGCCATCATCACCTTGGTACAGCAGTATGCGAGTCCCCAGATTAGAAATGTTGCAGTGAGTATGCGGAGAAACTCCATAATTAGCACATGATTTTCAACACAGGATATAATATCAATGCAAACTTGGCCCCAACCATTTTGCTAAAATTATCCCTGCTAGTGGGTAGTATGCTTATATTGAACATTCTCACCAGGCATCTGTTTTTATAATTTCACTTCATGAAGTGTAAACTTCAGAAACATAAGTTGCGTGTTTTTTACTTTAGTAGTTTAGATTATAACAATTAGTAGAGCTCCAAGCATTTCCGAGCATTCTTGTACATCCCTTTTCATCAAAGTAGATTTTTATTAATCTTAGCATCTATACCTTTTACCACCAACCACTGCACATGTGTGTCAGATCGCTGCAGTCATAAATCTGTCATTGCAAATTAACAAAGCAAGGGAACCTTCAGTGTATTGTCATACACAGGCATTTAACACAAAGAATGAATGTCAAAATTAAAGTATTTATGGAGTATGACAGGTTAAGTTTCATTTCATTAATCACTGCTCTTCAACGTTAATTCTTAAAGAATTGTGTTAGTACTGACAAATATAGGTGCCAGATTATACTCTAGTTGTAAGACACAGTGACTTTTCTGTATTGTGTCATAGACTAAAAAAAAAGAAGAAGAATATGAACACTTTTTTTTTTCTGCAAGAGAAGAATATCCTTTCTCTCTTTCACATTTCAGAGTCTGGGAGGCACTATCTGGAGTTTCTCAAAGCGTGGAGATCTGGTACCAGTCCTCATGGTGTGTGGTGCCACAGCAACACTAGTGGAAGTGGATGGTAAGTACAGATATCTATCTGTGGAGTATGTATCACTCAGGCAAGCATAGGTATGCCCAAAGCATGGCAGACCAATGAAAACAAATACTATTATTTCAATATCTATGAAATAAAACAACAACAACAACACAACAAACCAAAAAACAACAACAACAACATCAACAACATGTCTCATCTCAGGACGTTTCATCTCCATGTCTCTCACCTTGTGCAAAGTGTGCCGTTCATGTATGAGTAAAAGAATACTTTTTTTTTTTAAATTTTACTGAGGTAGAACAAAAGAGTACATAATGATGAGTATATGTAACTGGTCAACAGTCAGAGCAGGAAAACCATTTTCTAGACTGCGTGCATTGAGTGTGCATCAAAGTAATTAGCATTTTCAATATTGGTTGTTTTCCTATGTATAGCTCTTTTAGTTTTTGCTACCTCCATTATACAAATTCTAGCTATAAAATGTTTCATAAAAATGATACCTTATATATTCCATGGAAAACTATAAGGCGTGTTCACTTCTGTTATCCTTACAAAGGCCATTAGGGGATTGAACTTGGAAATTTATGTGAATTAGTAAAGGTACTTTTAAAAGATATCCAATCATGTTTGTATTCATGCATGCTGATGTGATATTACCCCCGCCAAGGAAGTTATGTTTGTGTTGTTAGTTTGTCTCTTTGTTTGCAAAATAACTCAAAAAATTTGTGTATGGATTTGGATAAAACTTTTAGGAAAAGTTGATCACATAAGGAGCACATGTTAAAAATTTTGGTAGGGATTTGTCATTTTTATGAATTTTTGAAGGATAGGGTCAAGGAACTTGGGAATTCAGGCTGCGTGTGTTTGAGGTTTGCACACATGCTCTCAAGCGTGTGCTCTGCTTGGGGCGAGGCCCCGCATAGTTTGAAGCTGATGATGTAAACAAAAGGCTTCATTATTGGGAATTGTGCGATTTTTAGCATGAGTATATGGGTGGGAATGAGCTGCTTGGTGGAGGTCTGTTCTCCAAGAGTGCTTTTTTAAACTATAACTCTAATTATATGATTTTTATTATAACTCTGTGTTGTTCATGTGATTTGTTCTTCACCATAAACTGAATCAATCGTAAAGTGAGTATTATTTCTCAGTTAAACCTACCCAAGAATAAGTTGTGTCACTATCAATATCAATACTCGTCCTGGACAGGACTTGGGATATGGTTAAGATTGTGCAAATCACTGGGGATTGGGGCTTTGCCTGGAAATCATTAAAAATACCTATTTTTCTGTCATTTTTTCTCTTCAGGAGAGAGGAAAGTGCCTCTTGATGAGACATACAGGACAGAGACAGGAACCATCATGAAACACTGTGAGATAGCCAGGGATGTCTTCATACCATTCACCAAACGGGTGAGATAAGATTCATATGTTCATCACTGGTTTATCTTGAGAAGAGTACAATTTTCATATAAACAGGCCATTTGAATTTGTGTGTTAAAGGGATCGTATAGTTTTGGTTGAGACCTAACTTCGGGTTTCTGACTTTTTTAGCTCACCTGAGCCGAAGGCTCAAGTGAGCTATTGTGATCGCTCTTTGTCTGGCGTCCGTCGTGCGTCGTCCGTCGTGCGTAAACTTTTACATTTTCATCTTCTTCTTGAGAACCCCATGACCGATTTTCACCAAACTTGGTAGGTAGCATCCCTAGGAGGATAGGATCTCAATTTGTTCAAGTGGGCACCATTCCCTACCTGGGGGGCCCCCAGTGGGGCCCAAACCCCCCCCCCCCAAAAAAAAAAAAAAAAAAAAAAATTAAGGAATCTTAAAAAATCTTCTTCTCTAGAACCAGAAGTGATAAAGCTAAGTTAATACTATGAATTAGTACATTGATGACTGTAGTTTCAAGTTTGTTCATGGCGGAATCAGGGGTGCCCCCCCTTGGGACCCAGGGGAGGGGGGTGGGGAGGGGTCCTAATGAGGCCCAAATTGTACATTTTCGTCTTTTTCTTGAAAATGCCATTATGAATTTCCACCAAAGTTGGCAGGTAGCATCCCTAGGGGGAAAGAATCTCATTCCCATCAAATGGGTACCATGCCCCACCTGGGGGGCCCCAGGGGGCCTAAATTTGGACCGAAATTCTTAATGGATCCTAATGAGGCCCAAATTGTACATTTTCATCTTTTTCTTGAAAACCCTATCCCTAATTTTCACCAAACTTGGCAGGTAGCATCCCTAGGGGGATGGAATCTCAATTCCATCAATTGGGCACCATGCCCCACCTGGGGGGCCCCAGGCCCCCCCCCCCCCTCCTGTAAGGAATCTTTACAGATTTTCTCTAGAACTGGAAGTGATTGAGCTAAGTTAATACAATGAGTCAGTATATTGATGACTGTTGTTTCAAGTTTGTTCATGGGAGAATCAGGGGTGCCCTCCCTACCCCCACCCCCACCCCCCCCCCCCCCCCACCCCCTTGGGACCCAAGGAAGCGGGATGGGATTGGGGGGTCCAAATGCGTAAATTTTCATCTCTTTGCTGAAAACAACATAATGGATTTTCACCAAACTTGTCAAGTAGCATTCCCATAGGGATAAGATCTCAAAGTGTTTGAATGGGCACCATGCTTTCCTTGGGGGCCCCAGGGGTCCAAACCTCCTAAATAAATGAATATTAAATAATATTTTTCTCTAGTTCTAATCAAAAGTGATAGGGCTTTAAGTCTTTTTTTCCAAGCTGCATAATCCAACATTCTATAAAGTACAGTGTACTTCGCAGGTATTTTTACCAGTGTGATGGAATATGTAAATGGACACCATGCCCCCATTTTCAAAGCTACCCCCACCGTAAGTTTCCATTGTTCTCAAGTAAGAGTCTGCAAGAATGCATGGAAGGTGAACTTGCGATACTCGGGTGAGCGCGTGACCCGCGGGCCTCTTGTTTGGTGAGATAATGAGAAACCTTCCATGAAATATGAAAGAGCATGTAATTCAATGAGGAATTCAACGTTAATTTGATAAAAATTGGTTTTGAAATGACTGAGATATCCAAAACAGAGTGATCCTTATAAAATGTGGACCCACCTTTTATTACGATATCATTGCTTTGTTTTCCTTTGTTTTTGAATGTTTCAGCCCTTCCGAACCCGATTTTCATCAAATAAACTTTGAATTCCTCTTAAAATGGTATGCTCTGTACAATTTCATAAATGTTTTCTTGGTATATCGTACACAAGTTAAAAGCCCAATTCTCATCTCCACCAATACAGGACCATCCCTTTATAAAGATTGCTAATACTTTCTCCTGCTGCTAATCTATTAAAATCATTTCTCTTTGACTGAACCCCCATGTAATATGGGAGCATAGTTCTTTCAGTGATATCAGTATAAAGGAAAATGGAATTGGTTGTAAATACATTAAATCATTAATTCTGTTCTATATATAATTTTTTTTCTCTTACATTGTTATTAAAGTCACAAAAGCCAGTACAAATTTTCTTCATCGTCAAAGTGTGGCTATTTGCCTCATATCTTCAGTGTACTGTCTCTTGAGCAGATCCCTTTTGCACAGAATGTACTTTATCCCAGAATAATGAAGAGGTTTGATGGGAAGAATACGTGGAATGGTAGCAATGAAGATATGTTTGTGATATTACATTTGATATCTGAAATTCAAGCAAATTATGAGCTAACATGTTCCTGTCCATACAAGTCAATTTTTACAGCAATACATATCTTGCAATTTGCTCTTGGTAGTTACAGTGACATATAGTAAAAGAAACTTTGTTATGCAAGATCAAACTGTCTGGTTATTTTTCAAATTGGATACAAGTGGACTCAAGCCATGCTAAGAGAATCAACACATGCAGCTGTTGGAATAAATCATCACTATGCAGTATTTTGCCATTTCTGACATTTGGCAAATAGTACTTATTCCTTCCACTGATGCATTTCTTCTTGTTTGCGTGTGTGTTGTATGAACAGAATGAGTTCTGTTACTCGTACAAACTTGGCCAAAGGAAGAGGAACTGCCTAGCAACCGTCAATTGTGGATGCTTTGTCACCATGGATGCCAGTGACTTGAAGAAGATTTCCACCTTTGTGATTATGTTTGGAGGAGATAAAAGTCTTGGACCAATCAAATTTACTGACAGGTGTCTAAATCAATTCTTCTTTGTTTCTTCCCTCACATTACATGCTTGCATTAGTGTTTCTATATGGTGTTTTTCTTCCAAAATCTGGTATTGGAAACTATAGCCAAGAGTGAGGTACTAAAATGCTAGAACAATGGTTTCAGAAAGCACAGTTCTGGGGTTTTTTAATGCTATGCTGGAGCATTGTTCGGTGAAATATGTTTTGTTAGCAATTATAGAAGCTATATATACCACCTATCACCAAAACCAAGATTGACAACAGTAGTGTGGTATCGTTCCAGTAGCATGACTGAAAAACTGATCTATTTTGGAAGCAGTGCAAATGCGACTTAGACTATTACTGTAAAAGTGGATATTTTCTTGTGACTACTAGTAATTTTTTGTGCTCAGCTGGGTAAGAAGAATGTTGTGTGTTTTTAATTCCGCAGAATCAAGATATTAACTACTGAAACATATGGCAAGCAAAATATTCACGTGCTGTTATTTTTGCACTAGTTTCTGGTTGCGTGAAATGTGCAAAAATTTCACCATTATGAAAATTTCCACTTTTACAGTATGTTGAAGCTTGTGGTATCATAACTGTAATGCAAACCCTGAAGTGATGTTGCCTCAACTATTTTCAGCATAGAATTAGAAATGATGCAACCTGCAATATAGTGTCAGCTTTAGCAATTTGAACTACCAGTCATAGTTATGCACTTCCTCAGTGTGTGTTATAATGACATTTACAGTGTAAGCTGTACGTCCATAATCGAGCAAGCGTGTATATATGAATTTAATCTCATGCTCAATTTTATCTAATGATTTTCTGTTATCCTATTTCATTCTTTTGACAGAATACTCGACCAAAACTTCCTCAAAGAAGCACTAAGCACGCTCTCAACCCAGGCAGCCCAGGAACTGCGCCCCTCTGACATTGACCTGAATGGTGTTGACTTCCTGAGGTCATTGATGGCTGCGTGTCTCATCAGAAGCTTTGTGAGATTGTGCCGGGACACACAGAATGACGAAGTAAGAAATGACGAAGTAAGAGATTTTTTTTTTTCCGTCTCTCATATACATTAAAGGTAGGTCTACTGTTTACCATTGGAAGCAGTGATTTGAAAAATGTTCAAGATATCACATTTGATCATTTATGTGTAGGTCAGTTGTATCACAAAGCATCCTTCCATGTAAAAATTTCGTAAGAAAGCCTAAAGTATAAGGAGATATCACTATTTTTCTCACTAAGCCATAACTGTAGACGATTTGGTCTAGAAACATTTTTATTGTAACTGTTGTTCACATTTTGTATATTTAACAGTACTTGACATCAATCAGTTATGCTGATTCAAAATTTGACATTGGTTGTTTCTATCCCAAACTCATCTAGAACTAGTTTGAAGCACTAAAGCTGGGTTTTTGTTTCACCTGCAAATAGTGAATTATGCTTTTAAGCATGAGAGATGAATGTGTGATACGGAATTCATATTGCAAGACTTTTTCACACTTCATGTTATCATGATGACTTTAAGTATGAAATGCGGGGGAAGTGTATGACATTATGATAGATTGGTTGATAGATTCTAGTTGATTAAAAAATAGTTTTATGTGAGGTATGTGGACTAAATATTGAAAGAGTTTGTGATCCGTCACTTGACTCTTGAGATATGTGAGAAAGGTTAATGCATCTAAAGTATAAGGTCACGTATGTGGTGATATATCACCATATAAGCCTTCTATTTCCATATATCTCCATCTTAAAGAGAGTATTAGCATTTGCAGAGTTCATCTACTGCTGGAGTTACAGCATGTCTGAAATCTACACATTTAGCTCAAAACTATTCATGTTCTGCAGGAAGTAATCAGTGCAGAAAGTGTATCATGATTGACGTATTAGTGGAAAAATGAGCAAAATGGCAAGTATGAGAAGAAGTACTTTTTCTTTGCTATTTAACATGACATAAAGATGTGCACAAAGTTTGAAGTTGTTTAATTGCAACACCCCTCTGTTGCTATGTTGTTTGTGCATTGCCATTGGCAAAATCTCTAGGAGGTCATTACTGTTTTTCTTACAGGGATGACTGTGCATCCAGCACTATAAATGAAGAGACATTTCATGTAGGTGGGAAACCACAAACTTGCTTGCTTTTGTATGCTTGACACATGTGAATATGTGCACCCTTGCATACGTGTGCTCATATGCTTGATTACCTTTCTTGGTTCCCATATGTCATTGTAGACCGTTCTCCATGAGACACCCCTGGGAATTCCCCTATATGATCCCAGCCTGATATCCAGTGCAGACCCCGGAGTCCCGGGGAAGACAGAAGTCTGCCAGGTAAATGAGATGAAATCAAGTTCAAGTTTAAGTTCAAATTCATTTTGGCATTTTCCCACAGTAAAATAGTGCTTAAACATAAATTTCACTTTCTTCAGTGACAGAAATAATGCATGTAAATTTATACAGAGAAAACAATAATTGAAAACTTACAGTAGGGATACTTTGCAATGGTTGCTGAAGTATCAAAACTGAAAAAAAAATTCAGTATGCACTGTGTGAAAAAAATGGAGGGACCCACACTGACTAAAACGACTAAGCTTGTAGAGTGTGGGCCCCTCTCCTTAATGCTGTTGCGTATCTACATGTTCTAAAACTCATTTGGTTGTCAATATGGTATTAAGTGAGAATATTCTCTATCTTGTTAGAATCAGATATTAGTCATATTATTGTACGTATGATTATGATGATTATTTAGTATTGTCATTGCTGTGGTTGGTGGTGAATTGTTTTAAAGATAAGTCTATGTTATGTCTTTTCAGTTTCCCTCTGTAGGTGATGGCCAAAATGAAGACTCAGCTGTGGAGTGCCCTCTAGAGTCTCATTCTAGAAAAGAACTTTGCTGTGAAGAAGCAGTCTTTGTAGATGACATTCCTCCACTTGACGGTATAGTTCCTTGTCTGAGAGTAACATATATGTTTTTCCATTCCTCTTTACTTCTAGTGCTATTCACTTTGACTGAAAACAGTAGTTGTGAAATTCTACAGTGTTGGTCTTTTTTTATATAGAATTTCCCATAATCTGATTTAAGGATTAAACATTTGAACATATTTTGGTTCCCTGTTCTTGTTTGTCCGCATAAGTATATACCACTGCTGTTTATGTATGTACAATCAGCGAAAATACAAACATTTAATTGCTATTTCTCCTTGTATGTGATCACAGTCAAAGTAACTTTGCATGATTTTCAGTGTACGACTGTTGTCAAATAGCATATTGATGTATAATGCTGACAAGAAAGATTCAGAGTGTATTGAGGTACAGCTGTATGGATGTTTTTCTCCTATACTAAAGAATCTGATAAGGCAACCCAATGAATCTGCTGTGAATATGGGTTTAGGTTTACAAATGTAGGTTTAGTTTTGGTTTTTTTTTTTAGTAAAATGGAGGCTATCATGGCATTGGATTATTATAGGAGTCAAAGAATTTGCTTTACAATGAGAATGTGTCTGATTTGAGTACATGAAGAAGATTGTTTATTTGACTAAATTTCTGTCTTTGCAAACAAGGTGAGCTGTCGGCAGCTCCGGTTCTCAGCACCAGACCCCATGCAAATATCCTGTGAGTACAAACCTTGATGCTTGGTGGTTAGATTGAGAGATGGAAGGACAGAATATCACATAGATTGCTAGATAGAAATGGAGAGAGAGAGTAGGAGAGATATAAAGTATTAGTAAAGTATATGTTATGGCCAAATCTGTAATATTCAAATCGTAATTACCTACCTGAATTACCTATGATGATGCCCAGTAAGTTGAAAACTTGTAGAGGGCCATTCAAAGGATTCAATCCTGAGGTTGTGGAGATCCATGTGATGTGTCCACGGGATGGTCAGTTTATGCAATCTGAATTAGATATTTTATGTTTCTGCTTCCAGTGACCATTGAGCTTAGACTGGAAGCTGTTCACTGATGTTGCCTCGACAGCTTCTGCACAAAAGCTACTCCAAGTATTTATACTACTCTCTGACTGAAAGAGTTCAACCTTTTACAAGTTCGACACCTTCCTCTATACAATTTAAACTTATGACTGCGTGTAACTTGATCATTGAGGACAAAGAGAACAGCTGGATCAAAGTCTTCCATATCATGCAAAATCTTGAACACTTGAATCATATCTGAACATTCATGTTGATACTCTAGGGATGGAATCTCCAAATACTTGAGTCTCTCATGATATAGATGTCAGGTGCAGATCCAGAAATTCTGTAAAAGGGGGGGGGGGGGGAGGGGAGGGGGAAGCACCTTTACAAAATTAATGGAGGGGCGTACGGGCAACCCCCTCTGTTTTTTTCCTTTTATTTCTTTTGTTTTAACAAAAAAATAGAGGGGGGCACGCCCGGTGCGCCCCTGCCTGGATCTGCCACTGGATGTTCTGCAATGTATAGTTTTGTAATTTAAGATGTAATACCTCTTCAAATTTGAGAGTTGCCTTGCATGGACTATGTTATGAAGCTGAAACATAGAGGGACACTTTCAGATTAATGTAAAAAGAATAATCATGATACTATTGTCCTAGTCTCGTCTTTTTGTTGTATTTATCCCGCCAATAGAGGGAGGTATGTGAATTCATTTTGTTTGGTGTGCCACCAGTGGTATATCATGCTTTATTCGTTGGGTCATATGTACCTCTTTCAATGCAATCTGTACTGTAGCACACTCTTCTGTCCAACACTAATTTTCTGAATCACTGCAGTATTGGGAGTGCTATTATTTTTTCCTGTGTGACACAGGTCGGTGGATGCATCTCAAGCGTTGGCATTGCCAGGAGTTGTGGACTTTGTGACCCATCTGGACATCCCAGGCGTCAACGGTCAGGTGACGGATCCAGCAGAGGAATGCTTTGTCTCTTCCAAGGTTTGTTTATTGTGTAAATTTCACCTGATATGTTTTTTTATCTGTTTATTTACCTGTTGTTTTGCTTCACTCTCAAAGAGATAAAAAAGAATCAAATTCATATAGGCTGGCAATCATACAATGCAAAAAATAATGGCAGAACATTAAGTAGGCCTATGCACTTTTAGGAGTCCTGAATGTCCCCAATGCACCTCAAGAAGTCCTGAGTGTGCATGTGTGCCGGGATTCTAAATCAAAGAAGAAGATGAAATTTTCATGACAATTTGCTTTTTTTTTGCATTGTGGTTTCATTGTATTTCTCAATGAAATTTTCACAAATGATTCCTTGCAGAAGAGATCCAGAGCCTTTCAGTTGATGCTTCCTTTTGGTGAAACTTTGATAAACCTGTATGGTCTATAGAGCAAAATGTTGAGAAAAATATCATGAGCATTAAAAGGCATTCCTATTTTTTAGATAGCAACTATCTATAGAAATTGTCAAAGTCAAATTGCTGGTTGATGAAATAGTTGCTATATTACATATTACTGCTTTAAAAAAAAAGACTTCTTCATTGAAATTGACAGTTATATACAGTTAAACGATACAGAACAAAAAGGATAAGAGCAATGTTTGCATATCAGCATGGTTTAGTAAACAATCAATTACTTCATTTTAATTTTTGCATTGTTTGTGGTAATTTCAGGTCCAGTCAGTTGGACAGCTGATTGGAGTTGCAGTGGCTGACAATCGACAGACAGCCCTCAAGGCAGCAAAACTGGTCAGAGTTCAATATGATGACCAAGAACCTGTGATAAGGACTATTGAGGTAATAAAAGTTTGTCTTGTATGAAATAAATATATGATGTTGCTATTGACCAGCTAATAATCTGACAATGCTGTACATGTGCAGTATTTGTGCTTAGAGGTTACTGAAATTTTACATTCTCTTCAATGTATTGTTTTGATCTTTGATTTTGATTTCATTTGATATATTATCTTTCTTTTGCCTTTTAAATAATGCAAACATATACGTAGCTCTGTATGAGGGGGGAGGGTCTACAGTGTATTTGTATCTTGAGTAACAAGCACTTATAGGAAAACAATTAAAGCTGTAAAAAATCAAAGCTTTTGAATTGGACATCCAATTTTCCTCAAACTTTCACTGATGTGCTCTATTGATATTGCTGCTTTCTCTCAAATCCAATTTGTATTTGGGCTTTGGTTTCCTGTAACAAATGCCAAACATATAACAACAAAAATATGAGAAATGTGGATGTCACCCAAGGAGATTGTCTTCCTTTCTCTCTCTCCATCTTCCAGGATGCAGTGGCACACAACTCAATGCTGGAGCCCGAACCCAGGGTGCTCACCAGAGGAGACGTAGAGGGCGCTATAACGGCCGACACCTCATACATCCTGCTGGAAGGCGAGCTCCACATCGGGGGCCAGGACCACGCCTATCTGGAGCTCCGCGTCTGCATCGCAGAGCCACTGGAGGCCGATGGGATGAGCATCACCGTGACGTCAGAGAATCCGAATCATATTCAGGTGAAAGTTCAGACCTCGTAGATTCCATTAACCCATTGAGGACGTGCTAATTTTGCTAAACACACACATTCCATAGACACCTGCCTGAATATATAATATATATATATATATATATATATATATATATATATATATACTTGGACTAGTATTCAACGGGTTAAATACATGACCTTTTAGGTCACAGTTTCCGAATGAATATAAATCTTCAAATACTTCATCTTGCCCCCCCCCCACAAAAAATAATAATAAGGGTAATCGAATGAACTAGAAGAAGCTTTTTTAAGAAGTGCAATTTGACACCTGTGCATTCTTCCTACATTTCACCTCCTTAGGTAACTTTAAAATTTGATGCATCACGTGTTACCTCGGGGTACCATAGTACCGCGGGGTACCACGTTATATAGCGCCACCTCACGTCCACTTGAGGAAAACCGCAGAGAAATGCATGCACTGTGTGTGCATCTACAGTCATTCCCATGCTACTGCATGTGATACAGCATGCATGGTATGCTGTGCTAACAATATAGCGTGTGCTTCAGTGCAGTGCAGTGCAGTGGCTAGCGTGCGCTAGCTCCAGCACCAAAATAATTTCCCACTTTTTGACATCCAGGATACAATCTTTAAAAAAAAAAAAATTCAACAAAATGGCTGATTTTTATTTGGTACCCCGTGATACCATTTATGTCATCATTTGTTGATTAATTGAATTCATTGTTGATAGGCCTATCCTTTTGAGTATGACCTACTGATCGAGTACTAACAAGTATATTAAGTGAAAGCATTAGACAAATATGAAATATAATATATATATTGCTTCATATTTTTTTCTGAACTTGCATCAAATAGTGGAAAAAAAACAACAAGAAAAGTAATGCACACTTTGTAACAATATGTTGCCATTTGCCTTAGAGCTGTAAAATGTTTTACTATGAAAAGGAAAATGGAAATGTCTGCCCCACAAAGTAACATAATTATGTTCAATGTTCAATGTATGACATCACAGTTAAATGCTGCCCACTGCCTTGGGGTGCCAGCCAGTCATGTGAAGTGCCAGGCTAGAAGGCTCGGAGGAGCCCTTGGTGGAAAGGGAAGCCGCATACAGTATGCCATGGCGACTGCTGTAGCAGCACGCAAGTAAGTTGCCGTTTTAATTTTGTACTATAAATGAGCCAAATTTGTGTATGATGACTGATTATTTCTAATTCATTGTAAGATTTATTGTTGTAATCTCTGATGGCCATCATGAAATGTTTTGTTGGTATCTACTGTAGATTTACACACATATATTACTATTGATATATATTAACAGTATAAATTCTGTTTATTGTTACATGTGTATCATTATAATGACATTTTATCTATTTATTTTTTTTTTTTTTTGGGGGGGGGGGAGAATACAAACTATGCTTTTGATTTAATCTTCCCCACTTTGGTTCTTATGACCCCAAGTGTTGCAAGTGATGTTATTAATACGTATGCATTATTGTTTTGATTTTTTTTTGTACATAAAAATGGACAAAATGTCATTGTGTAGTAAAAATTGTAATAATCATTCTAGCTCAGTTATGTTTGTTTCATACTTTTGTGAACACAAAGTGGAAATAAATTCAAATCAAATCAAATCAGATCATATCATGTCAATTCATGCTGGTTTTATACTGCATCAGATGTATGCAGAATGATATTTATCTGAGTTCAAATTTCAAGAATAAACGGAGATGATATTACATTATATCATTTCCACTTTTATATATATTTTAGTCTTACCCTGATAAAGAAAAGATGTTTACTGTTTAAAAAGTCCTATCGCATTGTCATCCTAGGACCGGAAGACCAGTGAGGTTAGCTCTCAGTCGCCATGACGACACACTGATGAAAGGCTTCAGGAGTGCATCCCTAGTCAAGTATCGGGTTGGCTGCAACGAGGAAGGAAGGATTGCAGCACTGGACGTCCGGCTTTACATTGACTGTGGCTGGAGTCTGGATGTATCTGGTGATGTAAGCAATGTTGTGTCAACATGCACAATGCCAGTATTTCTATTTATTTATTTTTTTTTTGGTGTAGACCATGCTCATATGAAGACATGAATTATAAAGTTCAGTTGAGAAGACTTTCCTACATTCCTGAATGATATTACACTTTAAAGAACAAGTCCATCTTCATATACATAAGGATTGAGAGAATGCAGCAATATTAGTAGAACACATCAGTGAAAGTTTGAGGAAAATTGGACAATCCGTTCAAAAGTTACAAATATTTTAAGTATCTGCGCAGTCACTGCTGGAAGAGAAGACTACTACAGTGTATGAAGTCACATGCGTACAACTATATAAGGAAAATAAAAAGAGAATTTCACAAAACTTTACTTTTTGAATAAAGTGCACATTTCTTCGACTTGCTACTGACGTATGTTAAGGGTAATATTATTCCACCTGCCTTCTGAAAGAGAGAAGTCGAGTGTTCTTTTGTTATGCGAGAAAAATGGAAATATGTTGAATTTTCTTTATTCTTTCTTTATATCGTTGTACTCATGTGACATCACAAGCTATAGTAGTCTTTTCATCCAGCTGTGACTGAGCAGAAACTTCAAAAATTCATAACTTTTTAACGGATTGTCCGATTTTGCTCAAACTCTCACTGATGTGTTCCATTAATATTGCTGCATTCACTCAACCTACATTGTCTGTGAAGGTGAACTTGTCCTTTAATACCATGATCTTTGTTTTACACTTTTATCACTATATCTTTTTTTGTATTCCACACTAACACCACCTTCTTTGTGTTATACTCTAACACCATGCTCTTTGTATTAATACATTGTAAACATTATATTCTTTTCATTACACTTTAACACCAGTATAATGTTCTTTGTATTACACTCCAATCCCATGTTCTCTGAATTCCATATATCTGACACTGTGACCACAGGTTCTGGATCATGCCATGCTCCATCTTGGCAATGTATACTCCATCGATCACCTGCGTGTCAGCGGTTACCTCTGCAAGACCAACAGACCCTCCAACACTGCGATGACGGGCTTTGGAGTCCCGCAGGTCACGGCTTGCATGCAACACATCATCTCTGACATAGCGCTTTCCTGCAATATTACCCAGAGGAAGGTGAGATGGTTAGAAGGGAAGGGTGTTGGCATTTAGGCTTGTTTTATTTAGATGATGTTTGGATGCATCAGAATGTTTGTGACAAGACTTTGATAGCAGATATCATTTTTCTGCTTTTAATACAGGGTTCATACAGGTCATGGAAAGCCTGGAAAGTCATGGAATTTGGCTTAGTCTTTTTCCAGGCCTTGAAAGGCATGGAAAACTGATATTTTCATGAAAAGGTCATGGAATTGCAAATATAGAAGTTTATCTGTTGTTTGTGTGAGATGTGTATAATCAATGCCCTTTGCTTCACTTTGATTTTAGATCAAATTTTCAGTCTAATGTGTAAAAAAAAAATGTATAATAGTCACGGAAAAGTCATGGAATTCTGGCTAGAAAGGTCATGGAAAGTCATGGAATTTAATGAATGAGAAAGAGTATGAACCCTGTAATAAGTTTTATTGCATCCAGGTAATCAATGATCTGTATTTTTTATAATCTAATTGGATTTTAATTTGATTCATCATTGTTGATGTTGATATTGTTATTATTACGGTACCTGGTACTTATTACAAAATTGCAATGTAACATTTGGTACAAACAGTGTATCAATGCATGTACATACAGATAAGATGGAGAGTAAATTTGATAAATTAAATTTAAATTCAATTACCTGAAAGAAATATGTAAAATAACTAACACTAGCAGAGATAGGAATAAAAATCTACAAATCAAGAAGACCATATCTTTCTATCATCAAAGTGAAAAGCACTGTGAGAACTTTTTGACTTGTGATTTTCTCCCCCAATTGTATACATGACAATGTAAAACAATTCGAAGAGCACACACATACACACATGCGTGAAGAATAAATGTGAATAAAGCCACCACTTTTCAAAAATGGAACCAGGTCAACCAGCAAGATTTTTTTGTTGTTGACACATTGTCTGCTGTTACAGGCCAATGAGATCAACTTTGGCACAGATTGGCAGACCAGCAGTCAGGACCAGGTCCCACCAGGGATACCAGCTCTCAAGAGATGCTGGGACCGGTGCTTGGAAGAGAGCGAGTACCAGAGGAGGAGAGATGCGATCCAGGCTTTCAATCGGTGTGACCTTTGACTCCTTCATAATCATGTCATGTTAATCCATGCTGATTATGAGTTGGTTTGAATTATGCTTTTAAATACAGAGTCATATTTCATTAATGAAAATGACACATATGCAGGTGACTACCCATTATAACAAAGTCCTTAGGACCGGCTGTTTTCTTTCATTATAGCTGAACAGTAAAGTGTATAGAGATATATAGGGCCTATAGATGATAATTTTGGGACCTCACTTTGTACTTCGTAGTATTGAGAATTTTGTTCTAACGGGAGTGCACAGTATAAATGAAATTACAGATCATGTTTGTTGTGGTTCTGGAAGGAAATATAGATATGTTCATGGTATTCGGAAAGTGAACTTTTATTTGTTGAGTGAGGTTAAATTACAGCTGGGCAATTATGACATTTCATATGGATTTATTGATTTATTTTATATTTGAAAAAAGTCTTCGAGAATGGTTGTCATTGGATTGATTTAACAAAAATGATATCTATGGTTATCACCATGGCGATGTCAATAACCATTGTAGATTGTTGTTTATACCATGGTGATTATTCTAGTGAAGATGAAGGTGACAGGGATGATGATGGTAATAATGTAGAGTTCTCATATTTCATGTATGTGTGGGATACGCCTTGAGTGAGACAGAAGAAACACACGTCCTGTTGATGTGAAATCCTGTTCATGAGGTACTGTATATGTCCTATATTTTTCGCCAATCAGGACTTCGAAACAATTTCACGCATGGTTAGATTTGTATTTTTTGTGTACAACAATGGACCGAGAAATGTATGAGTGCACATCGCGTTCATGTCGCTATCAGAATTAATGTTTTCGTGTGTTTCAAAATGGCAGATGACATCCAACTCCTAAAATTTGAGAAAATGAAAACCCAGCAAAATATATGGCATAAACAATACTTGAATGAAATTGCAGTCATGCACCAAGCAGTCACACAATTGATTATTTCCCCCCCCCCCCCCCCCCATCATCTCAGGACCAACCAATGGAAGAAGCGTGGTATTGCCATTGTTCCGGTAAAGTTTGGAGTGGACCAACAGCATTCCCTTGACCAAGTGAGAAAATACAGTGTTGCATACTGCGACACTAAACATCACCGTTGTATGTTTGTTTGTTTATTTGTTTATTTTGGGTGGAGGAGGGGTTCTTGAGCAGAAAAAGGCTCCTTTTCACAGTGAATAATGACCTATGTGATTAAATTGATTCAACATGCAGTCCTTCTTTGTGTTGCTACAATGAGTTCAAGTTGTTGTTCAAAACTTATCTGTTCAAGTATTGATGATTGTATATGTTATGTTGTGATCGATTGTATATGCTATGTCAAGCACATAGAGAATTTTGTTAGTTATTATGCGCTTTATGAATGTGAATTATTATTATTTTTATCATGTTTCCCCAGTAGGCCTGTGTATTTTAGCTGGCATTCACTGGAAGACACTTAACTGCGATATAAAAGGCTCACAAGAAAACATGACAGACCTTGATATACATAGGGAGATGTTTTACAAATCATATTGGAGATACTTTCCTGCCTTGGTCATCTGTGATAGTGTGTGCAAATTTGAACATATAACAAAAGCCAAAGCTTTATAGACTAGAATTTAAAGGGATGGTACAGTATTGGTGGAGATGAGAATTGGGCTTTTAACTCTTTGCAAGATACAAAAAAAAAAACAACACTTATGATATAGTACAGAGCATACCATTTTAAGATGAATTCAAAGTTTATTTGATGAAAATCAGGTTTGGAATGACTGAAACATCCAAAAACAAAGTAAAACAAAGCGATCATAATAAAGTGTGGGTCCCACACTTTATTAAAATCGCTCTTTTTTTTTATTATCTCAGCCATTTCAAAATGAATTTTCATCAAGTAAACATTGAATTCTCATAGAATTACATGCTCCTTCATATTTCATAAGAGGTTTCTCATTATTTCACCAAAAAATGTTAGAAACCTGAAATTAGGTCTCAACCAACACTGCACGATCCCTTTAATTCTATTGTCACATTTACTAGTTCACTGGTCAAGTCTCCCTATCAACAAACACACAAGGCATGCAGAATAAGTTCCAGGATTTGTGCCTTGTTCAGTTATTTTGTCCTCACTGCCAGAGTTACATTCTAACCAATGTGAGCTATAATGTCAACTGTTCAGGATAACAGAATCATAAGATTTATCGTTGATCATGAGAAAGTGCTGCATCATTGATGTAGACTTCCCAACCACCCTCCCCTTTCTGCAGTAACCAAGTAGAGACAATATCTTTGGGTAGTGGAATGTATTTCTATAAAGCATGATCCTTGTATACATTGGTGTGTCAAAGCTTGAGTGTACTGTTTTGCATACAAAAGTTTCTGTAACCGTATAGTATTAATGTTATTATTCTCCTTTCCTTCTCTCCCTTCTTCTCTCTCTCCTCTCTCTCTCTCTCTCTCTCTCTCTCTCTCTCTCTCTCTCTCTCTCTCTCTCTCTCTCATTAACTAGTCAACAACTGCTGCACAAGATGCTGAACCAAGGTCGCCAGTAGATGGACAGAATAGGTTTGTTGAAGCACAAAACTCTTTGACCCTTGATGTCAATGTGTCTTAGGATTCATTAAAAGTAACTTTACTTTTTTTTGATTGTTTATCCTTCATGACAGGACATGTTCAGTTCACAGTATTTTGCCAAACAATCATGTCTGAAAAATGATACATTGTATTCA
This sequence comes from Diadema antillarum, assembly GCF_040938485.1. Lineage (NCBI taxonomy): Eukaryota > Metazoa > Echinodermata > Echinoidea > Diadematoida > Diadematidae > Diadema > Diadema antillarum. The sequence continues at coordinate 63,775 of NW_027271175.1, forward strand.
TTCAACATAGATATGAGCAAAGATAGCAAAGATGAAGTACATGTAGCATGTTACAAAGACTGATGAAAAGAATCTGTGAAAGGCATAATGTGAAAAAAAAAGAAAAACTGTGACACCTGCTTGTAACACATAAAATATGATCGCATGGACCATGCAAAAACAATTTGCAAGTATTAAATTATTATTTTGGCTTGTGAAGTGGAAGGCTCTTTGCAAATACAGATAAAATCTCTTTTCAAAACAGTGAAGTTCATGAAATTAGTACTGTTTTTATTTAAGATCATCTAAATTTCGATGCATACGCAACCACCAACTTGCCTTTTTGTTATCTCAAGTTTTCTTCTGTTTGAGTTTTGCTGAACATTTTGCTTTACCATGAATGTGATACATGTTGCATGTCCAACTTGAAAACAGAACTCGTTTGAAAACATGAATCCCCGCTTCAAATAAGGAAGTGCTCTGTATTTCGTTATGTTTAATTAATCACTCGGGTCAGATATACAGACACAACATGTTCTCAGGTTTGCTTGCACCAGTATGCTCACCCTTGAAATTCAACCCCCGACACCTGTATTTGTTATGATGTGCAAACTGAGACTGTGTGTGGCATAGTTTCACAGAAAGTGATTGGAATGAAACCAGCACTTCATTTTACACCTTGGAGAGAGAGCCATGAGATTTGATCCCCCTGCATGGAGACTGCTACTCTAGAACATTTTTGTTATTGTTGGCTGCTTAAAGTCCAGAAAATGTTTTTCTTTGCATTGAATTTCGGTATTGGTTAAATCTTTGCTCAATACCGGTACATGATCACACCATGGATGACTAAGGTGAGATATTGTGTTTAGTACAGTCACTGAGATTGCGGATGTGAACATGAACAATAACATTCAAGACTATATCGTCAATATTCAATAAGGATATTCTTTCTGTTTGTCTATATTTTCTCTATTACTTGTTCTTTTTTATTGTTTTCTTTCATTGTCCAACCAATATTTTGAAATAAAGACTGCTGAAATTCTCTTGGTTATTATTGCTTCACTATATAGCATATGTATAGCTTTTAAATGTTGCATGTGGATATATGATTGGCTTTAAACCAATAATCATTGTCTGTCCATATTTTATAGTAAAATCCTGACAGCAAGAAGGGTGTTAATGCCTTTGAGTCAAAACCCTTCTACTTCTCAACAGAAGACCAAATGGCAAACCAGAAAATATATGGAGTCATGCGGCTCTTGTATTTCAGACCATCGCTAGATATTACCCAAATTATTGTGAGCTTGCACACCCAGAATGATAGACAGAACTGTGCCCCATAGTGATTCATGGTTTGACTGTTCTACTTAGGAGGTTAAAGGGATCGTATAGTTTTGGTTGAGACCTAATTTCAGGTTTCTAACTTTTTTTTTTTTGGGGGGGGGAGATAATGAGAAACCTCTTATGAAATATGAAAGAGCATGTAGTTCTATGAGGAATTCAACATGTATTTCATGAAAATTGGTTTTGAAATGGCTGAGATATCCAAAACAGAGTGATTCTAATGAAGTGTGGGACCCACACTTTATTACGATCGCTTTGTTTTACTTTGTTTTTTGATGTTTCAGTCATTCCAAACCCGATTTTCATCAAATAAACTTTGAATTCCTCTTAAAATGGTATGCTCTGCACTATATCATAAGTGTTTTCTTGGTATCTGAATCTCGCAAAAAGTTAAAAGCCCAATTCTCATCTCCACCAATACTGTACCATCCCTTTAACATGTTTCCAGGTGAATTACCATGATGATGTCATAGTGAAAGTATGTGTGACATAATATATGTACATGTATTACACTATTACTCTAAAAGTTGTTGCTGGACTTTTTGTTTGCATTTGACAGGGTTTTGCAACCATATTGTAAAACAAATTTAGATTGTGAGCTAGTGATTTCCATTTTTTTTTTTTTCAATGTACTTCCCCTGTGCAAGTCATGTAATATGTAGCTGTGTGTGTTGATATCGTGTGTGTTTTTGCATGCTATAATCGTCAGAGATGGAGCACTCACACAAAACGTAGAGACCCTGCGGCAGAGACCATTCTTTTCTCAAGCACATGGTGCTGCCGTCTCAGAGGTCGAAGTTGACTGCCTCACCGGAGAACACCGTGCCCTCTGCACTAATGTCGTCATGGCAACTGCTGCAGGCTTCAAATCTTCATTGAGTGAAGGGGAGGTGAGTTGTTTTGATCCAGCTTTCCACAGAGTGGTGAGAAATGTTTACCAGAATGACAAATTTTTTTGTGTGTAACGTGAGTGTTATCATCACAGAAAAAGGGAATTTCATTTTCGTTTGAATATGGCACCATATCCGCAGTTTCAACATTAACAAATTTCACAATAATGATGTGTGAAATATTACAAAGCATGAATTGCGATTTGAATGTTTACAGTTTGATGCAAATAATGTGTAAGATATTGTACAAGAATTTGAATTTTAGCAGTTCATTTTATACCAACAAGGAAGCTCTCCTTGTAAATTTGCTGGTCACAGTATGTTTAGGGTAATGAAGAGATCTTAACTGAGTAAAAAGTGTTCAAGTTCTTCACAAGAATTGTGCCATGAAATATGTGTTTTATTATCTTATTATAGAGAAAGGTCAATGCAGTCATCAGAATTCTGTCCTTTTAATCCACTCATAATATTCTGTGTATTGAACAAATTCAGCGGTAGGGGAGAGCGGGGTGAGTTGGGACGCGGGTCAAATGGGACACGTCCTCTGAATCAAAAACTGTTCAACCAATCAGCGATTGGCTAATATCTACAATAAGTCCCTAGCAACCATACATCACATTAAGAAAGCCATGCAGTTCGGCAAATTCTAAGTGGTCATAAATTGCTATTGAAAATTTTCCCCCAAATATGATTTTTTTTAAAAATCAGGTTAATTAACCTGTTGTCTTTGTATTCATGATTTCAAGGGCACAATTGAAGCTGGTGGTGAGCCTTATTGATATGCAACTAATATAACTTGTTTTTGACAAATGCCTGCATGGTTACTGAGCAGTTGTACATATCTATGTATATGCCATGTGAGGGACAGTTGGGACAACGTGTCCCATTTGTCCCTCATAATAGCATTACATGTAAAACAGTTCAGATTTTCAAACATGTTGTTCAAACTTGTTTTGTTGAAATAAAGATCATTTTAAAGCATGTTTGACTGTTTTCATTACCAATGTTTCATTACGCCTTCAAACTTTGACTTTTCCGACATGTTTATAGGATGTCACACTTTACCCCACTTTACCAACACCGTCCCATTTCTCCCTTGCCGTTGTCCCACTTTACCCACGGGTGGGTCAACTTCTCCCCCAAAATAAGGTTTTTTCTTTTCATTAACTGCAGAAAATTGAGAACAGTGCCACCCCCAGTTTATAGCTCTTTATGTAACCTACCATATGAACCTTCATGCAAGCCCGCAAGGAAATGTAATCATCTCTTTTATAAAAAGATATCAGAAGAAAATCGGCGAACTTGAAATAATGTCCCACTTCTCCCCGCTCTCCCCTACAATTGGCATACATTATGATGATGAAATTACTCCCATTCTCAGATGGAAGGAGCGTTCATCCAAGGATATGGATTTTTCACCATGGAACAACTCAAGTTGTCAAGAGAGGGCGCCCCACTTACTCTTCTCCCACAAACCTACAAGATTCCACTGGCCTCGGACCTACCATCGTCCTTCCGCATCACCCTCCTCCAAAATTCCTCGGGTGGGACTGATTTGCGAACAGCTGGTGCCAGAGAAGTATGCCAAATTACTGAATTCCTTGAGCCATGTCCATCAAAAGTGGAGTTGTAGTGGACAAAAGATATGTAGGCCTTAACTAACCAACACATTTTCTTGGATTTACGCTGGGCCTTTGCCCTGTGAAATTGCAGAAATGCCGTGCTTACATCTTTTCTCTTTAACTACTGTTGGATCAGCCAAAATTTTCAGTGATGATATTGAATTGTCATCCTTGCAGGGTTTTGATTGATTGATTGATTGATTGATTGATTGATTGATTGGTTTTTATCTATTTTTATTTATTCATATAAATTCATTTATGTAATTCACTATTTCATTAATGAATTGTTTGTTTGTTTATTTGTTTGTTTACAATCAATTCTTTATTACCATTCTGTGCTGGTACACCAAAGTTGACTCTAAACCCTGAAGTTTGTTGTCTCAGTTTTGTTGATGTATCTACTCTCTTTACAGAAATAAGAAATTAACACTTTGTCTCATCGTAGCATATTGCCTTGTCAGACAAATTTTGCACGAACTGCAATATTGTCATACACAAGAGGCAGCATGATATGAATATGTTTGATTGCAATATTAATGGCTTTTTGAGATTGTGATCATTCCAAATGTCTGCAATAAGTCCCCCTCCCCCTCCTCCTCCTCCTCCACCCCACAGGGTACCAGTGACCTGCTCGTATGTCTTGCAAGCGTGACGTTCTTTGCCATCAAGGATGCAGTCGCCGCCGCCAGATCTGATGCCGGACTCGGGGGACCGTTCCGCCTCGACGTGCCGGCCGGTCCGGAAGGAATCAGGATGGGATGCGGGGACCCCTTTGGGATGACCATTGGCAAGGATGAATGATTGACAGATGTGAGAGAGAGAAAAACTCATCAGTAATTGGATATCCATCTCTTCAACCCTTTGATTGGAATCCTCGTGTGAACTTTGAAAGAGAAATTGGACTCCTTGTGGATGGAAATGGTTGTAACATACCTTTGAAATTGAAACTTATCTTTTCAGCAAATATGAGAATACATTTCATTTGCCATTTTTTTTTTGCTGCATCAAAATCAACAAACAAATTGCAGCATAGATGGCCAATGACTGTACACGCTAAAGATACCAACACAATAAAGTTGTGTGAGTACATGGAACCACACAACTTTACAGTCTTGCTTTCACATAGTGTAGATGCATCTGTTGCATTTTGTGCTTCCTGTGGTACCACATATTTACATATTACAGTTGCATGATTATGGATATGAGTTTCTTTCTTTGTGATATAGTATGATAATTTTCTGTTGATTGAATTGTTGACAAGTACCCATACTTTTTTGCATTGAAAACTATGAGACACAGTGAATTGAATATGATATAAGTAAATACAAGTTCAGTATGTCTTATGTCTGAGAAACAACATTTTATGTCAGCAGCTGGTGAAAGTCACTAGTTACACTTTGAGAGTAGAAGTATTGAGAAGAAGAAGAGGAAGAAGAAGAGGAGGAGGAGAGGAGGAGGAGGAGGAGGAGAGGAGGAGAAGGAGGAAGAGGAGGAGGAGGAGGAGAAGGAGGAGGAGGAGGAGGAGGAGGAGGAGGAGGAGGAGGAGAAGGAGGAGGAGAAGGAGGAGGAGATGGAGGAGGAGGAGGAGGAGGAGGAGAGGAGGAGGAGAGGAGGAGGAGGAGGAAGAGATGATGATGATGGAGATCAGGGTGCCAATATAGCATTTATTCTGTGCATTATGTTTACATTGGTACTATTATACAGTGCACTCCCGTTACAACGAACAGGGTTATAACGAAATTTCGTTATAACGAAGTAAAACTTCTGGTCCCAAAATTATCGCCATTAAAGTCTATGGTACAAAATTCGCTTATAATGAACACGGTTATAGCGAAATTTTTGTTTTAACGAAGTCTTTTTCGAGCACCAGTGACAAAGAAAAACAAAAGAAATGTGCTCCGTTATAACGAAATGTGGATCACTTCCGAAAATACGTAGCGGAATAAGCATTTAGAGCAACGCTGCATGGGCAAACGCTTCACATCACCGTGCACATGTTCGCTCCTTGTGTCCTGCACAGTTTCAGAGGGGGACTTGCATTATTGTAATACAATAATCTGAAATTAAACAAGGTTCGCATTATTGTTCCGAAGGTACTTTATTACAAAACACACAGATTCTGATAGACCTAAATGTCTGTTAGTTCGGAAATGAAATAGGGTTTGTTCTTACGAACATTTTAGCGTTATTCGAAAGGTTCGTTATTAATAAGGTTAGTTAAACCGACAATGAAATATAGTTCTTATTACGACAGTTCGTTAGTCCGAAAATGATAGGAATTCTAAACTTTCATTAATCGGAACATTAAAAAAAAGTTTCGTTAATCCAAAAGTGAAAAAGGTGTGTCCATTGACAAAACTTAGGAATTGCAAACTTTATAATCGTCTTAAGATAACAGAACCTTCGAAATAACTAACCTTTCTCAATTTTTCTTTTTTGATTCACAAACCTTCTTCGGAATATCAAACCTTTTTTCATTGTCGGATTAAAAAACCTTTGGAACAGTGAACCTTTCTCATTTTTTCATTTACAAACCTTCGGAATGACGAAACTCATTTCATTTTCCGATCAATGAGCCTTCAGAAAACAAACAATATATTTACATCTAAATTATGCATTTTTTGGAAGAGCGAAGCTTTAAAATAACGAACAAACCTTCGGAATCCCAGGAATGGCGAAACTTCGGAATAAAGAGTTTCGGAGTAACAAACTTTAGTAAGAAACAAATCTTTGGAAAAGCGAACTGTAACGGAATCCTAAACCGTCATTTTCTATAGGACTTATTGTGTGACAATACACTAAACAACTTTATGCTCTCTTTTAAATGTAATATTCAAACGAAATTGAAAAGGTACCATCCCATTTCACATAGCTTTCCAGTGTATGATGAGTATTCAACAAACAGAATATGCGTGGTTTCCTTGTTTTTGTTATATATTGTATTTGTTTGGTTATAACGAAATTTCGTTATAACAAAAGAAAACGAAAGAAAATGGCCGGTCGCGAGTATTTCGTTATAACGGGAGCGCACTGTATGTCTCTAGATTTGTTCTTAATGGCAAGGAGAAAAATGTGCTAATTTCTCATCCAATATACAGTAAGGATCATTATATCACACAACGTTGAGTGGGCAGTGGCACAAGAATTCAACTTTAGGTAGAGAGTAATATGTTCAGTTTGAAGAAATGACAATCTAAACACTTATGTCCCCCTTCATTTACAGAGTGTTAGTGGAACTTGCTCCATAATGGGGGAAAGAGTTGTGCTGAGTTACAATAATGATGTATAGGTAGAGGGAAATGTGTAGATAGATTCCAGCCATTGTAAGCTATTAAACATGATTGTATTTTTCTACCATTGATGATTAATATACTTTTTTGTTACCTTTGAGACAGTCAATTTTGTGATGATGTGAATATATATCTACATATGTTAAATATATCAAATGTTAAGTACATGAAATACTTTATTTTGTGTTTCATCTAGTGCTTGCTGTGAATGAAGTGGAATAAACCTTGAGTATTTATTAGTGTATTGTGTTTCTAGGTTACGTAGAACAATACAGCACAATTTGTTTGCTTGACCTCTCGGGGCATAGATGTGAAGTATATAGTTCATAGAATATACATAACAATATAAAAGGGAGCCATGGGTTTACCTGTATAGATCAATGAATGTAGAACTGTTTGTTGGTGTGTGTGTGTGTGTGTGTGTGTGTGTACATGACTTTGATGGACCAGTGTGGTTTAGTGTCGTTGATTAAACCTTTTGATATTGATTACTGATTGCATTTATTTGACATTTTCAACCATCTTAACATTCATGGCCTATAGTAGTTTTATCATTTGTAGGTACTGTAGGTACTGCTATTTTCTTTCATTTTTTTTTTAATGCTAGGCAAGTGTTTAATCATTGTTATGCATGTCCACTGAAATTCCTGTAAATAACCTACAAAGAGAAATCTATTTTAGCACTTATATGTTTATCCCTAATTGATTTTCTGTATAGATCTCTCTCTGTCTCTCTCTCTCTCTCTCTCTTTCTTTTTTTTCCATCCAACCTTTTATCTCTCTGTAAATTTCTACTTTATAGGGCAGTGACTTGGCTCAGTCCATAGTGGGTCTGCCTCCAGATCCAAAGGACTCGGGTTCAATTCCTGAGTCTCACTGAGCAATGTTGTGTGTAATCATACCGTCTCCTCTAGCAAGAGGCAAAACAGTCTGTCCCTCGGAAAGGACATAGAATGGAGGTCCCGTGTGTGAGATAGTCACAACTCATGATACAGGTAAAAGATCCCGCTTCATTCATTCATCGCAAAGAGCAGGGTGTTTAACCCGGTGACGTGGTCCTACCTCACATCCAACTGGACCTTATAGAAGACCAGCTAGTGTGGCCGAGTATGGGCTATCCAGCCATCTTCTCAGATGGAAAATGAAACGAACAAACAAAAAAATCATGCCATTTTATTACTGTATACCATTATGTGTAGAACACACACACCTACACCGAGACAGAAACAGACACACATAATTATGATTACGCATATCACATATACTGTATATACATACATATATATATATATATATATATGTATAGATATATTATATTATATATATATAGATAGATATGATATATATTGTATATATATAAATATATATATATATATATATATATATATATATATATATATATATATATATATATATAGCAATAATAAAGTCACAACAGAGGAATGCAGGGAATGCATTCCCTGCATTCCTCTGTTGTGACTTTATTATGACTTTATTATTGTTATTTCTAGTACTGCCAATACGTGGAACAACTACAATATATATATATATATATATATATATATATGCTGAGAATGTATGTATTGGCTCCACGAAGAAATGAAACAAACTGGTAATGCATTTTTTTTGCCAATATAGAATGAGTTTATTCAACTCAACTCAACTCAAATTTTCAGCGACCTCTGCCTTCTTCAGGAGTCTTGACAATAGGGAGCTTTAGATTTTCGTGACAGGGACGTTCAGAGGAAAAAATATGTTCTGAGCATGCGCAGAAGCGCGCGTCAAGTCAATTTTTTTTTAGCTTGCGTTGTCTTGAGTTTTTCACTATGCGTTCTGGGCTATTTTCACGTCCGCACAATTTGCGACGCAGAGAACTACTTCATGCACCGATCATAATATGGGGGCGGCATTTTATTTTTATATGTTGCGTCCCAGCGTAATCTATTAAGCTATTTTTCAGCACGACGCAGGGGAGAGGAGAACGTCAAGCTCAAGCGTCGTCTCAAGCATCCCACGCTGCAAATCTAAAGCTCCCTCATGACTCCTGAAGAAGGCGGAGGCCGCTGAAAATTTGAGTCGAATAAAGTCATTCTTTATTGGCCAAAAGAAAATGCATTACCAGTCTATTTCTTCATTTATATATATATATATATATATATATATATATATATATATATATATATATATATATATATATATGTATATATATATAAATATATATATATATATATATATATATATATATATATATATATGTATATATATATATATATATATATATTTCATTTCATTCCTTATTTAAACATGGCACATACTTCAGTCTGGGGACTGTTCTTCCACAGATCCATGCAGATAAAATACAACATAAATGTAACAGAAATGATCAAAAACAAAACTTGTATATGAAAACAAAGCAAAACAAAGAAAACAGATAAACACAGTGCATGACGAAACTATTGTACACATCTAGACGTAAACAAACATGATCAATGAAGGATATCCATAAAATCATACAATTACTATAGAAGTACCTTGCCATAGTTTAGAATGAAAGAGACGAAAACAAAGAGTTCTGGAGAGAGGGAGAGAGAGAATGAGAGAGACAGAGACAGAAAGAGAGACAGAGAGAGAGAGGGATGTATATGAAGAGTTGTTGTTTGTTGTTTTTTTTTTTGGAAAACTCGTAAAACCTGCTAACTCCATTCTAATAATAACAAAATACAGGATGGTTTTCAATCATAACATCAGGAATATGCCTTGCTATGGTAAGTGAGGTATCTGTCACTGGAAAGGTTTTATTTTGCCCCATCTGTTCAAAGGAAACCAAAGCCTAAATAAATGTGGACTGAGTGAAAGCAGCAAGAGAGAACATGTCGGTGAAAGTTTGAGGAAAATCAATTCAAAAGTTATGACTATTCAAAGTTTTGGTGCCATCATAACTTTCCAAGGAGAATACTGCAATTCATGACATCTTTTGGACAACAATAATAAGAAAATATTACACGAAATTCAACATACGATTCAAATTTCTAGCATAATGAAAGAGCACTTGACTTATGCCTCTTTCAAAAAGCAGTGGGAATGATATTACCCTTATGGGTCGGTATTCAAATGATGGAATATATACTTTTCAAGATCAATGAGATTTTGTGGATTTCTCCCCATATTTCCTGTATATTGTTAAAATGATGTCCTACCAGTCTCCATAACCAGAAACAACTGCATGGAAACTTTGCAAATGTAGAACTTTTGAATTGATTATCTGATTTTCCTCAAACTTTAATGTGTTCTACTATATACTTAGATATTACTGGTTTTACTCAATCCATTTATATAATAAGGCTTTGGCTCCTTTTAAAGATCACTCTTAGCCAATTCTGCGATGAAACTTTCCATGTATTCATTTCTATCTATCTATCTGTCTATCTATTTATCTATGTATGTATGTATGTATGTATCTATCTATCTATCTATCTTTCTATCTATCTATCTATCTTAGTCTATCTCTATCTATCTATCTATCTATATATTCATCTATCTATCTATCTATCTATCTATCTATCTATTTATCTATCTATCTATATCTATCTATCTATCTATCTATCTATCTATCTATCTATCTATCTATCTATCTATCTATATCTATCTATCTATCTATCTATCTATCTATCCATCTATCTATCTATCTATCTATCTATCTATCTATCTATCTATCTATCTATCTCTCTCTCTATCTATCTATCTATCTATCTATCTATCTATCCAATCCATCTATCTATCTATCTATCTATCTGTCTATCTATCTTTGTTTCTATATCCATCTATCCATCTGTATTATGATAGAGAAATATGTGGTAACATTTGAGAATACTTCATGGTAGTGCTTTATACTATCTTTCAGCAGCATTGCTCTGTAATAGGAATTGCATAACCTGTTGAACTTTGCAAATGCGTGTATTCATCATCAGTTTAATGATCAATAATCTGACTGCTGTTATCATCATTCCGATATTATTCTTTTCTTATATGATATGAAGAAAAAGTGTGAAAAAAAGCGTGAAATGTCACATGTTATAGGCTTATAGTATATGCCAGTTACACTGAAAAAACTAGTAAATACTGTCAGTTACCAATAATTATTGTCATTATCATCCCCCAGTTATCAGCGGAGACAGCGCAGGAAAAGCTCATTTTGTTGATATATTTTTACAGAATATGCTTTTTCCCCACGTAATATGAATATATATATGTAATACAATAAGTATTACGTTTATTTTCCGTCAAACGCTATTGATGTTGTGCTATTTTTGACACTGAAGTCAGACGAGAGATGGGTAAAAGCGCCCCCATTCATCATACGGTGGGTGTGGTCATGTGACTTGACGATGCACTACATGCATACACAACAGTAGAATGCTCGTAGCAGATGCACTCGTACCCTACGTGCACCACCTCGCGATAGGTATCGCGTGTGTATAATCTACCCAATGTGCGGTACGGTGTATGCAAGCAGCAGCGAAGGATTCTCATACACACACGAACACCCTTACTTGAGTGACAATATGACAGCAGAAAATGGCGACAAGAGATGTCACTGAGTGTCGAACTATATGAACGCGACAAGGACTTTACTTGGACTGTTTACATCACTAATTTACCCCGCCACTCGGATATACGGAGGGATATGAGGGACTAAAAATCGTCATGGGGAGCAAAGAATCGAAGCCCTCGATAATCCCATACGAGGATGCACTGAAGAGAGGCATGTATTGATTTCGCCTGTTTCTGTTCTAACGTGTATGAGATCCCGATTCATTTTGCCCTACTGTACACGAGTGTCTATACCATAACATGTTGACTACTGTACCTGGTCCTTGCCTTGCCTTGGCCGCGGCCGCGCTGTGTGTGCTGTACTGCCGGATCTTGTCGGTCTGCAATGGACAAGAAGATCATAGCTCATTACATAATTATTAATAGCATGTTTTCATTGGCATTTTGTCACTTTTATAAAGTGGCAATGGCAGTGCAGTAGTGTGTACTTCAGTTGACCGAAAGATCGGTCTGTATCTGTCCGTCGGGGAATGTTCCGCGGAGACTGCGTCTGGCTTCACGGATCCCCTCCGTATACAGACCGAAGTCAATGATGCCAGCTCCTGTGTGGCAGTAGCGCACAGATCAAATGTTACGATAAACCAAATTTCAGACAGATTTTTTACATTCAACAAGTTTGACATGACATGACACATTATGCAGCAATATTTGGGGTTAATTTCTCACATTTTGCAATCGAAATACTCACAGTAACGCGGTTATAATGCAGAAATTTTATCCATATCGCAACATCGCCGTTCGCTAGCTGTAGGACGCCATTTTGAATCTGTAAACCAATCACATGCGAGGTACTTTATTAAGTAAAAAAAACACGCAGAAACTACCTCGCATGTGATTGGCTAATAGATTCATACTGTATGTTTCTGCAGTTTGAACGTGACGACGCGACGGGCTGGTTGATGTGTGTTTTGCGTTGAAAATTCGACCGAAATATTGGATTATTCATTAATCTGGTGAGTGTAGTCTATTCTTGAATAGTTGATTTAACTATTCAAGCTTAAATTTGCCGACCTAGGGCCGTGAATTAGACGCAATCGAGAAGGGTGAGGTACCTCACCCGATTTTCCATAGAGACAGTGGTTAAGAACATCCACACAGCAATGGGTACTACAACCTTCCGTCTGTCTACGGAGGACGGCGTTAATGGCAAAATACAAAAGAGTCCTCCGGACAGACGGATCTTTCTGTCTAGTACTTCAGTAGACAACCTGCCTCTTTGTATTAATGTTTAATTGTAATTTTATGCACTTGTCAATGTAATGACGCACCCCACTACCCCCGGACATGGGTGCGTCATGGTCATTTTTTGACTGACCACACGGGGTTTTTGACGCACCCCCACAGTCACTTTTTGACGGACCACACGGGGTTTTTGACGAACACCACAGTCACTTTTTTGACGGACAACACGGGGTTTTTGACGAACACCTAGGTCACTTTCTTGACGGACATCCTCGGTACATTTGACGCACCCCGTAAATACTGAAAGGATTTTTGCATACGCTTTATTCACGCAATTTCATTTTCTTTCGGTTCGTAAACACAATTTGTCAAAGTTTCGGCAAGTTTCCCTTACCCTGGCCCTGTAAGCACCGTACCGTCATTCACCGTACATCACTCTGCTGCTACGATATTCCGAATGTATGTGCATGCAATCCATATAGTCACCTGGCCATGACTTGTCTGCAGATGCGCTGTATGTGCGCGGCCATTTCTAGTCCGGTTGAATGCAACACATGGACGATGTACGTTCGATGAGGAATAACGAGCACGCTGCTCACTTGCGAATTGCACAGCGTTAGCGAGCGAGTCGCGCACCACTAACACTCGACTTGCCTGCTACAAATACTGCAGGTACGCGCAGTACGCACCACGCAACGGTATACCAAAGATCGTATTCGGAATTCCGTATACGATCTTTGATTTTACTATTTAGTACTGTGAGGTTGAAATCGTTATATCGCTAAACAGTCCGTCTGGCTTGAGATTGAGTATGCGTGATTTCATGAGTTTGTTGGAAAGAAAATGTGAGGAGAAAGGGTGGCTTTTAAATCATTTGCTTGCCAGATTCGGGCAAGCATTTTTCCCTCTTAGGCCTACTCCAAAACGCTTCCCGACTTTGATTTTCACTTGCCGCGGGAAAGCGCTCACTGTAAATTCACTCGCGGTACGTACGTGTATCCGGTACTGGTAGCGTGCAAAAATGCGTGCAGTTTTCCATAGCCAAGTGCATACCATGACGCACCCCTCGGTTCAGAATAATGCGTGTTATTTTCCATAGCCAAGTGACGTACCATGACGCACCCCTCGGTCAAAAATTTGACGACAATGATGGGATTTTGACGCACCTCTCGGTCAAAAATTTGACGGACATAGCTGGTAAAATGACGCACACCTGGGTCACAAATTTGACGGACCAAACGAGGAAATGACGCACCCATGTCCGGGGGTAGTGGGGTGAGTCATTACATTGACAAGTGCATTACACTGCATGGACACATTTTTTGTTGTTTTGGCTTAATTAGAGTCGACCTTTCTTCACTAGGGAAGTTACGTTACTTCAGTCCTAACGTTACAGATTTGTATGAGGGCATAGGGCAACTGGTTTAAAAAGATCTAATTGATAGTTATTTCTACATTGTACAACCAACCCGTTACAAGGTGCATTGATTTGGTATTGTTTTATTTGACAAGTTCAAGGAACAAACCAACACTAACAGTGCGACCCAAACCAAAATTGGTGAAAACAGGAAAGTCGGCCATCTGCTTTAGCATGCCAAAGCAATAACACAAGCCGCCCATGTCCATGATTCAAACACAACGGCGTCCAAAATCCGACAACCTGCTAGAATGTAGAAACCTAGACTAGAGTAACTGCGGCAGTAAGCGGCTGTGCAGCCGTTCGCGGCAGGTACAACATACACGGTAATATACCGCTAAACACAGCATTGCACTGTTACATGCACACTACACATATACTAACACACTAGCAATCATCAAAAACCAACCGATAAAATGGGCACGATCTCTGACGAAAGGGAAATTTTCTCACCTAAATGACAACATATCGCATCCAAAATAAAATTTTCGGTAGACGTACTTCTTAACATAACAATTAAGAAATAATGGTCCAAGAAACTTGATTTTTTGTCGTTTTCCCGATGCTCATGGATTTTGAAAACATATCCTCACATAAAATAGAACTTTCGAGAGCCGATGTTGGCCACCATTTTTGTTCGGAAAGTGGATGTTACCATCGAAAAAATTCAGAAAAACACGAGAAAGACATCAACAACACCGCCAGAATTGCGATCTTGTTTGCGGCCAATGCATGTGCGCCCGCTTTTTTCACGTGCTTTCGCAATGGGAATTGGCGCTTACGCAATGTTCGCGAGACATGTGAAGGCGTTCAGCTAAAGATCGCGGAGCACGCACGTATTGCATAGGGATTGTACATTGTGCCGCAAGCAGAAATACTACGTCGCATATCGCCCTTATCGGCGAAAATTATGCCGGGTTTTGCCTGGTGAATCATGAAAACTGCGTTGGTCAATGGCAAATTTCTTTTATGAAAACAATTGTGTTAATGAATCATCTTGTCTATGATATATAAAATGGTTGAAAATAATTTGCCTGATTTGTTTACAAGTTTGAAAAACCCTTAACAACGCTTAAACTGCCGCAAACGGGATGTTTTACTCTATATAGTGTTTTCTTGTTTTGTTTTTTGCGCATAGTTGAACCTTGGTGTGCATACCGACAACTGCATTTAATCTATTAGTATTTTAACCTTGCTCATCTGCAACTGTACTGATGTAGTCTGTACCTGAGCTGTAAGTGTAGGTAATTTCATGTTGCATTCTCTTTTCAATGGCAAAATTTGTCTTAATAATAGTACTAGTACCTTGCCCCTGCCCCTGGCACCCCTGCACTGTCATTGCTAGGGCTAGGGCAGGGTTTTCGCACTCTAGATAAAATGATGGTTTTACTTTAGTGGGAGAGGAACTTATTCTTGTACCAAAAGGGTCAAAATGCCATGTGATTATGATTTAGGAAGATGAAATGTCTGAAAATGAAGTGGAGAGACTCCCACAAGTGATGTTAAATGAGTTATAATTCTATTGAACCTTTCCAAGATAGCCAACTTGAATAAATAAAACATGCAATAATTTGTCCACAAAAAGACTTTCCCCATGGAAGAAATCCCAGTAATTGCATTGTCCATGGGAAAATGTATCATACATTGTAAAGTGGGCCACTATCCTGTGATTTTGTTTATCCAAATGCTGACTGGTATTTGACTTTATGATATCAATCACTAACAGATACAATTTGTCAATCATCACGCTAGCGTGATATTGTCCGGATTATGTGGTTCATGCATCCACTTATACTGGATAGTCACTTGCTTTGTTTAATTCTGAGTAGGCTTAAAAAGTTTAGGGCAACCAATCCTTCCTTTCAGTTTTATCTAGTTCTGACTGACTGGGTATATACTTGGAAAAGATAAAGTACATTGTATATCCTGTATTTCCAAAATGAAGACTGCGTGTGGATAGAATTACAACTTGGCTAGATACCAACAACCCTTTACTTGAGTAGTAGGGTGATTAGGATTTACTCTGTACATGGGTTATAACATGAAATGCATTGATGTACGTACATATCTATAGTGCATGTCTGATCACATCTACAGCTGTGTAATATATAAAATGTCATCTTCTCAGGAAGGAGTTGTGTGTCTCTATTCATACTATGCTAATGAATCTCATCCAGATGAACTGTCCTCCCTACTCTTAGATGTGGCTCAGAATGGAATGGCTACAAGAAAAGAGAATACCTGGCAGTGATACAAATTTGTCTCTCCCCTACCCCTCAAAACTTTTATAATCGAGGGAGAAAATTATGTCACAGACACTACCTGTTAAGTGTGCTGTTTTGTCATACTTTCAAAATGCTGATAGTACTTCCAAATGTTTGCATTTATGTGTGATCTGATAGTGACTTTTTTAATAGTTAAAAAAAACATGAACAAACAAGCAGAAGGGTTTGTTGAATTTACTTGTATTAGCTGTTGTAATAATGAAAGAGCGAAGATTATGTAAAAAAAAAAAGCGTTGTGTTTGTATGGTCCATCAGTGAAAGATACCTGAAATATCTACAAAATACTTTGCATAAATTCTGTTTTTGATTCCATTATATGATTCAGTGTCTTGAAAAAGATTGGCCAGTAATTCTACTGTTTGAACTCTGTTTGAAAAAACAACAACAACAACAAATCCTAAACGAAAGAAGTTATATTTCATTATTCGCTCAGCCAGCCCAACATGCACTCTTCGATCATCATCACAATATCTTTTGTCAGTCTTTCCTACATAGACACACAACCATGGGAACCGATTGTTCACATCATCAGCTCCCACTTGTCAGAATTCATTACCCCTTACAGTTAGAAGCATGATGATCTTTATTTGATTCTTTCACAAAGGCTCTGAAAACCTACCATGGTCTGTTAAAACATGTAAATGATTGTTTGTCTTGTCAAGCACGTAGAGAATTATTGAGAATTATGCGCTTTATGAATATTCATGAATAAATATGAGTTATTTTCATTATAATGTAATTATTATTGTCATTATCATTATAATTACTAACTTACTACTACTGCTTCTATTATCATTATCATTGTTGTCATTATCATTATCATTATTGTTAGTCATTCTGTATGTGAGTGCATTTGTATAACAGTAACATTTGCCGTATTTCACTATGGTCGCAAGAGGATTAAAAAAAACCCAGAAAGAAATGTTGGAACATAATCCCAGTGCATCACATGGAATGATAAAATGCATTATATTCTTTACTGGTCATTCAGTTGTCATTAGTATTGTAGTGGACTCCATTTTGTAATTGTGGATTTTGAGTATTAATGCAATGCAAATGTACATGTAACTTGCTGTCAAATTAGTCCATCACACAGCTATTCTTCATAAGGCAGGAGCTGACGTCCTTCGTCCATTTTCTATCTCTCCCTATTTGCAGTGTCTGAAGATGAGTTGAAGAGGCTACGCGAGGCGTTCAAGCGGTACTCCACCCCTGGTGGGTACATGAGCCGCCTCATCTTCCTCAAAGATGTAATGGGGGATGCCATGCCGCAGAAGCTTGGAGAGGTTCGTCCCCTTTCAAATCATTTTTTTTTTTTTTTTTTTGGGGGGGGGGGGATTGCGATTACATGGATACATGTTGCTGCTGGAGGACACACTGACTCACTCGAGAAGTCCTTTCCAGAGATGCAAACTGTTTGTTTGTTTGTTTGTTTGTTTTTCGGGGGGGGGGGGGGGGCAGTATTTTGTTCTGTTTGTGGCCACAAGTACTGTAGGTTTTATGAAAAATACTGTTTTTCTCAAATCATATTCTACACTGTATCTATTGCAGATATGGTGAATATAGAATTTTTTTTCCACCAAAAATATGACTTCAGACCCAAGAAATGCTGCAATGCTGTTTACAAGGTTGGCATCCCTGCCTTTCTTGTAATATGGCTAAGTGATACCAAAGCTCAAATGAGGTCATTTCCACTGAACTGTGACATCTATTTCATTTTGAAAACCCTTATGCTGCTGCCTGTGGCAGAAATGTTAGGCATGTTGAGACAATAATTTCAGTGTCCACAATATTGCAGCCATTTCCTCAATTTGAGTTGTATTGTATCAGAAACCGAGTATACATGTACTGTTCATTTGTGTTTAATGGGTAAACAGTTGTGTTGAAACCTGTCTGGAATTTGTGTTCAGATATTAGAAATGCTTTTGAAACAAGTTGCCTAGCGTTACAGAATTTATTTGAACAGCTGTTTGTTAACTAATCCATACACACAAAATTAGTAAAAGACCATGCAATAAACGTTAGTCTAACATTTCATTTGTTTCTGAAATACCATGTATCCATATTGCAGCTATTTGATTGTTTTACATACACTAATTGTTGTGGAAGTGTAAATGATGCAATGACTTTGTTTGTTTTCTAAACATTGCTTTTTTTTCATGTGCCTCACAATGTTGGTAACAAGTTATTATTTTACTGAAGGGGATTTCTTAATTCTGTGTTGCTTTAGCTTAGATGGTGGCTGAGAAGTAGACACAGGTTTTTAGTGATCAAATGATAGATGCCCTGCCTTGGGTTTTGCAAGTTTCTGTGGCAGTGGCTAAATACGGATGATAATGAGAATTCTTTTGAATGTTTGGCAAAAGATTTCTGTGTATTAAGGTACTGGTCTAGCGCAGAAAGTCTTCAGTGAGGTGTCAAGCTGTTTGAATGATATCTACACATGGTGTGTAATGTGGATGGATTTAAAATACTGAAAAAAATAGTCTGTATGTTTCGTATTTGAGATTGTCTCCATTCACTTTGTGTGTGTGTGTGTGTGTGTGTGTGTGTGTGTGCATGCACAACTTTGAAACTGCTTTGGTTTCTCTTCTCATGTCAGGGTTTTACTTTATATTCATTCTCAAGAGAAGAGACCATGATGTTTAATTTCGCGACATTCTCCATCATTTATTGTGTAATGGGTCAATCCACGTCAAATCAACCAATTTTCAGACAATTTGTAACGCGACCCCCTTCAATTTTCTTTAAACTCGCACCAAATGTGCCCCCAAGTGTCTGACGGAAGATTCTAAAATATTTTGCCCCAAGGTCAAACGGTTGCTAAGATACGGCCTCCCATAGCAACCAATGCGTGGCCAAATAACCAAGTTTAAATAAAATTTGCTATTTTTGATTGACTGCTGCAGCCAAGTTAGATGAGATACATTGCTCATTTTCTGTAAACTTGAAGAACATTATGATGCTAACATGCACAATATGTTACGGCACGGATCTGACATTCGGTTATTGCGCAAGAGGTCACCGAAAATGGCGTTAAGCGTCAACGTTAATATTTTTGGGTGCATGTTTGGAAGCTGATAACTTCAAAATTCAATTAGCTTAGAACCCAATATTATGCATATATAGAGACTCTCACTTGCTCTACACACCTACCAAAAATTGGCCAAAAAGTATGCTCCGTTTTCTTGAAGGGCGCCCTCAAAGTTGGCTTTTTTCAAAAAGTTGCCAAGTTCCAAGGTCACAAATCACCACTCGTCCCATCGAGGAGTGACACCAATTTTTGTGTATTGATAGACAGTTACCTATATTTTCATGGCTTACCAAAAAACTTTTGTAACCGGAATGTTTCATAGCTTTTTTATGCATTCGAAAATGGTCGTAAACACCCCAAAATCGACGTAAATTGACATATAGGGTTTTCAGCATATTTAAAATAGTGATAAATCAGAGATGAAGTGCCAAGACACAATGGTATCTTCTGTGATGATAGTCTGTAACTAGTACCAAAAGGACATACATCACAAATTGTTTTGTCTTATTGGCAATGACCTTGAAAATGCAGCTGAAAATCACAAAAAACAATAAATTGCTCAATTTTCTGTGACCATAATGGTGCTAAAATGTATTTACATCAATTTTTAGTTGTGTGCCATTTCAGTACTCATGGTGACTTTAAGCTGAAAACTTCTAATCATGTTCCATTTCTATTCTATTTCAAGCTACAAATAATATTTGAAGTCATCTCCAGATATTTTGACCTTGACATTGTTCTGAACACAACTGTAAATTCCTTAATATTAGCATTATTCCCAACACACAAGTGATTTACAACTTTGCACACCATTTCAAACTGGTGTCACTCCTCGATGGGACGAGTGGTGATTTGTGACTTTGAACTTGGCAACTTTTTGAAAAAAGCCAACTTTGAGGGCGCCCTCCAAGAAAACGGAGCATACTTTCTGGCCGATTTTTGGTAGGTGTGTAGAGCAAGTGAGAGTCTCTATATATGCATAATATTGGGTTCTAAGCTAATTGAATTTTGAAGTAATCAGCTTCCAAACATGCACCCAAAAACATTAACGTTGACGCTTAACACCATTTCCGGTGACCTCTTGCGCAATAACCGAATGTCAGATCCGTGCCGTAACATATTGTGCATGTTAGCATCATAAAGTTCTTCGAGTTTACAGAAAATGAGCATTGTATCTCATCTAACTTGACTGTAGCAGTCAATCAAAAATAGCAAATTTTATTTAAACTCGGTTGTTTGGCCACGAATTGGTTGCTATGGGAGGCCATATCTTAGCAACCGTTTGACCTTGGGGCAAAATATTTTAGAATCTTCCGTCAGACACTTGGGGGCACATTTGGTGCGAGTTTAAAGAAAATTGAAGGGGGTCGGGTTAACACCATTGGTTGATTTGACGTGGATTGACCCACATGTACCATTTTGCAAACCATGTTCAGCTTCAAGCCTTTGCAATATTCTGAAACTGATCATCACAGCTGTGTGAAAAAAAGAAAGAAAAGAAAATATCCATATCTGTCAAATATCTGTTTTGGTCCTGACTGATTCTAGAAGAGAAAATGTCTAGACGCAATGTACAGTGTACACCCATTTTGCATTTCAGTATATTAGGCTGTCCTTGAAATCGTCGATAAGAAGTTCTCTAAACACTTCCAAATGTTATTGCAGTGACAGTTTCGATGAATTAAGGTCACCCATCTCCGTCAGATTGTAGCAGACAGGAAAGCTGTCGTTGCCAATTTGGGGATGGCTGGTTGAAACCACGATTATATCTTGTAAGCAGTTGTGGGAGGCGGCAGTCTGTGCCTTAAAACCAGACTCTCTGACCCCATGTGTTTCAACAATGTCAAATTACAGTCAGCTATCACAGGAGTCCAACGTTGTGAAAGTAAAACATGGCTAGATTAAAGCGCCATCTAAAGTTTAAACTGTATTTTGCAACAACCAGTTAACCCTCTTATGTCAGTCAGATGTGTTTTGATGTATTCATTCTTTCATTTGGATGCAATACATGTAGATTGTAAATACCAGTAGGTAACGTAGGGCAGCTCTATTTCGCTGTTATTTCTGTAAATGGATATAAGAATAGATGTGGTTTATACATGTAGAAACATAAATTATTAACCTTTTCACATACATGTAATAATAAAGTTTGTGTATACTAAATAGATATGATGGCATTAATGTGACCTTCCAAATTCCACTTCTTGACCTATGATAAACTTCTTGATAAATTATTGAATTTGTCATGCATGTATTATACTTTTTTATATGGCATCAAATAAATATGATGTTGGCATTTTAGACAGGTGAAAAAATTGAATGAAATGTTTGTTATGAAGTTTTTTCCCCTGAGCTTCAATTTAGCATGGGTATTGTGTAAGTTTTTAATTTTTTTATAGAAAGTGTTTTTTTTTTTTTAGATATCAGAATGCATAATGCTTGTAAATCAGCACATGTTTTCTGATTTGCAGAGGTTTGACCAGCTCTTCATTTGATACACATTGTATTACTAAGATGTGTGTGAAGCAGTGCCATGACTTGCTCTTTACGCTCACTCTAACTGGATCTTTGGTTTTGCTTTCAGTACCTGTACTTTGCCTTCGGTGGGACAAATAAAGGTATCACCTTCAAGGACCTCTTCTGCGGCCTGGTCCTGCTGACGAGAGGGAAGCAGACAGAGAAATTAAAGTGTGAGTACAGACTTCAGTCGGCAGTGTTTGCATTTCAAACGAAACCTTTGCTAAACATCAATGCCAAAGGGGGGAAAAATGGGTTTGTTCGCTTGCATGGGATATTGAATCAGTATCAGGTGTGTAGTCGTGCATTTGATAGCATCTTTTGTGTATGTGTGTGGTACATGTACAGTGTATGTGTGCATACAAAATATTTTGTAGACATTTTGAATGACACCACAGTTTTGAAAGTGAATCTCGCAATTATATCCGTTGTAGACACAAATTACATGTAATGTGTATACGTGCATATGAACAGTGGTGGGAAATGATATCGGTCATATTTCAAGTTGTATGTTGCATAGTTGTAGGATTCAGGCTGCGTTTATCTAACTTGAGAGAGAGAATCACGTTTCAAAACGCGTTTGGAACAGTGTTTGCAAACGTGGTTTGAAACGCGATTTTCGGGGACCCGCGTTTATCTAACCATCATACAGTGGCGATTCGAGTGGTGTCACTGGGCAGCTGCTTCGCGCTATTTGACCCAGGAAGTAAAGGTCAACGTCATACCACCAAACATGCCTCCTCAGTCACACACAAACAATGGGTAGAGAGCACAACCGGAAACAGCCGGAATTTGACCTTGAGATATAAACGCGTTTCAAAATGGCATTGTGTTTATAAATCTACTCACAGAAGGGTGATCGTGGTCTCAAACGTGTTTCAAAACGCCCTTTGAAAGGCGTTTCAAAACGGCGTTTCTAAACGCGTTTGAAAACACGGTTGCGTTTATCTAACCCCTGAAAATGCCTCAAACGCGTTTAGGATCGTGATTCTGCCTCAGCAAATTTTTAGATAAACACAGCCTAAAGTAATTGATGAGCTATATAGTAGAAAGCATGGTTATTTCCTGAAAAAAGCCCTCCTACAACCCCAATGTGTCTGTCCTGAGGGGGCTTTAGTCTACGGAAAGAATATCAGTAGATTTTGTAAGTTGCTGCACGTGTACATCCAGAGACTCCAACTCTCCCGCTTTCGACGGGAGATCTCCCGCCGAAAGCCCTTTTTTGCAGAATCTCCTGTTCTCCCACTTGAAATGATTTCTTATAATACCAATTTTCATTGTATGTTGAAAAATAAGCCTTAAATAGCGTGAGAGAGCATCTAGAACCCTAGACAGCAAGGGACTTTGCGCTTGTGATGTGCAATTCACGCACATCAAGTTGGAGTCTCCCGTTTGCTAGGGGTTTCAGGCAGGAGAATCTCCAGATCAGAAGGTTCTTGGGGTTGGAGTCTCTGTACATCTACAGTGTAGATCTTCATGTCTTATCTATGAAAATGAGTTTTATTTCTATGTACTAAGTTGGCTTTGGAGGTTAAGAAGAACTTTTATCAGTTTTCAAATTTCCGTTTAATACTTTGCTCATCAAAACTTCCACTCTTTAAAGGTAGGTGTAGTTTTTGATATGCGTACAGATGAAAAATCTAGAATTTAGGATTCTGTTTCTGTTGAGCATTGATTTGTATGATGCCAAAAGAGCTCGTCTTTTTCTGGAAGCCCATGCTGTAATTTGCCTCACCCATTGTGTGTGAATGGTACATTAAAAAAAAAAAAAAAATCAGTCAAAACCTTTGATGTATCCCACAATGCAACTTGTTTCAGCATGTGCAGTTGGGAGATGTTAAGTGCTTTACTTTCAACCGTGAATTAAATATTTGTTTATTTTTTTTTAGTGTTTTCAATTTTTCGCATTGCGATCGACAATATGTTTGTTTATTTTTTAGTGTGACTAGAAGTTTATAGGGCCTACGTCTTTGGACACATGGAATCATTAAGAACTCTACTGTTATACTTCGTAATTCCGTCAGGGATTACGTTGACAAGAGAGAGACCCGCTGACGCAATTCGTTGACGGCGCATTTGCACTGAAGCACGGCTTCGGATGCCCGTTTTTTCCCCTGAAAATATCAGCGCGATCCTTAAGAATATGTTAGCGCTTTAGTGGAAAAACTAGTTACTTTCGTTAAAATATTTTGCTCCTGGTATCAAAAAGGATTTCGTCTGCCCCACCCCAAGTTGAGCGGGGCATGCTTACTACTTTTCAAACTAAAGGATCTGAAGGTTTTGAGGGAAGGTGAACTGTCAATTTGGCAGTTTTTTTTCCAGTTTAATGGTGGAGCAAACCCCATCCCCCACCCCCCCAAAAAAAACAAAAAACAAAAAACAAAAACAAAAACAAAAACAAATGATAGACATTTTTGATAAAGACTAGGGGGCATTGTTGTTTTGATGCAGTGGCTGTGTGGACATAGTACAGTTCTTTTTGCCATCTGGAATGTGGGCCTACATTGTAGCTGTTGTTGTCAAGAGCAGTTCTACGCATCGTGCACACGTATGTGTGACTGCATGCCCTTTAAAGAGGCAACACAAATTACCGTAATGTCTCATTCATGTCCGGAAGTATTGCCGTGGATGACCCACTTTAGTGCCGTGTGGTGGCCTTATTCTCAAGCAGGGTCTAAGGTCTATCCCCGCCACCAGTCCTCATCATCCTCCCAAATGACGTGATACAGTGCACCCTTTATGTGTAATGGATTGGTCAGGTGGTAAACTCATCAACATGTTTTCCCCCAAGGGATTTTCATCTTCCCAGGCTGCTCTGCAAAAAACGTGTTGTGTATCAAATCCCCTTGGTGGAGTAGCGGGGAATCTGCTGCTGCTTGCCGAGATGAGAGTGTGTAAAGTCAGTTTTGATTTTATCAATGCAAAACTGGCTCCCCCCTTCCTGGTAATAAAATGTATAGTACATGCCCCTCGTAATGCGGTGCCATTGGGAAGGATATGATGGCGTACCGATATATGTGTGTTTTTGGTGACAGTGTATGTGTGTGTGTCAGTGTGTACAAATGCTTGTGTGTTTGTGTGTTTGTGTGTATTATGTGTATAGGTATATAGCTGTAGAAATGATAGGAAATGTTGGTAAATGTATGTCCTTGGAGGGCATTCTGATATTAAAGCATCAGGTGTCCAACCTGTTGTTTGTGTTCTTTAGATGGGCATGGATGGGGGAATGGAAAGGACAGACACATACAATGTGCTACTAGTATAGTACATCCATGTATTTATTTTTGTGTCCTCCTTGAACCAGACCATCACACTATCATGTAAAATACCTGTATATGGGACTTTCTTGGGTCTGTATGTATGTATCACATGTGGTGGTATAAATGTTCCGGTAAAGCCAGGCCATAGTACTACATGTATCACTGGAAATCTTTGACTTGTTTTGTCTGTGTACGGTTTGTACATGTCCTCATATAAAATCGAGTCAGTTCTTTGTACTATCATGTGAAGTCTATAAATGACTTTTAATGGGATGAACAAGTTGTATTTGAGTGTGCATGTCTGTGTCTGTACATGGTGTGTATTTGTTGGTAGTGTGAAAATACCAAGGAGTGAGAAGGCTGGCCCAGTGCAGATAAATTTGAGAATCCCCATTTGAATTGTTTAGGCCTACAGCTTTCTTACTGATCTCTACAAGAGAACCAATACAGCCGAAAAATCTCGACTGCAGTCAACTCTTACCAATGATCACTTCAAGGAATTGCTGGGTTTGCCCAAGGGTAAAAGAATAAAAGAAGTCAATAGTTTATTGTCTCTACTGGCTCTTATCCCATTTTATTTATCTTTTTCGAAGAACCATTAGAAAGTGAAGGCCGATAGTATGAAAGTAGAAATGCGTAGCTCGTGTATTAACTATAAAAAAAGCACAATGGGAGACTTCCCTTCTCCTTTGTATTCATACATTAGTCATAAATTTGTGTACAGCTGTATCTGGAAAAATACCAACATTGTACAGTATGTAATTTGGGGGACATTACCAGAAAAATATTAAGAATTCTTTGTTTTGTTTCAAAATGATTACAGGAGACATCTTCAAGATGTGTTTTTAAAAAGTAAAAACCACTTGCAGGGAAAATTCCTAGGATTCTGCCTCAATATCTCTGAGCACAAGATACAATTTTTTTGTTCAAATATTATTCAGAGTGTTCCAATGTACATCAGTATGCATGCATCTCAGAAATGATTATGAGCAGATATGGCCTTACACACGTTTTTAATAGTTCTGTGAAATGGTTGTTACATAGAGCATGGGGATCAACAAAATCATAGTGGTTGCACTGAATTCACCACACATCACACTAATCAGAGACACAGTTTCTCCTGTACTTGTTATGATGTTAATACAGAACTAGTATTATTTTAAAAGAAAAAACTTGTCTAAAAGGGCATTTAAAGACCTGTTAATGGGGGGGGGGGGGGGACATCAATGCTACATTTCACTATTTATTGTGAAAACTAGTGTTTCATATGATTAAGTATTTGTTATTCATGTGTGATAGATTCACTTGCAGAGTTTTCAAGAGCTTCTTTATTATTGCTTAATCTTTACTGATTTTTATATTTGCAACACATTGTAGGAGATATAAATTCTCTTCCATGTCTTTGGAATATTGACATTCACGTACATGCAGTTTTGACTCACACGTTTGAATAAATTTAACTGGTTTCACTTGATCTGTCCATAACTTAAAAATACAATGTACTACATGTAGTACACATCTAATCTAATGATGAGCATATCTTCTGAATACACTGTATGTGGGAAGTGACACATACATATATGTAGAGTATAAGAGCAGGTGGCAAAATTTGCCCATAGCATTTTATTTCCACATCATACAGATGAGTATCACTCCCTTGCTCAACTCTATTGACAATTACTTGTAAAGGGAAGCATGACCAGAATTTGGCATTATAACTTTCTGTGTTCATGTATGCAATGTAATACATACAATGTACAAGTGTACATTGCGAAGAAGTTGATGGTTCCCAGTCAGGTCAGGTTTTTCTTTGGGCTCCCAAGACACACCTTCCTGGAGTCCAAACTTTTCCATGGACTTTGTTCAGTAGCAGGGGACTGTGTTTGCCCAAGCTGCATTCCATTTTGGCACATGAAAAGTTCTTGTGTACTTCAACATTCTGTACATCAAAAGAGGGGAAAGACAAACAATGGCAACATGAATTGAATAATGTGCAGTATTCTCACTTGTAAAAAGTTGAGCTGAAGTATAAATTGTTTGCAAACAGTGCATAAAAAAACACAAGTTCAACTCAAATGTGGTATAAACATGTCAAGTATTCTTATTATAGGTATTTTTATCTTGGGTTACAATTATTTCTTTGATAACATCAAAGAAATGAATTCCCTTGCATTAAACTTTATGTGAAGTACAATGTACTAAGGACATGGGTGATTTTTGTCTTTTTGATAACGTAACATTAAGGAATACCTCTAATACATTTGAAGTTATTACATAAGAATTTAACTATAATTTATCAAATCAAAGCACCCTTGTACCTTCATTCTGTTGAAATAATCTTGCCTTCGCACCTCCCTGCTGATACTGAAGCAAATTATGCATTGTAAGGATGATGATCATATTTACTGTTTTAAAAGGTTACCTAGTAATGTAAGGATTATAGCACATTACTGTTATTTTGTACACTTTAAATTGCATTAAAAATATTTCAGAAGCCAAGTGGTTATGAAAATAATGTGTAGAGTGACGTAATGATGTTAATATGGAATAGAATATATATATTTTTTTAATGTATGAATGAAATGCAAAGTCTGAATTTTTATTATTTCTCTCGGAGTATCTCTTCTCAACAAAACTTAACGGGCATGTGCGCATTGCCCATGTACAATTGTCTGTCCTTGTTTTATTTCTGAATCAGTTGGAATATTAAGTTTGTATTAATGTAGTAATCCTGTGTTAATACTTTTGTTTTCAGTGAAAAACTACGTTGATCATGCATTGTACCCAAAGAATATGACATGTTTAAAACAGATATTGTTTATTGTTACCAGCCTCTATCAAAAGTACAACATTTAGAATACATGTACAGCTGTTCAATAAAAACAAACAAACCCAAAAACATTTAAAGTGTGGAGCATGCCATTGATGCAAGAAAATTATTTTGAGATTTGATGAGTTAATACAATGTAAGCGTACAGTATGTAACATTGTAATATTTCAAGTTTAGCGAAATACATGTATCAGGAATCTCGGTATTTGAAGAATAATTTAGCCACTGAAAAAGGCATGATATTTTTCTAGAAGATGAAATCCATTTTGCACTGCAATTTAATTATTTTATTACAGTACTGTATTCCTAGTCACTGGTTTCAATGTTATTACGTATCTTTCCAGCACTGGAAACACAATCATATGAATGACGTAGTAGAGATGTTGACTCAGGAGTTCAGAGGCACATAATTGATGAAGGAGATGTATTTGTTTTTTCATTAATCCCATTTTCTATTCTAGCAAGTAAGCTTTAGTATGTCTCTAGATGTGTGACAGAATGATACATCTCTAGGTTTATTTTCGTCACTTGCTGAAAATCCTTGTGCAAATGCTAACCCCATTATGTGCAAAAAAAAAAGTGTGGCGTTAGTGGGGGTTACCGATCTGAAAGAAACAAAGAGAGAGAAAGAATGTTGCCGGAGACGAAAGAGAGATTGAGAGCGAGCGTTTTATTCACATTTTGGAATGTGATTAGATTAATTGATGATAGCAAGCACACCAATAACCCCCATCCTAAGCCTCGCGACGGAGACACCAAAATCAATAATTCGGGGAAAGGGATGGAGCGAGAGGGAAAGAGAGACGCGCCATGCCAAGATGGAGCGCCGCCACCATCTTCATCATCGGAGATGAGCCCTTCTCCGCTGTGGCTCTAGGAATTTTCGGTCCGCTCTTTTGACACCCACTCTGCATGGTTAATGGCCTTGTGCAAAGCCAGTATCTGGATGTGTCAGTTTCTTTTAATGCACACATACAACTCCTGAATGACAGAGAATAAAAAATTGCAGATGAATTCCAAAAAGCAGTGTATTGTCAGTTTAGCAAACTAAAACATTGTGTGTAGGAACAAAAAATGTGATGGATTGTGTCGGGCACTACAAGAACTGTTTCTCCCACTTTTCCCCAAGTGGGCATTCCAGCAGGGGCCCCTGCAACTCTTTGTTTGCTACAGAGTGTATGTATTCAACCCCCCCCCCCCCCCCCCCCCCCCGAGTGCCACGTTATTCTGAGACTGCAATGCATGAGCGCTTTAGAAGCGTTCTTGATAGAAATGCAGTACAGCAAAATTGTACAGAAAAATTACAAGCTTCGCTGTGATAATAGTTAATGACAAAGCTACAATTGTGTGGGTATTTCTCTTGCAAATGGCCAGTATTAGAAACAAATCGTTTTGTGCAAAATATGTGAAGTTGGCCAGCCATCGACTATAAAGTCAGGCATGTGGCTGTGGCACTCAAACAGAACGTAGCCCATTCACTTTACTATCCAGACAATGAGTTTTGGTTGCCCCAGATATGAGGCAAGTGGGCTTGTACAGTGTACATGTAGCATCCTGCTTTGTCATCATTCATATGGTGTATGCTTCTGAAATTCAATTGGACAGTGTTTGTTTGTGCAGTTTATCACTTTATTAGATTTAACTTTGTGCAAATATTCAATTTATAACAAAAATACAGAACATAATTGGGTCAATCCACGTCAAATCATCCAATTTTCAGAAAAGTTGTCACCCGACCCCCTCCGATTTTCTTTAAAATCGCACCAAATGTTCCCCAAAGTGTCTGACGGAAAATCCCAAAATATTTTGCCCCAAGGTCAGTTGGTTGCTAAGATACAGCCTCACATAGCAACCGATGCGCATTCCAAAATATTAGTTAAAAGAAAATTAGGCATTTTTGATTGATTGTGGTAGCATGGATATTCATGCAAAAGTGTTCATTATCTGGAAATTGAGAGAATATTATAGTCTTTGCAAGAAAAACTGACTGTGACGCGAAATTGACTTTTCGTTAACGTGCACAAGGTCACCGAAAATGGTGTTAAATGTTAATTTCGAAAATTTTAATGCATATTTAGAGGCTAATATCTTCCACATTTCATCACCTTAGGTTCTAAACTATTATGCTGTTGAAGGCTTTGACTTGCTCAGTAATTTTGAAAAAAATTCAGCGGATTCGTGCCCACCGTTTTTACGGAGAGCGCCCTCAAAGTTGACAAAAATGAAAAATGTGCCAAATTCAAGGTCACGGATCACCCTTCGTCCCACCTAGGAATGGCATCTTTTTTTTTGTATTGATAGACATTTACCTATATTATGGTGGGTTACCAAAGAAATTTTGCTCCCGAAATGTTCAATGGTAAATTTACCCCACTGAAAATGGTCGTAAACGGCCAAATTCCCATGTAATATCACATATTGGGTTTAGAGGACATTTCAAATGTCAATGCTTTCAAGATGAAAAGCCCTAGGCCTGTGATATTTGCTGTAGGGGTAGTCTGTTATACATATTTTAGTAATATATACCACAAAACGTTTTTATTACTTAATAATGACCTTGAAATTTAATCCAAAATTTGATAAAAACAATAAGTCGCTCATTTTCCTCATTGCACTGCATGTAATATGTGTTTTGAAAGACTTTTCACAGAGCAATATTTCAAGAATTATGAAAGCTGACAGGCTTACTTATTAAGGCTCTAAACTATTTGTGCTGTTCTTTCAGATTTAGTGTCAATTTGATCATGAATGTTATACCCTTGACCTTGAAGTGCTTCTAAAAATAGCTGTAAATTTGTTTACTACAAATTACACACACAACAGTTGTTTTATGGCATAACATACTAGTCATTCTTTCACAGACACAAAAGTTTTTATGGTGTAAATGTTATATACTGGAATAAATCTATAGGTTCTTGCAAGATATGTTAAAATTAATTACTTTGTTCTGACAATGACCCTGAATTTATGACCTTCAAAATCAGGAGAAATGCCTATTCCTGCCCATAAAGACCTGTATTTAAGTACATAATAATAATAGTTGATATTATGGACATTGCGCCCAACACATAAGATTCTTATTCTAGCCTGTGAAATGTACATTAAAAGCACTGAGAGTCTTCTTTTTGGGGGGATTTGTTCTGTAACTTATGACAACTTCCAAAATCATTTCCATTCTTATGTATTTTCTTGTTTTTGAAATATTTGTTATGTATTTCCTTGTTTTTTATTTTCTACAGCATTTGTGTTTTTTTTATTGAAAATTGTCACAGCCCACTTTTTCTACCATAATTTGAATAGAATTAATCAAAGTGATGGATAGTAAAAATGGTCAAGTTTTTATGAATTTCACCACAAAGTACTGTTTTCCATAGGAAATGCACACAAAATCACGAAATATTACTGTCCCCTTTTGTGATTGATATTGAGGGTCATTGTCAGAACAAAGCAATTAATTGTAACGTATCTTGCAAGCACGTATAGATTAATTCCAGTAAATAACATTTACACTCTAAAAAGCTTTTGTGTTTGTGAAAGAATCACAAGTATTATCATGCCATAAAACACCTGTCATTGTGTGTAATAAAATGTGTAGTTAATAAATTTACAGCTATTTTTAGAAGCACTTCATGATCAAGGGTATAACATTCATGATCAAATTGACACTAAATCTGAAAGAACAGCACAAATAGTTTCGAGCCTTAATAAGGTAGGCTGTCAGCTTTCATAATTCTTGAAATATTGCTCTGTGAAAAGTCTTTCAAAACACATATTACATGCAGTGCAATGAGGAAAATAGAGCGCCTTATTGTTTTTATCAAATTTTGGATTAAATTTCAAGGTCATTATTTTGTAATAAAAGTGTTTTATGGTATATATCACTAAAATATGTATAAAAGACTACCCCTACTGCAAATATGACAGGGCTAGGGCTTTTCATCTTGAAAGCATTGACATTTGAAATGTCCTCTAAACCCAATATGTGATATTACATGGGAATTTGGCCGTTTACGACCATTTTCAGTGGGGTAAATTTACCATTGAACATTTCGGGAGCAAAATTTCTTTGGTAACCCACGATAATATAGGTAAATGTCTATCAATACAAAAAAAAATGATGCCATTCCTAGGTGGGACGAAGGGTGATCCGTGACCTTGAATTTGGCACATTTTTCATTTTTGTCAACTTTGAGGGCGCTCTCCGTAAAAACGGTGGGCACGAATCCGCCGATTTTTTTCAAAATTACTGAGCAAGTCAAAGCCTTCAACAGCATAATATTTTAGAACCTAAGGTGATGAAATGTGGAAGATATTAGCCTCTAAATATGCATTAAAATTTTCGAAATTAACATTTAACACCATTTTCGGTGACCTTGTACACGTTAACGAAAAGTCAATTTCGCGTCACAGTCAGTTTTTCTTGCAAAGACTATAAAGTTCTCTCAATTTCCAGATAATGAACACTTTTGCATAAATATCCATGCTACCACAATCAATCAAAAATGCCTAATTTTCTTTTAACTAATATTTTGGAATGCGCATCGGTTGCTATGTGAGGCTGTATCTTAGCAACCAATTGACCTTGGGGCAAAATATTTTGGAATTTTCCGTCAGACACTTTGGGGAACATTTGGTGCGATTTTAAAGAAAATCGGAGGGGGTTGGGTGACAAGCACTGGATGATTTGACATGGATTGACCCAATTGTAGTTGCTAATGATGGCATAGCCAGGGATCAGCTGCCTGCAAATCGTATGTTTGGATTCAAAGGTTAAAATCAGAGGCAAGTGTGTGCTTTTGCATTCGTATAGTTAGAATTATGATAAATAGCAAGTACCACTCTAATTTGTTGGCACCATTGTTATTGGCAAAATACTACGGTAATAAATACTGCAGTACTTCACGTGGTACCATTCTCATTCACAAAATACCATGGTATTTCCAGCCCGAAAGTACACCTCTCTGAGGCAAGTACATGTACTGCAAGTGTGCATAAATCTCCTACTCTAACTATTGTACAGGGAGAAGACAGGAAGTGTGTCAGATCATGCGAGAAATACATACCTCTTTATCAGAGGTGCAGTGCTGCAGGTACATCTTTGTGAAATGATTCATGCTCAGTTCTAGCATGTACGCATTCCTTGCAGAGTTTGAATTTAAATACCACCCTATGAAATACCATGGTACAAGTTTGTACATGTTGTATGTCGTGATGTATGTATTCTGTGGTGCATTTTTTGGGTTAATTTGCATTCACAGTAAGTATTACTGTGCCAAAAACTGAGGTGTTTCATGTCTAATGTGTGAATGGGCCTTAGATGAAGGAGTGTGATGGGTGGAAAGCCAACTGGTATGCACATGTCTCTTCTGGTTGATTTACTGATTTCATGCATTGTAGTATTGCACCAGGACATGTTTGTAGTGTCCTTTAATATTTTGTGAATTTTGTCACACAGGGTAAACTGCATAGCATAGCATAGCATAGCAGAGCTGTGGTTAGATCAGGTTTTTTTTTTTTTATAGGCGGCATAAAGCACTTTTCAGCACCACAAAGCAGTTCAAAACTGCCTATGATAAAAGTGAAACTTTAATGCAATTGTTGTTGTTTTTTTTTTATCCAGTGCCAATGTTACAGTACATTTTGCTTGTTTTATGATTTTTTTTAAAGGACAAGAGTATTGAATGCATGATTTTATATTTTCAAAGATAATTGCATGTTAAAGGACAAGTTCATATTTAATTTGTCAAGTACATGTGGATTGAGTGAATGCAGCAATATTAGTAGGACACTTCAGTGAAAGTTTGAGGAAAACCCATTCAAAAGTTACTAACTTTTAACGTTTCTGCCCAGTCACTGCTGAATGAAAAGACTACTACAGTTTGTTATAGTAGAACAATCAAAGAAAATGTAGAGAGAATTCTGCAAAATTGTATTTTTTGAAAAAAAGTATGCATACCCTTGACTTGTTACTGATTCCTCTACCTTCTGAAAGAGGCAAGTCAAGTGCTCTTTTATTATGGGAGAAAAGTGATAATATGTTGAATTTTCTGTATATTTTCGTTATATCTTTTTTTCTACTCATGTGACATAACAAACTGTTTAAATAGTCTTCTCATCCAGTTATGGTGGCACTGAAACTTCAAAAATTCATAATTTTTAAACAGGTAGACCCATTTTTCTCAGAGCTTCCCTAATATATTTACTGTAAAATATTGCTGCATTCATTCAATCCAAGTGTGTATTACGATGAACTTGTCCTTCAAGCTTGATAGCAGTTCAGTGGAAAGCAAAATGTGTGAAAATTGTCATGCTGCCAAGAGTCTTATAATGTACATAAGCACATGTATGCAATTCTTAACTTCTTTAGCACTTTATGCTCTGCTGATGGTCATGAAATGAATACCATCTTCCTGGCATTGGTACACATTTACAATATATCAACAGGTGCCAGGTATTTTAGAATTATTTGACCCCAACCATAACAAGAGTAAGTTAATGATATAGCTTTCTTAAGACACCATAAGGTATTCTATAATGAGGCGTTGTAACACTTTTCCCCAACTTCTCTTTTCCAGTCATCTTTGGCTTGTGCGCCAATCAGGAAAATGGCATGTACGTCACCAAGATGGACCTCAACAACTTCATCGCTGCATGCGATGGCAACTCACCTGGAGTGGATCTGGCAGAGCTGTTCTCAGAGGTAGGAACTAACCCTTAAACCCGTTGAAGACTAGTCCTGAGTATACTCGGACAGGTGTCTATGGGAAATGCGAGCTGTAGCGAAATCAACCCGTCCTCAGTGAGTTAAGATAGGGCTAGGAGAGGAGCAGGGGCCCTTTCAGTGGGCCTTGAAATCCATGGCCAGCTTTGACCAATCTCAGCTAGGATCTGGTTTGTAAACACATAAGAAACGTGTCTCCGTGCTATTCAAGCAATTTTTCGTGGGTCAGTAGGCAAACTTATATCATGTTGCTCGCTGCATGTGCACCTCATACAGTGCACTCCCGTTATATTAACAAACACGGTTATAACGAACACGGTTATAACGAAATTCCGGTTACAACGAAGTAACAATTTCGGCTCCAACATTATCAGGTCTATGTTTTTTTATTGTTTATTTGTTCAGTTACAACGAAATTTCGACACAACGAAAGAAAAATGCCGGTCCCGAGCACTTTGTTATGACAGAAGTCCACTTTATCACACGTGGCGGATTGTGATATGTGGCAGATGATTTGTGATCGAGTTTGGTTCAATTCTGGGCGCACATTTGCAGTTGGATAATGCGATCCGTAAAACACAATTGAGGAGGAGGAGGAGCTCAGCTTGATCTTGCATTCTCTTCTTCCATGATGTGTGCATATGTGATGATACATGATACTCTTGCATGATATGAGCTCATCAAGGGTTACATCATCTGTGGACAGGCCAGGGAGCTTGTGGCAATGCTCATAATGTATGGAATACCATGTGGTGAAAGACGAGTGCCATTTCAGAGTCTGAACACCCCATAATTCATATTAAACAACCCCAGAAAATGCCTCAAAATCTCATTCCAAAATTGAAATCAGTTAATATTATAAATAAGTATTTCAATGACCAGTCATGGAAATTGTGACAAAGCACATGTATAGTATTTCATTTTGCGAAACAAAAATGTCTTCCCAGAGTCTGAACGCTCCAAAATTTTTAAAAGACCCTGGAAAATGTCTCAAGATCTCATTCCAAAATTGAGATCAGTTTTTATTTCTAGTATTCTGTTGACAGGCTGTGGAACTTGTAACACAGCTCATGTGTAGAATATCATTTCTTGAAACACAAGTGTCTTTTCAGAGTCTGAACACTCCATAATTCCTTAGAGACACTGGAAAATGGCTCAAGATCTCATCCCAGAATTGAGATCAGAACACTTTCTGTGCTCCCAGGAACAAATGCTCTCTCTTTCATTCAATGGAATAGTAAAAGAAACAAAAAATGATTCAGTCTGTTACAAATTACATGTAGATCTTTGGCTTTATAGAGAGAAATATAGAATTTTACTTATCAGTTCTGTTTTTATTTATTTATTCATTTCATTATTCTTATTCTTATTCTCTCTCTTTTTTTTTTTGGGGGGGGGGGGGGAGTTATTTGTCATTTTCTGCTATCTGTATACACAAAAATGTATTCTTTTTCACTGGAGAACAGACTCCATGCATGCACAACTGCTGAATAGACCCACCAGCAATTTAATTCTTTTTGGGGTAAACTGTGGAATTATCTGGCATATGAAAGTAAAGCTTTGCAGGAAGTGGAGGAATGATTTTTTAGAAGACTTTCTTATTTGTCAAGGACATGCATTTAAAAAAAAAGGTGAAATTTCACTGGACACTGGAACTGCACAAGAAGTGTACAAACCCATAGCCAACACTTGCAATCCAATCTCAATGATTTGCATGATCATGATTTTTTGATTGTTCTTTGAAAATCTCTCCACGTGACCATGAACACAAGGATTGTAAACAAACAACAAGCAAACAAACAAATGAACAAACAGAAAACCTGAGAAAAAACAAAAAGCACTGACACCTATGGGTCTCCAGGGATGTAATGCTCTCGACGGAAGCAGTCTCATTTCCTGATCTTCGAAATGACTTCCACGCACCGCTGTCAAAACCGAACGGCGGCTACCTACGTCAATGAGTGAGCACCTTTAGCTCAGGCAGATCTCGTGGACGGCAGAAACCAATTTGTGGTGGCTGAAGGCCAGAGTTGGTGGTAGAACCATTAACATGGTATTAACATTCACACATCGCTACAAAAAAATAGGAGAAGATAAATGACAATTGTGTCCATAGTTTCCAGGCACAATGCAGTGGATGTTTGCATAATATATTTGATAATGAGAAAGCTCAATTCATTGAGGGGGGGGGGAATACTCATTAATTTCAGAACTATTTTACTGTTTATAAATGAACCCTGGCTGGCATATTATGTGCTTCCGTACATGCTCTTGTCCATTGACTGTTGCTTTGGGATATCCCTGTAGACAGGTGTTTAGAATGTTTACCCATGAAGACACCTGTTCATTTCACATATTGTGTCAAGTTTGGTGGCAGCCATTCGCATTGTAAATGCGGGGTCACTGCCAGTCATATCCATTTTTTGTCAAAGTCTTTGACTGCTTGCATGGAACATACCGTACAAATTGTTCTGTAGTTATAATCCAAACATCACTGCTACTAGCATACATGATTTTTGACACATAATGTACACTATCCTTAATTTATGTGGGGCTTTTCACATTGCTTGTGAATGGAAGTGAAAATCTTGTACAGTCAGTCCTGAGTAAATTGATGAAGTTTGTCAAGCAAAAAATGGCAAAATCCTGCCCAATCAAAGGTACAATTGTACACAGTTGTTAATACAAAACTTTGACTAAAACAGCCATAACTCTAGCGAGGAATATTCATTGATGGTATGATCTAATTAAAAGAAGGAATAAATTATGATTAGTCAGTTTCTTCTGTGAAAGGACAGTAGGAAAAGAAAAAAGGTGTGAGTCAAAGGTCACAGAACTTTGATTAAATTTGTTACTTTCTGGGAAGAACTTCAGCCAGAAATGTTCAAGAATGATATTACATTATGCGCTAAGAAGGATAGAAGTTCAATGAAATATATTTTTATTGAATGATGGGTAAAAGGTGAAAGGTCAAAGACCACTTACATTAGATTATAAATAGCTGGAAAAAAAAATGTTATTTTCTTGCCGTAACTTCCACTTTGAAGGTCCAGAAATGATTCAATGTGGTATGAAGATGAATAGAAATTACTTGGGAAATATTTTTTGCCTGCAAGGGGGTCTAAAATTCAATCCTCAGAGTCGTTTGATGTTAATGATCAGTACAGTAGACTTCATAAAATGAACCAAACTTATTGCGGAGTGTAGTGAAAAGTTGACTGTGCACTGCAGTTGGATTGCTCTAGTTTGAAGTACATAATGTACTTGTAAGTTTGTTGGCTGCTAGTGGTCAGGTCTCCCCTCAATAGATCGTAGGTTCAAAGGCCGAGTACTTCCCACAACCAACACTTGTTCTTGTCCGTTGTCTGGCTTCTAACGACAGCTACAGTATTACACACACTATCATGCAGTGAGCCAGTGTGTAGATTGAACTCTAATGGTAGAGTTAATCGTGGCAGGAGTGGCAGTAGCCAAAACCTTAGAGAGAAAAAAAAAAGATCCAACATACTGTAGAAGCTGTTATTTTTGTGAGGGTTTAATTTTCACAAATTTTACGAATCACTGTTGGGCTGCGAATTTAACAATGAAAATATCACCACCTGATACATTAGCAGAATGAACGGACAGGCAGTAGTGCACTTGACTGAAATACCCTTGGTGTCAAATCGTGATAACATCAACTCATGAAAATGTCTGTGACCTCATTTGCAAAATATCAATGCGAAAGAAACAGCTTCTACAGTTGTACACGTAGAGGTTGTACAGTGTATGTGTATGTTTGTGTGTGTATGTGTGTGTGTAAGTGATGGTACAAAAAAAAATGC
Organism: Diadema antillarum; assembly: GCF_040938485.1. NCBI lineage: Eukaryota > Metazoa > Echinodermata > Echinoidea > Diadematoida > Diadematidae > Diadema > Diadema antillarum. The sequence goes on from NW_027271175.1 coordinate 102,581, forward strand.
CTTTGAGTGTCTGACCACATACTGTAGTATTTCAATAGATACTTCAGAGGAGTTGCCCTTGGCTGCGAGAATGGCACATCATTTATGTGGTATTTGCTAGTTTTCCTGTTTTTCCCCCTTTTTCTAATTCTGCATCAAATGTCAATGATTTTTAAATTCCTTGTGTGAGAGACTGGTCTTTCTCTGATTCTGCTTGAGCAGATGTTTCAAGGACACAGTCTTCCGGAAGATGTATGGGAGACTAAAAGCCCATTCTCCTCTGAAATATATAGAAACAATTTGTCAGTGTTGTGCTTAATAGTAAACACACTGACATGATGCACATGGCTTTGATCTCTGTCACTTTACCAGTATGCATGGCACATTGGACCTCTGCCATACTGGAGGATTTACCGGCATTAGCAGAGACGTAAATTTCTGAGTTGTGGTCTAACCATCAGCCATGCTCTCGATGCTATTACAGAGTTTCACTACTTAGTCGCTTCTCAATTTTTATAGGTCACAGCGTTGTGACTGCAGTTAAATCCAGCTAGCAATGCTAGCAGTGAATGCAAGCATAATGAATGTCGGCCACTTAAATGCTGTATGAGTGCATTTGTACCAAATCATGGTTTGATTTGATATTATGTACAGATGGTACACACGATAATGAAAGTTAAAGGTTTATATCTCAAACTAAAATACCCATGACTGACATTATATGGAATTGAGAAAGAAAACGTACAGAAACTAATAATTGTCAACATAAAATGAGGAGGACGAGTATAGCAAGGCTGAATTTGAAAATGTTGCATTTTTCGTACGTGCACATCCTGTAAAAGGGTTCGATAAATGTTAATTATTCACATTTTGTGCACAAGTCAAACTGACTCATATGCATTCTACTAAAATCTGATCTTATGTACCATTTTTAATATGGCTAACCAGTGATCCTAAGTCCCCAGTATTCAGTTCTCATTCCAAAGTCTGAATATACCACAATACATACATTTTATAGATACCGTACACTGTATAATGTAAGCAATATGATTTGATTGGGTGAATAAGAGTCGTCGTATATATTGTCTCCTGTCCGCAGTGTATTTTATGTTTATCTCTCCCTAGGTAATTGGTCATGCATGTATTGACTGGGACTGACCTTTTCTTCTGCCACCCTGCCAAGTTTTGCTCAGTCCAGTCATTATTACTCATCCCCATCCAGAATGGCCATGTCTTCTTCACTGACCCCTCTGACCTCAGTCTTTCCCTCCTTACTCCCCCCCCCCCCCCCCCCATCGTCATCCCAGGAGCAACAAATTTGTTTGGGATCTTGACTGCGGCTCCTATTAATTTGCCGCCCTCGTAAAATTTGCGAGAGCTCCGATGCCCTGCATGGAGCTGTCATTAGCAAACGATCAGCTGACGAATGAAATGTGGACCGCTTTAAGAATTCTTTTTAGCAGCAGCTTTAATTTATATACTAAGAATTCCAAGATGCAATTTTTTTCCCCCTCATAGTTCAAACTTTACTTACTTTTGTGCTAAAATCAGTGCTGCATTGTGGTATATGAATAAATATTAAGACTTTGCTCAAGCATCAAACATGAAATGCTTGAAGTGTAAAGTATTAAAAAGAAATGTTGGTCCGTGTTCATATTTTGTGTTTGGTTGTAAATTCCAAGGGGTTATCATGGATTGTGACTCCACTTATCTTTGCTGTATGTGGGGTAGAAAATGAGCATCAACAACTAAGTATTTGTACATCTGCGTGGAGAGCAAAAATGAATATCACACACTTTCCAAGCAATCCTCCGAGAAGGATGCTGTACAGTTCACATTGTCTGCATGTGCAGCCGTCAATGCAAGGTTGCTATGGATGCATGTGGAATGTAAATCATTAGAAACCAGTGTACTTAAAATCAAAGTGTGGCACAATTTGCATCTGATGTACTATATGGTTATGATGAATTTGGTGATTCATCTTGTAGTGGAACGGGCTTGATATATTTACATAGAGTCTAATGTGTGTAGGCTCACTATATGCACTGGACTTCACCTTCAGAGGAATGCCATTTTTATTTTGAAGTTACTATTTTACCCCTGGTTACCTCTGTCAGTAGACCTACTGCTGATGGAGGTTATGTTTTCGGTTCTGTATCTAAATAATGCATGTTTGTCTGTCTGTCTGTGTACAAGGTAACTCAAGAACGGATGAATGAATTTTTACAAAATTTGCAGGGTGCATTCATAATGAGGAAAGAAAGAAAGAATTAAGTTTTGGGGTCATGAGGTCAAAGGTCATAGGGTCATAAAGGATATAGAATAAGCTCAATCTTCCACTAACTCAAGAATGGATTATTGGATTTTCACCAAACTTGCAGGGTGTGTTTATAATAAAGTCGAAAAGAATTTTTAAAAAAAAATTTGGGTGTCATGAGATCAAAGGTGACAGGTCATAGGGGTCATAAAGGACTTGAAATAAGCTTACTGTAAAAGTGGATATTTTCATGTAATTTTTTTGCGCTAGATCAGATAAGATGAATTTTGCATGTCTTTAAATTCAGCAGAATTAAGGCATTAACTACTGGAATGAATAGCAAGCAAAAATGTTTTCATGTTTTTATTTTCGCACTAGTTTATGGTTGCACGAAATGCGTAAAAACTTTCCACACAAGGAAAACTTTCCACACAGGGAAAATTTCCACTTTCACAGCAATCTCCCAATAACTCAAGAACAGATGATTAGATTTCTCCAAACTTGCAGGGTGTGTTTATGATGAAATAAGAAAGACACATTTATATTTGGGATCATGAGGTCAAAGGTCGTAATGCCATAGGGTCATAAAGGACATAGAATAAGCTTAATCTCCCGATAACTCACAATGGATGATCATATTTTCACCAAATTTACTGCATACATCTGTAGATGTCTCTATAAATGGTGATATTTTGATCATGGCTGCTTGGCAGAGGTCTGCTGTCTTGGAGTGCTGTTCTTTCTCTTTCTCTACTTTTGGTGATCATCATCATTGTTACTTTTATGATAATCGTCTGTGTACAGTAGATAATTTTGATGATCATTATTTAGTGAATTTTCATTGGTTTATTTTTGCAATCCAAACAGCAGAGGGTTAAAGCATGTGTATATACAATGTATGAAGCTGATGCCAGTTGTTGCTGTCGAAGAGACATAGCGTTTGTCGGAATTTCGCTCACGTTTTCTTTGAAATTGCGGTGCAAGGCGTGAACCATGAAGTGCCTGAGGAAAGGAGAGGATGTGGGCTGGGATATCCATCTCATGCTAATAATGTTTTCATCATGACCCCGAGTGGTACGTTTGTAAAATAATGTCGCGGAATACTACCATGCTGTACCAAATGCATGTGAGTCATCAAATGAGGCTGTAATGAGTCTGCTTGTGACGACCAATCCCACCCTATATGCTCTGTGTATAAATGTATGTGTGTGTATGTGTGTTTGTGTGTGTTTGTGTGTGTGTGTGCCTCTGCCTACATCTGTATAAGACTATTAGTACTATGACTCAGTATCAGAGATGCATACAGTCATTTCTATTAGGAAATGGCCTCCATTTTTTTTTCCAATCTAATGACCATCTACATTTAAAAGCTCTGGGGAACCCAAGAGGTACAACAAATGTAGTATTCTTACATTCATTTTGGCTTACTTTTCTACAAAAAACAAGAACAAAATCACCATTTATTCAGAAGTGCAAGATATTGATGATGGGTAAGGGTTATATTAAATGATGTATGAACGGTGAAGGACACGTAAATGAAAGTTATCAATTTTATAGCATTTGATACTTGCCGTAACGCATAATTATTTATGCCATCTGCCGGGCCATTCTAAACTGCCTTTGGGGGGAAATTGTGATGAAAAGGAACTTCATTTTTAGAATGACTTTCATCATCTCCAATGGTGAATGTCATACTGTCCTTTGGAGGAGTTTACTTAAAGTTTGATGGTCATGGGTGAACCAGTGAGATGAATGTGTTCCATTGACTGGTCTCGAGTGCAATGAAACAAATTTGATATGTAACAGTAATTGTCTGAACCAGACGAATAATGACAGAGTCGTAACCATTAAATGTTCAGAAGTAAAAACTAAAGTGCCTGTGAAATGTTAACTTCGAAGGTCAAGACTCTTTGGTGTGACTTGAAAGTCATATATTAAATGCTTGGTGTGTCACATATATTTCACAAATCGTTGGAAAGAAATGTAAGATAACAGAGATTTTCCAGATCTGATAGCAAATAATGTGTCAGGACAATTACCCCCCCCCCCCCAAAAAAAAAAAAAAAAAGAAAAAAAAAAGAAAAAGAATACTGGTTGGTGATATAGTAAGAGTAAAGATTAGGGTAAGGGTTAGGGTTGGGGTTAGAATTTGGGTTAGGGTCAGGATTAGTTCCAGGATTAGGATCAGGGCTAGGGTCAGCGGAAGGGTCTGGGATAATTGTCAAGGGGGTAATTGTCCTAGAACCATCAATATGTACACATCCTCAAGGGTAGTGTAGTGAATTCTTTGAAGTGCTTGAAATCAAGATACATTGTACACCACACTATGGTCTCTTTCTGCAACATATTCTACAACACATTATTCTATGCATAATTATGACTTCATCATGTGATCTATCTGGCTACTACAGTGTACAGTGTATAAAGACATTTGCACAGGAAACCAAAGTGATATTTCTATAAATTTCTAATACTCCAGTGACACTGATATTGCATATGTCAGGCATTTGCTGATCTGCTTGTTTGAGCTACTGTATATGCCGAATATATCCAGGGTTCGAAATTGGCGATGGTCCGCTGGCCATTGGCCACCCAAAATCAGGTCGGACTAGCTAAAAATCATAAAATTCTGAAGTTACTAGTCCGTCTGGCTTGCCAAAATATTGCTTCAGTGTTAAAATTGATTCTAAGTAGTCCGCCTGGCTAGTTCAAAAAAAAGATAAGTGCGACCCCTGATATCGCAAGGTTTTTATTTTCGCGATTTTCGCGAGTCAGCTGCTATTCGCGAAATTAAAAACACATGAAAATATTGACTTAAATGCCAATTTGAATGTGACGTACGCGTTACATATCTCCGTTCAGTACACGACTCCATGATCGCGAATTTAACCACTTGCGAAATTGTCGGGAAGTCCGGATTTGCGAAAACTTAGACTCGCGAAATATATGACGTATACAGTATTAATCTCAGTCAAAACAACATTCGTTTCAACATGGAAATTCTGCCGATCTGTTAGCTTCGAGAGTTCTCTTGCAGTGAAGGCCAAGAATACTCAATGAAGGAAGTGTCAGCAGGGGGCCATTTCATGAAGTGTTTTGTCAGACTAATTTTTCTGACAAACTGTTATAAGCTACTGAAATCCTTGCATGTGATTGGCTGAGAGAAAATTTGTCCGACAAATTTGTTGGACAAAATGCTTCATGAAATGCACCCCCAGATTTCACTCTATTATGCATGGTTTTTGCATGAGTCGATTGTCTAATTATGTATGTATGGGCAGGTAGAAACTGTACTTGCTGAGAAGGGTGATGCAGGGATGATACACTTGTACAAGTAGGCCTACCAGGTGAAGAACCACACTCATTTTGACACTCTTAGCATCCCCCACCCGTACACAACGTACACATGCAAGGGTGACCCTGAATAGTTCTGGTGTTAAAGAATTAATTTCTTTATCAAAGTTGTATTTAATGCCACAAATCAACCTCTGATGTAAAGCATTCATAGTAAATTCTCAGGCGATGCTAAGTAACATTCCATACTTCCATTATCACTTAGACATAGTGTGATTAAGGGTTTATTAAGCGATGCTGTTGTATCAAGCAGGCGAGTGCAATGAATTTGATTGTCAAGTTGTGAAATTAAACTTATCAATCCTCCTTGTCTTCACAATGGGAATCGCAACATGGAGGATTTTGTAACTGTCACTGTGTACCGACACAAGGCCGGCCAAGTGTAATTAATGACATTCTTTAGCCCAGCCGAGAATGAATGAGTTAATTTGGCATGGGCCATTGAACACTGAACGGTTCCTTTTTTTGGATCGCCTGCCCTTCACATCAGTGATATGCATGCATATCCATCTCTTCCTCGACTTCAAGGGGGGAAAAGTGCATTTCCAGCCGTTTGTTGTGGGCTTGATGAGTTGCTGTCTTCAAGGCCTATGTGGCTGTTCAGAACTTCTTTTTAATGATTGCTTGGGATATCACAGTCGAAAAAAATTGTCACTGGCAAAAAGGGAAGTAACCAAAAAACAAAAAAAAACCTATTACAGCTGATTTGTTTCTTGGTCCATGTCTGTGTCTGTAGTTTTATCTCCCACATTCAGATGATTGGTCGAATCTTGCATCGGGAAACAATTGTATTTGATCTAGGGCATTCATTGATGTTTTGTTTAGAATAGCTGCTGTTATTGTTGTTGTTGTTATCATTACAGTCAAACCTGTCTCTAGTGGCCACCCAAGAGAGACAAAAAAAAGTGGCCGTTGTAGACAGGCGGTCGCTATGGCAGGTTTGACACGTTGTTATTATTGCTATTGTTGTTGTTGTTATTATTATTATTATCATTATTGTTATTATTATCATTATTATTATTATCATCTTTTTTCCAAATTGTTTGATTGCGTTCAGATAGAAAATAACAAACTGATGAAATACTGTAACTATGGGCTTTCTATGAGAACGTTATGACTCTCTTTCACTGTCTATTTGCACACCAGTGACTGGTGCAATTCAATATTACTTCAATAATTTTTTGCGTTCACTGACCAGCACGGCAGATTGATTTTAATAGCATGGCGTGCCGATGTGATCTCACAGATTTTGGTGTAATGCCTTTTCTCTTTTTCTTTTTTTCTTTTTTTTTTGCAGGTTGACCGAGTGTCCTACGAGCAATTCTGTTCATGGCTGCTCCAGCGCAATCACGTCATGAAGCTGTCGGCATGGTTACTGCAGGACCACGCCAAACAGGGCCTCAGGCTGTCGGATGAGAGCGATACACCGACTTTCTACCAGACCCTGGCCGGCGTGACGCACTGTGAGTTTCAATACAAAAGAGAAACCTAAAAAAAAAAAAAATGGCTTTGCTCTTATGGATATCGGGATAATACCCTTTGTTTGATCATATTGGAAATTAATCCTGTCTGTTTTATTGGCATCTACGCTGAGCTACTGATGATACTTGGAACAAGAAGTTCTGGGAGGTTTTATGTTAATAGGACTGTGTGTTGGTTTGGACGGAGGTAGATTTAGTACACACACTGTAAGTGATGTGGCTATTAAAGACTTTAGTCACCATATGTAAACCATGTGAAGTAATCATAGGCTCTTGTCAGTATGGGTAAATCTTCAGTTGTTTTCTTTGTGAAGATTTGAATCCAACACTTGTTTTTGAGTATTGCTACAAACGTAGCTTATGTTGGGAGCTATTTTTTGAGAGGATGATGCGTAAAAATTTTGTATATATTTTTTATTATCTTGCAATTGATACAGTATGTACGTTTGTGTGATACTAATGTGCATACAATAGATACATTGTATGTGCAGACACACTGTAATCCATTAATGGTCAGCCCACTCTCATTATACACCAAGGTGACGTTCATTACGCAAAATGCTACTTTTCTCTGGGTGAAGTTTCTAGTGATGCAGACAGTCATTAGGAAGTACATGGCTTCATGTATGTCTTCCTTGCTCTTGGCTGTGGAAAACACTTCACTTTCAGTGTGTGCAGATCATTGTGTAATGCATGCGTGGTATCGAGATCTAGAAGGAAACCTTATGTGCTGCCAACCATTGCATAACCACGATAGAACTCATGTCGATTTCCTGTATACGCAGAAAATCAAACCAAAATGAAGAAACCTCGTTTTTGAGAAAGATGAATAACAACCATTAGGAAAAAGAGAAAAGGGGCTTCCTAAGTGTTTTGATTTCAGTTTTGATTTATTGTGAAGGATCACTATTACTTTTGATACGATTTGTCATGTATTTGATTCCATCATTAAACACATACTGTCCTTGTATACTTTTCTGTGGTCATCTGTCAATTGCTTTATTAATAGCAATTTCCTGCATACATTCAGTGTCAAAACCACCCTCTCAAGATCAGTCTGAAGCCAGTCTATTGTTGGGCAGTATGTTGAATGTACTACACTTCTCCTCGGCTCTAGAAATTTTGTTTGTTACATAGCACCCCATTCAAATTTGTGGGAAAGAGAATGATTTTACCCTCTATATTATTAAGAAATGTCCTGAAATTTAAGTGTCATGGCAAATGAAAGCAAATCTGGAGATCCAGAAGAGAGAAAGTAATAAAGAAGGAAAAATGAACATTGAGAGAAATTCTCAAAACTGATTTATTTAAAAGAAAATGTAATGTGGCTCCCCATATTCTTTTTTTTTTCTTCAGGTAAAGCTCTATTTTGAATATGTACATAAAAAGTCCAAAGGAGTATTTACTTTTCAGATGTACCACCGTATGCTAATTATGCTGCATCTCTTCGGGCATGAATAGGCTCTGTTTTGAAAACACAATTCAAGATCTAATTTTTGATGCAAGTTATAGACTTTATGGTTAGCAGAGCTACCAAGTCTCACCCATTCTGCGTGAGACTCAAGCATTTAGGGGCCATCTCACGATCTCACGCATGACACCCATTTTTCTCACGCATCGGGCGAAGTCTGCAACTTGGGCCTATAATAATGAGCATAGCTGAAAAGATTAAAGTGATAAAGTTCCAATTGAAGGTATATTTCCCTTTTGTCTTTCAAAATAAGTAAAAAATAGTCACTTACAGTAAGTATGCACCTGATCGCACCATTAAGAGCTAAAAATTGAAAAAGCTCCCTACCGTGGAAAGCCACGGGGGGGGGGGGGGGGGGGGGGGGGGGGGGGACCCTCCCACACCCTCGCTTGCGCGCACATTCGCATGCCGAGATGCCGAGTCATGAAAATCTCAATCATAATTTTTTTTTGAACTTGGCATCCCTGGGTTAGATGATTGTCATGGAAGGGGAAGACATGTTGTATTGGCCAGGTTAAGACAACAGAGCGTATTGAAGTTCAGTCTTATAATGACGTGACTTTACTGTAATCCCACATATTCTTATCCATGTTTGTTCTTATAAATGGCATGCAGCAAGTTGTGTAATTGCACTCTGACTTTCTCAACCACACAAGCAAGCCTCAATTAGCAGTTGCACTGTCAGCAACTAAGAATAGAATTTAGCCACACTCCCCTGAAATAAATGCATTTTTCAATATCGTATCTTGTGTGTAACAGTTTTTAAAAGTGCATTTTTATGAAATTTCTTATATGTTGGCAATTACAGTTCTTTTTTTTCCCCCCTGTGGATACTGTGTGACGCTGTAAAATAGGTCTGTATTCATTTGCTCTCGGATACTCGATTAGGGAAATTGATATCAATCCAACATACATACCATGGTGCGAACTGGTATTAAAGGTGGACTTGAAACTCATCCCTATGACCCTGCAACTTTCACACAATGGCTGTGTTACCATGGAGCTCGCGTTACCAAACACTGCGGGGTCAGAAGCAAGCTGTATTTGATCACACAGATACTGTAGCACTGGTTTAGGCACCCAATGTGGACCTGTGGCATGCCACAACATTTTACCATAGCCACTTGTACGTACGCACACATACACAGAGCTGCCAACTAGTACTGAAATTTCTACTGAAGAAATTGGAGAAGAATACTGAAGGGTGTAAGCAAATTACTGATGTTAGAAATCATTGTCTGATATTTGTATTCTAGTACACTGTTAAGGATTACTGATTTTCACTCAAAAAAGGTGCAAATTACTAATTTTCAGCCATCAAAGTACTGAAAGGCTCTTACAAAAGTTGGCAGCTCTGCACACACACACACACACACACACACACACACACACACACACACACACACACACACAATTATTAATACCCTTTCTTCTCTCTCATTGAATTTGAGATTTGAAATTACATACAAACTGTATCACTAGAGGAAGATCTGCATTTTTATGCTCTTTAAATAGTTAATGGGCTGGTCTACATAACAGATGGTGGTATAATTTTTTTTTTGTCTGTTTGTCTTGTTTTCAGTTCTTTTTGTGTAACGTTTTGCAACACAAAGAGATGAAAAGGGTAGTAAAAGGCAGTGGATAATGGTTGGTCAGCAGGGTACATGGAGTGATGAGATAACGATAGATTCTGTGCTGAGGGAGAGAGCCTATACATAATGTACAAGCATAATCAGCTGAGAACCAGAAGGATGCTATCTCGTTTTAAGATTTGAGCAGGAATAAAAATGAAACAATTAATTCTCATGAAATATAAAGTTTATTTTCAAAGTCAAAAGTGGATAGATTTATATTTTAGTGTTGTTTTAAAATATAGGGTAAAATAGCACCCTTGTGGTTTTAATCTTTATCATATTACTGAAAATGAATATAATCTAAAATTGACACCATAATATAGAGCAGATGAAATTGTACAACCTGATACCAATAATTCAGTATCAATACCCCCCCCCCAAAAAAAAAAAAATAAAAAAAATATATATATAAAAAAAATAAAAAAATAAAAAAATAAAAGAAGTGATAAAACCCTTCTGGTTCTCAGCCGACAATATGTTCTTTTAAAAAAAGTCTAATGAAAGGAAAAGACTTGCAGGTGTGTGGTAATGGCTACATTGCAAGGATGGTCTGCCACTCCTACATCTGTGAAATCTTCTACAATTTCTTCCAGTATGCCACTGAGAGACAGAGGTTACACAAGATGTATTTTTTTTTCTTCACTCGGCCAATCACAGACTGTTTTGCTTGCCCTGCAGAGAGCACTAGTTGCCGTTTAATAGGTGCTTCCAAAAGTAGACTGCTTTGATTTGCTCTACCTTTGCATAACACTTTAATGATGATAGCAAGAACTCTCTGTAGATGCAGTTTTTATGATGCTTTTGACAAGGGTACAATCTAAAATGAATGCCTGCCTGTTGCTACCAAAGATCACAAAAATTCCTCCAAAATCAATGACATGTCAATATTACTGTGCCCTGCTCTTGAGGTCAATATATGGACCTATGGTATTGAATTTGAACACTACAGTGACAGTATAACTTTTGTTTGAATTGGCACTCTGGATGTTGATTTTTCCCCCATTATTATTATCTTTTTAAATATAAGATTTAATCATACCCCAAGCCTGTATCAATGAATTAATGCAAATCCGAACAAAGGGAAACTGACCAGAAAGTTATACAATATAAAAGCTCAATTTTCATTTGATGAATTATTAAATATGATGCAATGAAGTGCTGTCAAACATTGTCTCATTGATTTTATATTTTATAGATTCCTATTGCCTTATTGCTTGTATAATCTCTTGTTGAGAAGCCTTTAAAGGGATTGTATAATTTTGGTTGAGACCTTATATCAGGTTTCTAAAATTTTTTGGTGAGATAATGAGAAACCTCTAAATGAAATAAAAAAGAGCATGTAATTTCATGAGGAATTCAACGTTTATTTGATGAAAATTGGTTTTGAAATGGCCGAGATATCCAAAACAGAGCGATTCTAATAAAGTGTGGGACTCACATTTAAATTACGATCGCTTTGTTTTACTTTGTTGATGGATGTTTCAGTCATTCCAAATAACAAACCCGATTTTCATCAAATAAACTTTGAATTCCTCTTAAAATGGTATGCTCTGTACTATTTCATAAGTGTTTTCTTGGTATCTCGCAAAAAGTTAAAAACCCAGGGTGGTATTCTGAAAATCTTCCTAAGTTTCTTCCCAAGTTTCTCCTTAAGTCAGAAACTTAGGAAGTGCCTAGGAAAGACAAAATTGGTATTCTGAAATTTCTTCATAGGCACTTCTTAATGCAAATTAGGCCATCCTTATTCCCGCCCACGTCCTTTCCTAAGCCAATACGAAATGCCGTATCATAAGGAACTAACCAATGACAATCGTACATTACTATGACGTAGGGTCAAATACACGAGTGCGCGGCATGTCCCCTTACTCACGCTCATTTCGCGCATCAAAGTACATGTGCGCGCAATGACTGACAAGCGCGCCTATCACGATGCTTGCAATTTCCTATTCTTAACAACGGTACTTAGGACAGGGGTGGAGCTTTCCTAAATATTTTCCTAAAATTCTTTCCTAAGTGCATTCTAGAAAACCAACTTCTTCCTAAGTCAGAAATTTGCATATTCCCGCCCCCTTCCTAAGTTTCTTCCTAAGTCTACTTAGGAAGAAACTTAGGAAGATTTTCAGAATACCACTTAGGAAAAAATCCTGACTTAGGAAGAAATTTCTTCCTAGGAAGGATTTCAGAATACCACCCCCAGTTCTCATCTCCACCAACACTGTACTATCCCTTTTTAAAACGTTCCACTTTGGTTTATTGTTCCCATTAATTGGCATACTGCAGTGGAACGATGCAATAAAAGTTCCAGTGAATTTCAGCATTTGCTCAACTGTCGCAGTGGTGTTGCACATTTATAAAGTAGTGGACAGATCGTGCGTGACAAATAGCCCTGGAGGCTTCGATGCTGGTTTCAAACACGAGCTTTGATTTCAGTTTTTGTGGAGCCCACTGGAGGTGTGGGGAGACTAAGGGATCGCCTGCGGCATCTGTCCGTCCGTAACACTACAAAAACTTAAATAACTCTTTACTGAGGACTTCAATTTCAATCAAACTTGGAGGGAAGAGTGGTTATACAAAGTTACACATTTCATCAAGCATGAAGGTCACCTCAAGGTCAAAGGTCACAGACAGGGGCATCGAACTTTTATGGACCAATGTTAAGTTTTTATGGCATGTTTTGATTATGGCTCATAACTTTTGATCCCTATGTACGTTTGTGACCAAACTTAAATGGTAAATGTCCCTTGGGGAGTTGAAGGTCATCACAAGGTCAAACATCACAGACATGGGTCAACGCACTTTTAGGGCCCAATGTTAAGTTTTTATGGCGTGTTTCGATTATGGCTCATAACTTTTGATCCCTTTGTCCGTTTGTGACCAAACTTGGATGGTAAATGTCCCTTGGGGAGTTGAGGTCACCACGAGGTCAAAGGTTATAAGCAGGTCAATGAACTTCCGGGATTTAGAAAAAACATTACTTTCTTCTATGCAAATGGGCGAGACACAATTTGGCACTTGCCTTGTGCTACAGATGAACATGTGTTAATCGTTCGGGATATATTGTCCAGCTTTGTGATTATCAAGTCAGGCCATTTGAGTGTCATTCTGTGGGTTTCATGATAGCTGATGTCTCGATTGAATTATCATTCCTACAGTGCTTTATCAAGTAGCAACTTGTGTGTAATCTTTGTCTCAAGTTGTAATGACTGTTGTGTTGCTAATTATGTGATTTTTCATTCATTACATTATTGTTTTTTGTATCTATTGTAGTGAAAAAAAAATGTAAAAAGAAACATAAGTATTATATGATCAATACAAAATGTAATGAAACTGATGGAATTCTGAAAGTTTCCCAGGAGAATGATTCTTTTTTATAGAAGAGCTTATATCAATTGATTACAATAAAATCTAGTCTTTGATATAAAGTGCATCTCAGTTCTCATTTCTAATGTAGTTTTCCTTGTTTTATTTTGTTTGCTTCATCCTTACGTCATCCTCCACCACCACTGCCCCGCCCTCGATGCCTCATCAGTGGAAGAGGCAGACATCATTGAGCTGGAGAAGAAGTACTGGGTGCTGCAGGCCCAGTCCAAGTCCGGGAGGCTAGACCTGGATACCTTCACACCCCTCATCTCCCCTCCCATGCCAGCAGAACTGGTTGAAGGTCAGTGGAAGTACTTAGTGTACTTGTAAGAGAGGGTGTGGTATCCTTGTGTGGGTGTCTTTGAGTAATAATAATACATACATGTGTGTTGCATTTCTATGGGTGTGAAATTTGGGAGTATGTTGTGTGTGTGTGTGTGTGCTTGCATACGGTGCACCACTCTCATGGTATGATAGACTATTTCCGTTGTATCTTCAAATTTTAATGTATGCTTTATGCATTCACAAAAGACTGCCTTAACAGCCACAGAGCTTGCTGGAGGGATGCTCTACCTAGGAACAACTTCCGAGTGCCAAATGAATTTCTGCCTCATAAGCTTAATTGGAGTGATTCTAGTAGTGGTGAATGAAAGCGAAATAAAAACATGAAGCAGTATGACATATAAAATAGCAAGCAAAAAAAAAAAAAAATGTATATGGTTTTATTTTTGCACTAGTTTCATATCGTGAGAAAATTTCCACACCACGAAAATGTGCACTTTTACAGTATATATACAGAGTCATTGAATCCACCCAGCTTTCATCTATTAGTTAAATATTGATAATAGTCCGCACCCGACATCTTCCAAAGTAGGTTGTGTCATATCTTGTGTTTTCTTTGAATGCATGTACATTCCAATAGGGTACACTTTCTGCGACCGCTCTGAATGTAAAGTATTACGTGGTCGCTTTGGGTGAATTCATTGCAGCGATAGTGTGATAGAAGGGTATCTGCTGCTGTGTAAGGTGGAAAGTGTGGAGTGCAGAAAATAATGACTCCAAGCCATTGTGCAACAGGAAAATAGGAGCTGTTTTGACTGCACATGGATGTGGTACACACCCAAGGCAAAACTTTGATTTCATATTGTAATGATCTAAAAAGGGATATGACACAAGGGTCAGTATAGTGTTGTGACCGCTGGAATTTGCAGGTATGAAAAAATAGAAGGAAAAAATCAAGACCTTCAATCATTTTACTACACAAAAATGAAAGCTGAAAAAGAGCTTGTGATACTGTGTAAGGATTTGGGGATTCATCTGGAAATATGCTAAATTGCAAAGCTTTCAATGGATCATGTAATGCTTTCGTTGTGACCTTTATACACAGACCTCATTTGCAAGGGTGGTGGGGGGGGGGGGTGGTGGGGGGGGGGGGGAGGATGTGTGTATCGATTATAGGAACTCAAGTCTTTCATTCACTGTACCGGAGAAAGCAAAAACTTCCAAGACTATCAATAAAAGATTGCTTGTAAATATGTGGAACTAACCATTTCATATATAACAAATCACGAAGCTTTCATATTATGTTGTATTGCCCTCAAGGGAATGTTATGTAAGCTAATTGTTTGCAGGAGCGGAGAATGTAGATTATAGAAAAAAAAAAATTCAAGGGCGTAATTCACTCAAGCACATGAAGCCAAAGATGTTGAAACCAGTAGCTTTAGCACAAACAGTCTCTCTCGTCAGTCTGTAACATTTTGCTTTATGCAATTCCAAATAGCCTCCATGAATGCAATCTGTTTATGATTTTTCCTTGCTTTTTTTCTTTTGGTACAACTTATGATAAATCATGCATCAAAATCTTTTGCTGAAATACAATTTGTATGTTACCAGTGCCAATGTGCAGCTTTGATAGATCATGCATTCATCCAATATAGATTGAAATATCTGCATTACATGGGACAAGCTATGCATTTTCCATGAAAGTGGATTTTTGTCATTTCATGTTATCAAAAAAGTAAGAGTGAAAGTAAAGAGTAACTCTTCTGTGGGGCTTGTACAGTACATGTATACCAATTTTGTATGATCATTTCATCTTCATGTAGGTTTAAAAAAGCACATTGTCATTAGAACACCTTCTCATGTGAACAAATTGTATGCTTCGTGAGTATTCCTTGTGTGATTGGTAAGGTCCAGGAGAAAGGCCGATTCTCCTGTATCAGTGGGGCTCCTACTGTACTTACTGTAAGTGCTGGGCAGTATCGACCCTGTTGCAAATGACCCCACACAAAAACCAATACTTGGGAACAACACTAAACCATGGACAAATTTTCTTCCCATTGACATTCATGACAACATGTGAACATGTATTATATCATCCAGGGAGAAAGAGAGAGAGAAAAAAAATCAACAACCAAAACACTCAGCTATCAAACATAATTCCCTATCATATTTTTTTTTTTCTGAATCATTTTCTTCATACTAGTCCTTTTGTAGTTCAGAGCTTAGTTTAAAGGGATGGTACACTCTTTGTTCAGATGAGCCTTCAGGTTTTCAACGTTTTTTAATAATTTTTTGAGATAATGAGAAACCTCTCAAATATGAAATATGAAAGAGCACATATAAGAGGAATTCAAAGTTTATTTGATGAAAATTGGTTTTGAAAGGACTGAGATATTCAAAACATTTTTAAAGTGATCCTAATAAGAGGTGGGACCCACCTTTTATTGGGAATCGCTTTGTTTTACTTCATTTTGGGGTATCTCAGCCATTTTCAAACCCGATTTTCATGAAATAAACTTTGAAATCCTTTTGAATTTTATGTTTTTACCATTTCATAAAGTGGTTTCTAAAGTATCTCGCAAAAAGTTAAAAACTGAATCCTCATGTCAACCAATATTATACCATCCCTTTTAATCACTCTGTGATTGTTGGTAACTTTAGTTCTGTACACTGTATGTGCACAATTATGTGACTCTATTGAGTAGAATGAACAGTCCCGACTGTATTCCGAAAATAGCATACGGAGAATTTGTCATGAAAAATGAATTTGTTGCACATATTAATGTGGGGTTCCCATGGGAACGGTTCTCATTTGCTGGGTGAGCTCTCTGTACACCATGGCAGCTGGATGAACTTTGTCTAATAGTAGCCATCAGTGGCTGAAGGGATGTTACGATATATTGGCATAAAGTGTGAACACTCCGTGACTCTTGATACATGCATGCTCACTCACATCCAGCACTGTCGAAACATATTGCACTCGGTGGAAGAATCCAACATCCCTTTCCCTCCCAATGAGACGATTTTTAAGGCATGTGAAAGGAATGAAAACAAAAGATGGCAAAAAACAACAACAAAAACCCACCAACAACAACATTGAAATGCATTTGATTTTTCATTGTCGCACTGCCGAGGCAGTTTATTCCGCCGATATTCTGTTGTTTTTGACTACATCAACAGACTAAACCCTGTGGGAAATGTGATGGCAGCTGTCTTTGCCAAGGCAAAATCTTCACCCAGCGTGAACCACAGAAACTTTACCGATGATGTACATGCATTAAAATGTGCGGCAAACTCCCAGCTCTTTCTCTCTCCCTCTCTCTTTTAAACTGCCTCGGAGACGTAATTGTGGTTGTTGTGGTTTTTTTCTTGGCTACTATTGAAACATGCAGCAAACTAGGAAGAGGTTTTTTTTTTTTTTTGTGTGTGTGTTTTGCTTTTTTCCGGGAAATAATTATGGCTTTTGTGGTATTCTTCCATTGCTTAATTACATTTTACTCAATACTTTCAGAATGTTAAATGTCATTAAAAAGGAAATTATTTGGTAATGCATGTCACATACCCAGTATCTCGTTCTACCTTTGTCATTTGATCTATTGAAGTCAACAGTCAAGGAGTATGTGTAAGATACATACATAATGATATATCTTATTAATGTAAATATTGTATACATGTATGTATATTATGTACAGAGGGGAAAGAGAGGGAGTGTGTGTGTGTGTTTGAGCGTATTTGTGTGCACATGTATTAGCCTTCATGGTTGTTATACGTAAATTTGACTGATAGTAAGTAAACAGTCGATCAACTACCCACTATGAAAAATGGGACATCCATTAAACAAGATTATGAGATCAATTCCATGAGAGAATGTAATAATAATCATTTCAAATTTGGTGCGTTTAATTGCAGAGAAGACGATCAAAGTTTACCCGCATGCCTTACTGATGTTAGTCTTGGGTATGGGCTTCTTGGGGTCGGAGCTGAGTTCAAAGATCATCGCTCATGAGTACTTCAGCAGACTGAGATAAGATCTGCACTCTCTTGTCCTTTGAGCGGGACTGATTTATTTACCCCCCCCCCCATTACTAGAGGATGTCATTTCTATTTTTAGTCTGGTGATTCGCAGCTATATCTGCTTGTTTTCATATTTCGTTCGTGAACACTTATTCAATGGATGATCAAATAAAGATGCAGTTGGTTTCGTTTGAGGTACAGTATATGTGGTCAAGCATTGATCCTTCCTACATCGACAGCAATTCTGAGAACATTTCAAGGAATTCCTGTGGTCTTTAAATTTTATGGATAGTTTTCTGCAATTTTTTTTTTTTTAATAGGACATTGGCATTGGCAACAAAAACAGCGAGCCACCATAGGACACAAACAAAAAAGAAATAAATAAAATAAAATGAAACAAACTTTCTTCTCACCCAATTGGGCACACAAGCAAAAAGCGAAAACCCCCTTCTTTGAATAGGCAAGTCTTTGGTCATTTCGCTTGCCCAACAGTAAGGTTCTGTTGCCCAGGGCAAGCAAGAAAATGGGTTTGTATTAAAAATTGTAGTACTCCATACTTGTACTTTGCCTCATGTGTCATACATAGCCTTGATAAATACATGTAGGTCCATGTGGAAATTTTCTGTGCAAGTGCATCATCATTCAATTTCCTGCGAATGCCAGCCCAATCCCCAGATCCATTTTTCTCTGTATAACGTTGACATCTCCCTCTTTTGTTGACATTTCTGCTGGGTGTTGACAGTCGGTATCCAAGCTACCGCAGGTCTGTGGCGCGCCCCGCATAATGCACAATACCAGATGAAGAGCTTTGCGCATGCTGGCATTTTCCATACATATTGCGTATCATGCTCAAGCATCAGACATTAATGAGTAATCCTCAAATTTTTTTTTTCTTTCATCTTTTCTCATTGTCTGGCTCCGCCTCTGGATAGATACACGACGCCCTCTCTGTTGACATTTCCTCCGTGTGGTTTCGGGGAGAAATGTTACCCCAGTTATTGCGTTACTCGGGCACGCGTGTATGTACGCAGGCAGGGCGCTTCTGCATATTCGTGTCTTTGACAGTTTTATGGATGTGTTGGACACCTCTTGTGGAATTCAAGAAGGAGAGAAATTTGTATGATTGATGTGCTTTTTTTCTTGTTCTGCTGGTGCATTTCCTACAGGGTGCTGCTGCCTTAAAATTTGACTTTGACATATCTCTCTTGTGTTGGCATGGGATGCTTGCAAGTTCCTGTATTACGTCAAACTCATTTTTATTTTCTTTGTTGCAAGTTTCCCCATCTTGCAGTATGACATGTTAGCTGGCTGGCCTAAATCGTAAATGTAGGTAATACACTGTACACATAGAAATGTACTGTTTGCACTTTATTTGCTCAGTTATTTAGATTTTATTCCCAAGTGTAGTAGTGATGGAAGATATTACTCTTTGACCATCCTGCTGTCAAATGGTCATTAAAAACAATAAAAGGAATAATCATAGACATTATCATCACTGTCATTTCTTCATTATTGAGCCTTATTTTAATAATTTTTCTTCCACTTCATTTCTGCAAAAACCTGGTTAAATGCAAACCAAAAATTCTCTGTTAATAGCAAGGTGTGATTGCATCAAAACGTTCGTTGTGTTGCACATGAAAACATAAGAGATGTTTTTTGATGGTATGCATGATAGGATAAAATTGTTGACTCCTGAATGTGAAAAGTATGTGTGGTGGGTGTTTGTGCATAAGAAGATGGGAGATGTAGCACATGAAAACGTATATCATCATCACTTAGGTAATCTGTGACTGAGGAAACCAGTGAAATAAAATAGTCCCACATATCCTTTTTGTTTATTTTTGTTGTTTCACTGTCCTGTTAATTTGATTCTACTTTCTTCAGTTTTTTTTTTCTCAATTTTTTTCTTTTTTGACAAGCCAAAAAAGTATGTATACGATGGTATGTATGTGTGCGTGTGTGTGTTTGGGGGGGGGGGAGCCCCTGGTTCTGTCCCCCCCCCCCCGATCCGTAGCCCCCGTTTCTATGGCTCTTGGTGGTAGTAGTAGTAGTAGTAGTAGTAGTTGTAGTAGTTAGTAGTAGTCGGTACTCGTAGTAGAGGTACATTGTACATGTAACAGTAGTAGAGTTAGTGTGCCTATCATTTACACTACTCTCTTTTTCTTGCCATCCCCCACCCTTTCTCCTTTAGGTGTTTTCAACGCATTCGATGAGAACAAAGATAACCACGTGGACCTGAAGGAGATGGCTTGTGGACTGTCTGCCTGCTGCCGAGGGCCACTCGCTGAGAGGCAGAAGTGTGAGTAGCCTTGGCACAAGGCTCACAGGTTTTTGTTTTCGTTTTTTGTCCTATCTTTGTCGTATTTTGGCATATTCATATTAATTGTCATATTTCATTTTCATATTAATATGACTGATCGAGAACTGTTTTATCTAAATTAGCGAAAGTTTACATTTTCATTAATTCATTGATTTTTATCTAATGTAATCAAATCACTGTTGTGCTTATTAAATTTGTACCTTTTTTTTTCCTGATTATTAAACTTTAAACTCTTTATATGCCACGTTCGCACGCTCGACTCAGTAGACAGCGTGCCAAGTTCGCATATTCTGCTCAAACGCACAAACCTTCCCAAACCGATCGATAAATCACCAAATTTCACAGTACAATAAAATAATTTTTTGTGATTCCATTCTTGTCACATGTAGTTTGCATTTTATGTGGTAATTGCCTGTCAACGGTGTTTTCTACAGATGTATTAGATTTACAAATAAATCTGAAGTTTCTGTCACTGTTTTTCCTGCAAAAGTCATTCCTCGACAGTAATGTAGCTCCAGGTCATTTGAAAGAAAAGCAGTCATAGATTAGTCATACAATTTACATCAAAGCAGAGCTTGGCATTTTCTCTACAACTTTGCTCATTACATGTCCAGGGTAGCAGTAGTCTGTGAAAGTTACATAGATTTAAAAAAAAAGAATGTTTTCCCAAAGCATAAATCTACATTGCTGTCTCAGAATAATGTGGCACACAGGGGAGTTTACACCATTGCACATAAAGAGTTACATTGTAACTAGTCCAGAATTCTCCTGAAGTATGTTAATGTTAAAGGATGGCAAGCCTGTTTTTTTTTTTTTTTCCCTCTTGTTCTGTCTTTTGTTATGGAGATGTTCTCTTGTCTGTCTGATGTCTGTCCACAGTCTACTTCAAGATCTTCGACAAGGATCGGGACAACGTGCTGTCACTGGAGGAGCTGGAGACGATGTGCCGGGCGCTGCTCAACGTTCGGCGAGAATCCAGGGTGGGCATGGAGATTGTGAGTTGTTTGATTCCCGCGTGTGAATGGCCAGAAAGGACCCGCTCCCACTCTTATACGTATTAGCAAAATCTGTCTTCTCTAGCCTTTTTAACACACACACACACACACACACACACATACAAAAAGGACCCCCTCAAAAAAAAAAAAAGCAGCTCGTATATCAAACCATGCCAGCAGAATATATACTTGTGTATCGCTGAAATTAACCCGTTGAGAAAAAAAAAGACTTAATATTCAACTTGTTGCTTGTTTTGAGGCTAATAACGGTGTATCTAGAATTTGTTTCTACTAAGATAATTTTGTGTGTCTCGTGTGTATTCTTCAACATCCCTTTCCAAACAAAATATGTAGTCCGAAACCTGTGTCACTGCGTGTGTAGAAGAGGGACTTGTGTTGGAAAAAGTGGCCATTCTAGTGTATGTGAGGTCCATGGTTTTCAGCACTTTATCGTACTAATACACACACCCTTTGATAGTCCCCCCCACCAAAAAAGATAATAAAATAATAAAATAAAATAAACTAGAGATTGTAATTTGTCATCACTGACAAATTAAGGTGATCCGATTTTTTTTTTATCAATGATTCGAGTCCTGATCGCAATAGGCATGACCATACAAGTTTCATCTGTGTTTAGAGACATTGGCCGTGTGATGTTTGCATTCTCATTTAGAAAAGGGAGTCATATCTGCCATCTTTGGTACCAAATTCTGTATACACTGAATAACGAAGATACAGCAATGAATACATATGACCTTTGACCCACCTTTGCACTCCCAAGATTGCATCTGATGAAATAGTGGTTATTTTGTGAAATGATTCTCGCGACATCGTCTATACGTGTGGAAAATATGGGAAAGATAGGACAGGTATTCACTAAGATACAAGATGAAACATTTATGACCTTTGACCCTAATTTACATACCCAAGATGTTGTCCAATCTAGTAGTTGTTATTTTATGAAATAATGTACGAGACATGAACTAAACATGTGCAAAATATGGGGGTGATAGGGCGTGTTTTTCTTGAGTTATTGCAAAGAGAGTTGCAGAAAGAAAGAAATATCTCAATACATAGAAGATAAGCTTTAATTTCAACCAATTTTTTATCGTAATCCCGACATCGTATGAAAAAACAAATGAAATAAAACGATAGCGCAAAGTCTCAGCTACAACATATTAAAATCTGGGAGAAATTCACCGAAGGGTAAGTGAGCTAGTGCTCGATAAAGACAATCATGTCAATTTTCACATTAAAGAAAATTCCCTCCCATAGAGATAACACGTCATAACGAAGATACAAAAAGAAGTACATATGACCTTTGACCTCAATTTGCAACGACAAGATGGCATCTGAGTAAAATGTGGTTATTTTGTGAAATAATTCTTGTAACATGGTCTTTGCGTGTGCAAAATATGGGAAAGAAAGGACATGTATTCACTAAGATACAGGGTGAAACACTTATGACCTTTGACCCTACTTTACATACCCAAGATGGTGTCCGATCAAGTAGTTGTTATTTTATAAAATAATGTACGTGACATGAACTAAACATGTGCAAAATATGGAAGTGATAGAGGCCGTTTTTCTTGAGTTATTGCAAAGAAAGTTGCAGAAAGAAAGAAATATCTCAATACATCGAAGATAAGCCTGAATTTCAACCCAATTTTTTGACGTGATTCCGACATCGTATGAAAAAACAAAGGGCACACTTACGGTAGCGTAAAGTCTCAGCTACAACATATTAAAATCTGGGAGAAATTTACCGAAGCTTAAGTGAGCTAGTGCTCGATAAAGATAGTCATGTCAATTTTCATTTCCAGAAAAACTGCACTCCCATAGAGATAACACGTAAACTGGTCAAATTTGACAAGATTACTTTTAATCCATTTTTACGAGGTGATACCGTTATCCAATCAAAATATTGTAATTTTATGTTTGAAAGAACATTAAATAAGCTACATCATACTGAAATCTGGGTGAAAATTGACAAAGGACTAGTGACATACGCTCGAATGAACTTGAAATTTGATGACGTCATTTTGAAAATTTACTTTTTTTACTTTATTAAGAAATTTGATATCTTTTCATCATTTTTTCAGCATCGCCAACCCATGAAATGATATGTACAACTCATCAGCTTTCAGAATATAAAAAGAAAATGGAGGGTCACCGTCCATCCTGACGAGTAATATCGGATTTAAAATTGGCGGTTTTTTGGCATTGTTGCACTGTATTTCGCCATTGACGCGCGCGCGGAATTTCAACTTTGACGGGCCCGTATGACGTCATATTGAGTTGGATTGACTTGAAACTTGCAAGAAATATTCCTTGACTTTTCAGACATCCGATAAACGTAAAAAATCGGGAAATTTCTATTGCATATGAGCTGTACGTGCGTATATGTGTGCGCGCGTACGCGTCCGTCCAATTTTTTCAATTTTTCAAAAAATGCTCCAAATGGTCTGAAACGTATGCAAAAAAAATTTGAGCTCGATTTGAGCATACAAATATTTCAACGCGCGCGTACGCGCACGTCTTAGGAGAAAATATGAATTTTGAGAATATGAGTAGAATGTGCATAACTTGAAATATACGTGACGTAAATTTCATTGAAAAACTCTATTCCATTAATGAGATATGATTGAGAATGTGTTTTCATATAATGACGTCATAGTGACGTCACGATCAACCAATCACAATGATACATTAGATTTGTCGTCTTTGGGACATGATACATATATGGTATGAGTTTGAAGTTGATACTCTGAGTACTTTCTGAGTACGTAGATACACAACTTTTGTCCAGAAATAAAGAAAGAAGAAGAAGAAGAACAAAGAATCCGTACAGATACAGAAGGTGATCCGAGAGGATACTCGGATCACCTAACTAGAGATTGTAATTTGTCATCACTGACAAATTAAGGTGATCCGATCTTTTTTTTAATCAATGATTCGAGTCCTGATACTGCAAAGTCTCAGCTACAACATATTAAAATCTGAGAGAAATTCACTGAAGCATAAGTAAGATAGTGCTCGATAAAGAGAGTCATGTCAATTTTCACATCTAAAAAATTCCCTCCCATAGAGATAACACGTCATAGCAAAGATAGAAAAAGAAGTACATATGACCTTTGACCCCACTTTGCACAGACAAGATGGCATCTGAGCAAAAAGTGGTTATTTTATGAAATGATCCCTGTAACATTGTCTTTACGTGTGCAAAATATGGGAAAGATAAGACATGTATTCACCAAGATACAGGATGAAACATCTATGACCTTTGACCCTAATTTACATACCCAAGATGGCGTCTGATCAAGTAATTGTAATTTTATGAAATAATTTTCGTGACATGAACTAAACATGTGCAAAATATGAAGTTGATAGGGGCTGTTTTTCTTGAGTTATTGCAAAGAAAGTTGCAAAAAGAAAGAAATATTTCAATACATCGAAGAAAAACTTTAATTTCAACCAAGTTTTTTCACGTAATCCCGACAACGTATGAAAAAACGAAGGGCACACTCACGATAGCCCTACATCTCAGCTACAACATATTAAAATCTTAGAGAAATTCACCAAAGCATAAGTGAGCTAGTGCTCGATAAAGATAGTCATGTCAATTTTCATTTCCATAAAAATTGCACTCCCATAGAGATTACACGTAAACTGGTCAAATTTGACAAGGTTACCTTCAATCCATTTTTTCGAGGTGATGTCGTCATCAAAACAAAATTGTTTAATTACATTTATGAAAGAGCATTTCATAAGCTACAACATATTGAAATTTGGGTGAAATTTGGCAAAGGATTAGTGAGATACGCTCGAGTGAACTTGGAATTTGATGACGTCATTTTGAAAATTTACTTTTTTTACTTTATTAAGAAATTTGATATCTTTTAATCATTTTATCAGCATAGCCAGCCCATGAAATGACATGTACAACTCATCACCTTTCAGAATATGTAAAGAAAATGGGGGGTCACCGTCCATCCTGACGAGTAAAATCCGATTTAAAATTGGCGGTTTTTTGGCATAGTTGCACTGTGTATCCCCATTGACGCACGCGCGGAATTTTGAATTTGACGGGCCCGTATGACGTCATATTGAGTCGGATCGACTTGAAACTTGGTAGAAATATTCCTTGAAATTTCGGACATCCGATCCGTGTGAAAAAATTGAAAATTTCTATTTCATATTAGCTGTGCGTGCGTATATGTGCGCGCGCGTACGCGTCCGTCCAATTTTTTCAATTTTTCAAAAAATGCTCCAAATGGTCTGAAACGTGTGCAAAAAAAATTTGAGCTGGATTTGAGCATACAAATATTTCAACGCGCGCGTACGCGCGCGTTTTGAGATAAAAATGAATTTTGAGAATATGAGTAGAATGCGCTTGACTTGAAATATATGTGACGTAAATTTCATTGAAATATTCCATTCCATTAATGAGATATACATGAAAATGTGTTTTCATATAATGACGTCATAGTGACGTCACGGTCGACTGATCACTATGATTTTACTTGCGCTGTCGTCTTTGCGACATGATACATATATGGTATAAGTCTGACATTGAGAGGCAATGCACTTTCTGAGCTAACCTCTGCACAACTTTTGAGGAGAAATAAAGAAGAAGAAGAAAAAGAAGAACAAAGAATCAGTACAGATACAGAAGGTGATCCGAGAGGATACTCGGATCACCTAACTAGAGATTGTAATTTGTCATCACTGACAAATTAAGGTGATCCGATTTTTTTTTTTAATCAATGATTTGAGTCCTGATCGTAATAGGCATGACAATACAAGTTTCATCTGTGTTTAGAGACATTGGCCGTGTGAGGTTTGGATTCTCATTTAGAAAAGGGAGTCACATCTGCCATCTTTGGTACCAATTCTGTATACACTGAATAACGAAGATACAGCAACGAATACATATGACCTTTGACCCACCTTTACACTCCCAAGATGGCATCTGAGGAAAAAGTGGTTATTTTGTGAAATGATTCTTGCGACATCGTCTATATTCGTGTGCAAAATATGGCAAAGATAGGACAGGTATTCACCAAGATGCAAAATGCAAAGTCTTAGGTACAACATAAAATCTGGGAGAAATTCACCGAAGGGTAAGTGAGAGCTAGTGCTCGATAAAGAAAAGCATGTCGATTTTCACATTAAAAAAAAATCCCTCCCATAGAGATAACACGTCATAACGAAAATACAGAAAGAAGTACATATGACCTTTGACCTCACTTTGCACACCCAAGATGGCGTCTGAGCAAAAAGTGGTTATTTTGTGAAATGATCCTTGTTACATGGTCTTTGTGTGTGCAAAATATGGGAAAGATAGGACATGTATTCACCAAGATACAGGATGAAACATTTATGACCTTTGACCCTAATTTACATACCCAAGATGGTGTCTGATCAAGTAGTTGTTATTTTATGAAATAATGTACGTGACATGAACTAAACATGTGCAAAATATGGGATTGATAGCCATTGTTGTTGTTCATCTATTGCACAGAAAGTAGTAGAAAGAAAGAAAAATAAAGAAAAAAATATGTTATTTTATAGAAATTTGAAGGAGAAGCATAAAAAAATCAGAAAAAGATAAAGTTAGGAAGGGAGATTAAGACTAACTAAAGAAAAAGAAGAAAAAAAGTGTTTAAAAAAATGAAAAAAAAAATATTGGCAGGGGTGAGCCTCGAACCAGGGACCTTAGGATTACGAGTCGGATGCGCTATGCAATGACCTATTTCATGCTCCATAGGCCCTGTGTATTAAGCAAAATGACGCTGCATCGAAGCCACGTGCCATTTTCAACCAAGTTTTTCGACGTGATGCCGACGTCGTATGAAAAAATGAAGGGCACACTTACGATAGCCCAAAGTCTCAGCTACAACATACTAAAATCTGGGAAAAATTCACCGAAGCAAAAGTGAGCTAGTGCTCGAAAAAGAGAGTCATGTCAATTTTCACTGCCAGAAAAACTGCTCTCCCATAGAGATAACACGTAAACTGGTCAAATTCTACAAGGATACATTCAATCCATTTTTACGAGGCGATGACGTCATCCAATCAAAAGGTTGTTTTTACATTAATGAAAGAACATTTCATAAGCTACAACATACTGAAATATGGGAGAAAATTGGCAGAGGATAAGTGAGATACGCTCGAGTAAACTTGTAATTTGATGACGTCATTTTGAAAATTTACTTTTTTTACTTTACTAAGAAATTTGATATCTTTTAATCATTTTGTCAGCATTGCCTACCCATGAAATGACATGTACAACTCATCAGCTTTCAATATATGTAAAGAAAATGGGGGGTCACCGTCCATCCTGACGAGTTAAATCGGATTTAAAATTGGCAGTTTTTTGGCATAGTTGCACTGTATATCGCCATTGACGCGCGCGCGGAATTTCAACTTTGACGGCCCCGTATGACGTCATATTGAGTCGGATTAACTTGAAACGTGGTATAAATATTCCTTGACATTTCAGACATGCGATCAAAGTGAAAAAACTGGAAATTTCAATTGCATATGAGCTGTGCGTGCGTATATGCGCGCGCGCGTACGCGTCCGTCCGATTTTTTCAATTTTTCAAAAAATGCTCCAAATGGTCTGAAACGTGTGCAAAAAAATTTTGAGCTCGATTGGAGCATACAAATATTTCAACGCGCGCGTACGCGCACGTTTTAAGAGAAAATATGAATTTTGAGAACATGAGTAGAATGCGCATAACTTTAAATATATGTGACGTAAATTTCATTGAAAAATTCTATTTCATTAATGAGATATGATTGAGAATGTGTTTTCATATAATGACGTCATAGTGACGTCACGGTCGACTGATCACAATGATACATTAGATTTGCCGTCTTTGGGACATGATGCATACATGGTATGATTTTGAAATTGATAGGCAGCGGACTTTCTGAGCTAACCTCTGCACAACTTTTGCGGAGAAATAAAGAAAGAAAGAAGAAGAAAGAATCCGTACAGATACAGAAGGTGATCCGAAGGATACTCGGATCACCTAATAAATGAATAAAAAGATTACCCAGCAACAAAATTTCCTCTTCATCTCCAACCATTTAGTATCATGCCTGCTGTATCCCCATTATAGAAAGGATCACACAAAGAATCTCAAGTTACAATCATCTCAACACCTATGGTCTTGGGCAGTAGTTTCAATTCCTGTAAACGTTCAAGGACTATTAGCTTTTCTGAAAGGGGAATTCCAGACCAGATACAAGTTATTCTGAGAAAAGAGAGTGAAATGTTACCGTCACAGCCACAGTGGAAAATTTGTTCAAAATCTAATTGAAACTATTAAAGGAAGTTGTGAATTTTTTTTCTTTTTTTTTCAAAACAGTTCTTCAGCAGTTGATATAACATATATGCATATGATGTTATCACCTCACAATTTTCCATTGATTGCGTACAAAGAGAAATAACGAAAATTCAATTTTTCTACCATGACAGTGTAAAATATTATGTTACTCCTAGTTAAATAATTTCAAAGTAATGATCACTTAGATACATTTAGGATTTGAGATTATGGCATAATAATAATTACTCCTAGTT
Organism: Diadema antillarum; assembly: GCF_040938485.1. NCBI lineage: Eukaryota > Metazoa > Echinodermata > Echinoidea > Diadematoida > Diadematidae > Diadema > Diadema antillarum. The sequence goes on from NW_027271175.1 coordinate 131,321, forward strand.
AAATAATTTCAAAGTAATGATCACTTAGATACATTTAGGATTTGAGATTATGGCATAATTGCATTTGAACGACAACAACAACAACAACAACAACAAAACCCTGAAAATTTCAAGATTTTATGTACAAACTATATGGTAAGTTGTGAGGCGATGACATCATCAACTCACTCTTTACATATTTATATTGACTGTTCAAAAACTTTTTTTTTTGTGAAGAAATGAAAAGGAACTTTGCAATTTCTAAATTTTCCTAATTTTTATCCAGTTTTAATCAAATTTTCACTGTTGTGCTTGTAAAATCTTACTCTTTGCTTTTAGACAAACTTTTGACTGTTCTGAAGTTCCTCTTTAAAAAATGGGGTAAAGATCCAAAGACAATGTATTACACATTTTTATTTTTCCCAAAGTCCTCATCTGTGCAATCCAATCTTTATAGGTTTAACTCAGCCTATGCGCAGTATAATTTTGGTCAAAAGTTTGGATTTAGCCAACTTTATTGAGGTCACTTTTTCTTTGTTTTCCAAATCCTGTCGTGTCACAATGTCATGTCATTATTGACCTCTTCTGATATGTCACCCTGTCTAGATAGAAAGGGACTGTCTCTTCTCCTTTCATTGTTTATTCTAACATTCATTTCATCATATACAACATATTCACCCCTTTAATTGCCCCCTCCCCTTTTTGGGTGATTTATTGATTTCTCTTTGTATGAACAGTTTTGGTCACAAAGTGTTTTATGAACATTCATTTTCACTGGTTAGGCATTTGAATATGCATATGTAATAGCTAATTTTTTTTTTTTCCTGAAAGTGCCAGGACGTAACAAATGACAAAACTTTGGAGAGTTTACATTTAAGTCCTTTACATGTTAAGTTCCCGAAATTTTGCATATCATTCTGGATTTCACCTCTCCATGTAAGATATGTGGTGCAGTGAATGTGGGTATTATTGGATTTTTTTTTTTGGGGGGGGGAGGGGGGAGGGAACCAGAAATAGACATTTCAGGGTCTTTTGGCAGATATGCAGGTTTATTCAGTAACATCCATGCATTCAAAAATTAACGAATTGTATTTTCTTGTCACCTCGAACTCAAATAATATTGTAAGGAAGTTTACACTTGTGCTTGATCGTAAAGAACATGACAACACATATCACAGAACTCTTGTGTTGTTGGCCATTGTAGTAGAAGATAGAAAGTGGGAGTGGGTCTCTTTCTGGGGGCTGAAAAAGAAAGAAAGAAAAAAAAAAACGAGCTCGTGTGGACTTTCATCCATGGTCGTCACCCGGAATGGCTTCGGGCTTCGGTTCACTGGTAGCACACGGTAGACCCATTTTTTACTCTCTTCTAACAACTCCATCCTCACCTCCATTACTAGTCTCACTTCCAGCCTGCGAGCATCTTTTCTGCCTTGCTGGTGTTTGGTCACTTGGCCTCTCTTCCTAAACTGCACAACTGCTGCCACTAGCCTCATCTCCAGCCTGCCGAGTGCATTCTGTGCCAAGTCTTCCCAGCACCGCTCTGGCCACTTTGCTGCCTGCCTTCACAAAAGAATCCTCCTCGCCTGTTCTTAGTGTCGAGACTTGTATATGTCGGACTCTGTCACTACTTCATTTTCTGAGTCTACTTCTTGTGAGCTTATTCTGTCTAAATTAGAGTCTGCTCATGCTTAGATTTTGAAATTCTGACCATCTTAAGCACTGTCTGTTTGTGGATTGTGGATTTATGAAATTAACGTAAGCTAATGTCACATTCTCTTCTTAATGCACCAATGGATATTTGCTTTTGTGATGCTAACACTACATTCATAATTCTTAATCAAAATCATCTGACATTGGCAGAAAAAAAAAAGGTCTTAATGACATTAGGCTATTGCGAGCATGAACTAAAAATGCCCAGCAGTCTTCATAGTAAATTTGTCAACTGACGTTTTTGGCTTTAATAAAACATTCATTGCACAATAGGTCTGCACCAGGTAAAAATAACTTGTAATGTCTTGATAGGAGAATAAGGCAGAGCCATTGGAGGTGTAATGTAAGTGAAAATGAAAGCTATTGGATGCACAAAAGTTGTGCATTGCTAATGAGAATGGAGGGAGGGTATGTCATTTGTCAATATGTGAATCAATCATCACTTCTTTTTCTTCTAGTTCTGAGAAAATGAGAAAGAGAAAGAGAGATCGCGATCTTTTTTTTTTTTTAAAGGCAGTGTCATTTGAGAAACACATTTAAAAAAGATTGAAATACTGAAGTTGTGCTTCACTGATACATGTGTTTATTTTTGTTTGGAAATGAAAAATCGTGTTGTAGATAATATGATTATAGATGTGGTACTTATGAGTAATTAACTATACCACCTATAAATGGAAAAGAGTGGAATTTTGGGAAGTCAAACCTTTTTGGGTATCATTGCTTTCCCCCCCTGAATACACCTTTAAAGTAGTCTAAATTACCAAAAATTGATTTCACTGAAAATTTGAACTTGTGATCTACTGCATACACTGATTTTATTCATTTCTGTGAGGAAAAAGATATTATTGCCTCTTTTTGTTAACAGTGGAAATGAATTATTGTTCTAATCAATCACTTTAAATTTTTTTTCAATATTTCAAACACTTTAAAGAAAGATTTGTAACTAACAGCAAGCATGACCTAAATCAACGAGCATATCTCTTTCACTTCATAATATTGCATTGTTATATTATTTTTTTTCACTCTCTCTGAAGAAATTCCTACATATGATGAATAAATATTTTTGTCTTAACATGAATTGGGTGCTAGATGCTGATAGTATTTGTTTTGCTTCTGCACAAGCCCTTGAAAGATTGACTGATTTTTTTGCTTGAAAACATTGAATTTTGCTTTTGAACTTCTTGACACTTTCGTTGCCAAATTTCATACCACAATTTAAAGGGAGTCGGTCTTCAGTTATTGTGGTTCTTCGATTGAATCAAATTCCAAAAGCATTCCAAAAGCACGACTAGCACAAACCCACTAAAATAGAATTGCCAGTCAGTATATTTGTGCACTGAAGCGTATGCACATTGGTAACTGTTAACTCCAGACAAGCATGATTCTTTGGCTGTGTGTGTGCTGCATTATGGAGATTATGAGCCTAGCACATTTATATGTGATTGAGATGTACTGTACATACAGTGCTCAGTCAGGATCCACCTGAGCAAGGTTTGGGCAGTCACAAACTGACATTATTCGTTGTTCCCCGCAAACTTTGCACAGATACAAACTCCCGTGTCCTATTAAGTGCGACGAGTGAAAAAATAGTGCGTATAAATACATAGTATTGATGACTGACACCCTGTAATACTAGGTTATGAAATGTACCCTGAAGGAGAAATAGAATCATGTGTTGCTATGGTATCACTTCCATGGAGGAAGAGAGAATTTTGAGAATGGATACTCTTGACCTGCTGTGCATTTTGTCCGAATTTAATGGCACAATTTTTGCCATGGTTTTGCCCTTGCCAGGATTTCAAGGCAGTCGAGAACCTGAATCCCGTTGCCATAGCGGCGGACATATTGTCCAATCACGCGGGAGACAAGGACAGGGGCATTACAGCGGAGGAGTTCCAGGTGTGGGCTGTCAAGAACAGCTTGCCGGACGACTTCAATAAGCTGCTATTTCAGGTATGTTCACCAACAGTCATCTCCCAGCATTCAGGACTATACGACATTACAATCAAAAACACTTATTTTGAAAGTGACAGCAAACTCTTTTAAGTCCTCATCACCCAGAAAACATCACATTTATTTTGCTGTTTGTGATTCCTCATATGGCAGTGACAATGGTGTATGAATTTTATGGGAAGTTTATATTTTGCGGACTGTTCAGACTGCTCATGTATTGAATTCATAGAAAGACAGCACTTCCTGTGAAAGTCAAACTTTACGCTAGAACTAAAACCTTCCGTGGGCACATCCCTTCCAAGACAAAGATTTCACCTACAACTTATGGGCAATTCCGCAGTTAGGTGGACATGACATGGATAAAAGAAATGTGCCTCTTTATCTTACTCTTTAATCTAGGTATCAACTAATGCCATGGATGTTCACCAATCATTAAGGTCTTTCAAATTCAGTAGATTTTATCTTTCGTATTGATTGATTTCGCGAGATCTAAAACCATCATTTAAAATGTACATGTGGGACTGGGGATGCTGAAATTCACTTAAATGCAAATTACAGTGGGTTCCTTTGACATTTTTTCCTCAAAGTTTTGCTAAAGGGTAAAAGATAAATACATTTAAATACTCCAGAAGTCATGTGACATTTTGTCGATTACAAAAGGGTGAAATGACCTGCGGAATTACTCCGGACAAATGTAACGTTACTAACCGTAACGTTACTAACCATGCTTTTGGGGGTCTAGCTAAGAAATTATTGGTCGAACTGCTAAAAAACATTGTGTGAACATTTGTCATGATGCAATAATTGAAATTAATGCAACACTTTGTTTGAAGTAACTTGAATTTTTGCACACTTTTTGTTACAAGACATTGATTTTTTTGTCATGTCCTTTTTTCGTAACGTTACTAACCAGCCATTTAAGTTGCCATAGCAATGCTATTATTTCTTGGATTGTATTCATGCTTTTCTATATCATAAACCTGGGAATGATGAACATGTTTTTGACATAATTTTGGCTTGAAATGAATAAATGGTAATTCAGTAGTAGAAACAAATATCTAAATTTGTTCAAATGTAACGTTACTAACCGCGGAATTGCCCTTATGCCTCTTTGATGGTTTGACAGATTGGCGCACTACAAATATATGAAATATTACAAAAGGCCATACTGTGTAATTCATTGTGAGATCTTTGTAGACGTGGTTGTATGCATTTCCAAGACATGAAAGGATTGCTATTAAAATCTTGTTCTCTCTTTTTTTTTGCAATTAAACCGAAAACTTTGAAAGTAGAATTCAATCATCAACAAGCAAAAAGATGAGAGATCAGTAAGTATCAACCCGTAGAGGACAAACTGATTTTGCAGACAACAGGTGTTTCCCAGGGACACCTCCCCAAGTATACATGGGACTAGTCTTCAAGGGGTTAATTTGACTCATTTGGTACATACATGTATCTCCTAGGTGTGTCACATCATCCTTGGGTTGAGACCACAGACCACCACGGAAGAGAAGGAAGTCATCATGGGCTGGGTGGACCGGGAGAAGAGAAGAGGACTCCGCCCCGCCCAGACGTGGTACCTGATCTCCGCCCACTGGTGGAGCATCTGGAACGACTACGTCAGCTACAGGGTGAGTGAGCGTGATGGCCCTGGGCCCCTTTTCATTAAAAAGTTGCTATGATAACATTTCTTGCTGAAATGGCAATTGTCATGGCAATGACAAAAATCCAGCTTTCTGATTGGCTGTTGCTACGGGAAGTTACTATTCTAGCAAGAGTTGCTGTCCTAACATCTTGTAGCAAATAGGGCCCCGGTCTCTTGTTTGTGATTTCAACATGGTGTATTTTCAGAGGATCCTCTGTAAAGTGTGATATTTCAGTTCCCACATGATTATGTTTGTTCCTGCAAGAAATGTCTTTGAAAAATGTATGAATGTGTAGAAGAACCTGTATGCAAAAGATTACCAGCAGTGTAAGTCTTTTCTTCTTCTTCTTCTTTTTTCAATGTGGATGGGAATTATTAGTTTAGATATGTGGTAGTCCAAATTTATTTGTTTAATGATTTCCTGTTTGTGTAAGTTTGAACTTTCATTCATGCATTTATTCATTCATATGAGACCTAACATTGTATGGGGGGGGGGGGGGGGGGAGTAATCATATCCAGGAGTTCATGTGAATGGACTTAAGGACGTTCCTCAGTTGAGTTTGTGCGCATACTAGCTGCGCACGTGTCAGTGACGTAACAAAGAGCGTAGAAGCGCACACACGAGTGATGAGCTGAGCTAGCTGAGCTGAGCTAGCTGAGCTTAGCAGCTGCTAGTAGATCGCGCTAGAGTGTGGTATGTGTGTACGGATACCCGACAGCTCCCCACCGCGGCCGCGCCGGGCAGCCGCGCTGGGCGGTCTCGCTCGGCTCGCGTGCCGACTGTACGGGTTACAATCTATACATACCACGCAAAGTTCAGCGGTCCGGGCCGCATATACATGGTCATTGTAGCACAACACTGATTGACGGAATCGCGAAGCTTGGAAGTGGAACAGAGCTGTTTCCATTTTCAATCCATAGATCTGTTTTGTGACATGAAGTTCATTATCCGGTCATCAACATGGTAAAGTCGAGTGCTAAGGTACCAAGGGCCTATAGGCCCTAGTCGGGGTCTAAGGCTCACTAGTCTATTGGACTAGGTGTTAAAACAACAACAACAACAACAACAACAACAACAACAATAACAACAACAACAACAAAACAAGCATATGACACACATTTCATCTTTAGGTCTAGGAGCTAAAACAATCTGAGTGTCTCTGTTAAAATCTAAATTAGATCTAAACTTGTCATTACTAGTAATACAAAATATTGGGTTTTTTATTTTTGGTTACAAAATACAAGGTCACGAAAGTGTTATCAAACAAGACTATTCATCACTTTCACCATTCATATATTATTTTTTTTTACTACCAAATCTGGTGTAACAAAAGGAGAATCAATTTTTTTTTTTTTTCCGGGGGGGGGGGGGGGGGGGGGGGGTGGGCAAGGTACATCTCCATAGCTTACAACACGCACTTTACCAACCACTGCAACAACCAACACATGAAATCTACAATCAACGTCATTGTATTAAGATTTGTTTTTCATTTGGAGGACCGTCAGACTAATGCCAAAACTCCTATTTCCTTATATTTATTCTTCTTCCTCCATTATCACCTTTTGTACATGGTTACAGCAAGTGGGTAAAACAAACAAACAAGCGTGCATATCAATAATATGGAGTTTTCCACGCTTGCATCCACATAATATCATTATGGCTGTGGAAGGGAAATGATAACAAAAACGCACATGGACCTTTCTTTCTGAATATTTGTCACCATATCACTGCAATTGTGACGTGTTTTTTGTTTGTTTGTGTGTGTGTGTTTTTTTTAAAGAAAATGGGGTTTCGAGTGAACCGCATGAGATGGCATCCTAGCAGGGTATATCCCTGTATTGGTTCCTGACCAGATTTGGGGGTCTTACGATGATTTCTGTCGCAAGGAGGCTCTGCTAGCACTAAAACGAGCCCATGAACCCCCCATTTTTACAATTCTCCTGCATTAAGTAACCCTTCTTCTACAATTTGATAAAGTTTCGTAAAAATGACATAGGTTTTGAATGTACAGCATGACATTCACGAACCCCACCTATAATCAGGACACCCACGAGAGATTTATAACCAGATTTTGGGGTCTGGTGAGGTGATTTCTATCATCTGGGGATGCTGCCAGCACAAACATTAGGACATGAACCCCCACTTTTTATTGTTTTTCTGTAATTAGTAAGCCTTCTTCTATAATTTAGCAAAGTTTCGTGAAAATGACATGGGTTTTGAATGAACAGCTAGCATAAGTTTTATGAACCCACTTGTCAGGGTATCCCTACATAGGTTCTTGACCAGATTTTGGGGACTTACGGTGATATATGTCACATGGGGGCGCTGCTAGCACAAAAACGAGCACATGAACCCCAACTTTCAATTATTTTTCTGGAATTAGTAAGCCTTCGTCTACAATTTGGTCAAGTTTGGTGAAATTGACATGGGTTTTGAATGAACAGCATAAGCCTATAATGAACTCATCTTGTCAGGGCATCCCTGCATAGGTTCCTGACCAGATTTTGGGGACTTACGATGATATATGTCGCATGAGGGCGCTGCTAGCACAAAAACGAGCACATGAACCCCCACTTTTAATTATTTTTCTGGAATAAGTAAGCCTTCTTCTATGATTTGGCCAAGTTTCGTGAAAATGACATGGGTTTTGAATGTACAGCATGAGATTTTTGAACCCACCATGTTAGGGCGACTTTGGATAGGTTCCTAACCAGATTATGGGGTCGTACTATAGTATATGTCGCATGAGGGCGCTACTAGCACAAAAACGAGCACATGAACCCCCACTTTTAATTATTTTTCTGGAATAAGTAAGTCTTCTTCTACAATTTGGTGAAGTTTCGTGAAATTGACATGGGTTTTGAATGTACAGCATGAGATTTATGAACCCACCCTGTCAGGGCGACCCTTAGGTTCCTGACCAGATTTGGGGGTCTTACGTTGGTATATATGTCGCATGGGGGCGCTGCTAGCACAAAAACGAGCACATGAACCCCCACTTTTCATGGTTTTTCTGGAATAAGTAAGCCTTTTTATACAATTTGGTGCAGTTTCGTGAAAATGACATGGGTTTTGAATGTACAGCATAAGTTTTATGAACCCACCTTGTCAGGGCATCCCTGCATAGGTTCCTGACCAGATTTGGGGGACTTACGATGATATGTCGCATAGGGGCGCTGCTAGCACAAACGCGAGCACATGAACCCCCCACTTTTGATTGTTTTTCTGGAATAAGTAAGCCTCTGTCTACAATTTGGTAAAGTTTCGTGAAATTGACATGGGTTTTGAATGTACAGCATAAGTTTTATGAACGTTGTCCTTTTGCTCACCCCTAACAGAAAACGTCGATGAGAAGGATTTGAGAGATTTCGGTGTTTTCTGCCGCGTGAGGGCGCTGCTTGCTGAAGAATGAGAGTGTAAACCCAGCTTTAAAACCTTTTCCTCGTTTTGGGTACCCTTTTCTGCAATTCTTGCAAATTTGGAGAAAATAACGTGGATTTTGAAAGAATTATGGGGATTTACGTTTGTCATTGTAGATTTTGTTGCCAATCATGGTCTTGATCATGTAACGCTATCATTTTGGTACAGGACGGCAGATTAGTCATATTCTTCAAAGTCCCGTAGAAGGAAAACAAGCACATGAACCTATGGTTTTATTTACATATTTGGGCTTCGGATGGGTCAAAGTTACGGTATGGAAAGTTTCAAGAAAATGACATGGATTTCACTTTAACTGAGGAACGTCCTTAAATGTGTAACATCTGCTCTAGGAATTGTAATGCCGTGTCATAGGTTGCGTACAAAGTGAATGCTTGGATATGAGAGACCTAGAATTGATTGTGTATGCATTGTTATGCCTCCGCCACGAAGTGGTGCCAGAGGCATTATGTTTTCGGGTTGTCTGTCCATCCGTACGTACGTCCGTACATCCGTACGTCCGTACGTCCGTCCGCTTTCGTTTACGCGATAACTTGAGTAATATTGACTTGAATTCTACCAAACTTGGTCCAAGTATAAAGTATGATGGGGCAATTAGTTGATTAGATTTTGGGTGAAATCCGTCAAAGGTCAAAGGTCAAGGTCAAATCATGAAATTGTATCCGTTTACGCTATAACTCAAGACTGGATCGAGCAAATTTCACCAAACTTTGTTGGAGGATGATGTATGATGGGACAATTACTTGATTAGTTTTTTAGTGAAATCGGACTGAGGTCAAAGGTCAAAGATCAAGGTCAAATCCTGAAATTTATCTTTTTACGTGATAACTCAAAACTGAATGAAGCAGCTTTCATCAAACGTGGTCCAAGGATGATGTATGATGGGAAAATTAGTTGAGTAGATTTTAGTGACATTGGCAAGAGATCAAAGGTTAAAGGGACTGTACAGTACTGGTTGAGGTAGGGATTCATGTTTTGAACATTCCTAAGTGAGATAATGAAAAACCTCTTATGAAATATGAAAGAGCATGTAATCTTAAGAAGGATTCAACATTTATTTGATGAAAATTGGTTTTCATATGGCTGAGATATCCAAAAAAGTGCTAATAATAAAAGGCGACATGCCCCAACTTTATTGGTATCTCTTTGTTTCACCTTGTTTTTGGATATCTCAGCCATTTCAAAACCGATTTTCATCGAATAAATGTTTGATACCCTTTAGAACTGCATGCTCTTTGACATCTCATAGAGTGGTTTCTGAATATCTCACAAAACGTTAAAAGCTAAATCTTCACCTCGACCAGAACTGTACACACCCTTTAAAAGGTCAAGGTCAAATGCTAAAAATGTTGCTATTTCCCCAATATCTATGCAATGCCCTAAGGTATTTTCTTGAAACTTGGTGTAGACGTGCACTACTGCGGAAAGATTCTCCAGAGAGAGTTTCATGTCATAAGGTCAAAGGTCAAAAGGTCAAAGGTTAGGTGAAAATGTTGTAATATCACTTTTCTCACAAATGGTTCAATGTATCTTCATGGAACTTGGTACATACGCATGTACTGACTGGCAGAGATTATCTAGGGAATTTAGGGGTCATAGATCAATAGTCATGGGGTCAAAGGTCAAGGTCAACTCCTCAATATTTTACTATTTCCCTCATACACTACTATATGAAATGCTTGTAACGAGTTTTCAAACATAATATATACATGTATACATTACCTAATGGAGATTCTCCAGGAAATTTCCATCCAGAATGTCAAAGGTCAAAGGTTATTTTGTACTATAATTACACTCTTTCTTCATACCTTGGAAATTACTCAATGCATAAACTTATAAAAGGGTCTGTCAGAATTCAAGTAAAAATTCTCAATTCCCCGAATATGTGTACCTGCACTCTTCGACAATTATAGCAAACCCAGTTCAAGGAAAGTGAACATTCAAGTCATTTCTGACAAACCTGTCATATCAATATTTTGCCAGTCATGTGAAACTGTCATGGATCACACATTGTGAAGACATTGTACTATACGCCTTTTGGGAGAATCATGCATTATGGCGGAGGCATCAGTCGCCATAGCGACATTTCTAGTTGTTATACCCCCGCCAAACGAAGTTTGAAGGGGGTATATAGGAATCAGCGGACGGTCGGGCGGTCGGTCGGTCGGGCGGTCGGTCGGGCGGTCGGGCGGTCGGTCCGTTGCAAATCTTGCGTCGCGAACTACTTCCTCAGTTTTCAACCGATTCCCATAAAACTTGGCACAGATGTGTGCCTTGGGTTGTAGATGTGCAAGACATATTTTTTGACAGTACCCAAAAGTACGTTGCCATGGTAACGGCATATTATGGGCAAAAATGGGTACAAATCTTGCGTCGCGAACTCCTCCCACAGTTTTTGATCAATTTTTATGAAATTAGGTACAGATGTTCATCTGAATATGTTAATGTGCAAGACACATATCTTCGCAGTGGCAAAAAGTGCGTTGCCATGGTAACGGCATGTTATTGGTAAAATATAGGGCAAAATGCTTCATGGCAAAACTGCTTCATCATTGTTCTTCCAATTCTCATGGAATTCATATTGAATGTTTGTCTTAGGATATAGGTCAGCATGACACATTTCTTGACAGTGACAAAAAGTATGTTGCCATGGTAACAGCTCACATATTATGAGCCAAAATGATGGAAAATTTTGTGTTGCAAACTACTTCCTCAGTTTTTGCCCAATTTCCATGAAACTTGGTACAGATGTGTGCCTTTGGTTGTAGATGTGCAAGACGCATTTTTTGACAGTACCCGAAAGTACGTTGCCATGGTTACGGCATATTAATGGCAAAAGATCAAGGAAAGATCTTGCGGATTTAACTACTTCCTCAGTTTTTTGACCAAAGCTTATGAAATGTGGCACACACCTTGATCTTGGTGGGAAGATGTGGAAGACATATTTTTCGGACGTGTCGGAAGCTGTGTTGCCATGGTAACGGCATTTAAATGGCAGAAGATCAAGGAAAGATCTTGCGGATTGAACTACTTCCTCTGTATTCGACTGAAGCTCATGAAATGTGGCACACACATTGGTCTTGGTGGGAAGATGTGCAAGACATATTTTTTGGACGTGTCGGAAGCTGCGTTGCCATGGTAACGGCATATTAATGGCGGAAGATCAAGGAAAGATCTTGTGGATTGAACTACTTCCTCAGTTTTGGACAAAAGCTTATGAAATGTGGCACACACAATAGTCTTGGTGGGAAGATGTGCAAGACATATTTTTCGGACGTGTCGGAAGCTGCGTTGCCATGGTAACGGCATTTAAATGGCAGAAGGTCAAGGAAAGATCATTCCTTGGGTAAGACTGTCGTCACGGGGCGGGGTTTTAATCACCTTCAGTGATATTTCTAGTTTTTTTCTGTTACCCTTCTCTCCTCTTTCTTTCTCAGCCATACAGCAGTACACAGCAGACCTCCAGGCATGCAGGGGTGCAGACAAGTCTGTCGGCCCTCTCCCCCAACCACAGCACTAGCCATTCAGCCACGCCCCACCATGCCGGGGGCCAGGCGTGGGGCGACCACGCCCTGGCCCGCCACCAGACGCAGACGCGCTCCTCCCCATCCTCGCCGTCGTCCAATCAGAACGCCATGACGACGTCGGGTCCCGGCTCCTCCCACTCGCTGCCACGGTACTCCAGCCTGGGCGGGTCGGCCAGCAGCGTCAAGCCCCTCCACCACGCCGCCTCCTTCAGCAGCGCCAGCCCCTCGCGCAAGAGGCCGGGGCATGCTGTTGCCATGACGACCAACCAACCGCCATCCAAGCCAGGCCCAATAGACAATACTTCACTAGTAGCAGCTGATAACAAAAAGGTATGCTCTCTTTCTTAATGTTCTTACAATGAGTGTAATGGTGTGGTCCATTTTCCAGTGATCATTGACATTCAAACCATTGGTTGGGTAGACTTTCAGTTGGTTGTTCATATTGAGACATGCTGTGTATTAAAGATCATGGAAATACATTGTATCATGCCAATGAGTCAGGTGATAGTTTATAGGAAGCCTTCGCCTACATTTAAACCGCTGTACAGATAGCAGTGTTCATGTTCACGTTCATGTCTTTGACAGGCTCTCTCATGTTTTTCACAGATATTGATGAGATAATTGAGTAAATTCTTGTCATTTTACCCTCAAAACAGAATTCAAGTTGTTGTGTTATACTTTGGTCGAGTGAAGTGGAAATTTAGTGTAATTAAATGATGTTGGTTCAAAAGAATGGGAGATTATGCAATGCTAGGACTCAATTTGATACTTTAAGAATGTGTGTTGTAAGTGGCAGTGACCCAAGTTCAGGTCAAAACCTCATTTTCTCTCTTCCATATCCTTTCACCCCTCCCCCCCCCCAAAAAAAAAAAAAAAAAAAAAGGAGAAGAAACTATCATTTGTGGTTTAAAAAAATGAATTATTACATTATTCTGATCCTGTGATCCCTACAGCAGGTGACCACTCTGACCAATGAAGGAGGCAGGTTACGGAGACACCCACCCATCTCACAGAACAAAGACTATGAGGTCATCCCTGACCCCGTGTGGAAAGCACTGGCCCTGTGGTACGCTGGCGGCCCTGCACTGCCCAGGAACGTAAGTTTGCCTGCCCATTACCTTTATGTTTTGATCTACTGTATGGAATGCTCCACTGGCACGATCGCAACCTTTTTAACAGTACTGTTTGTCGAGCTTGCCGCAGGAGTTTAGTTCTTGTAGCCTGTTTTTGGCTGTTTTACTTGTATATTCTGTTCATAGATTTTTTCCCCCTTGCCTTTCCAAGTCGTGGGCAAGCTTCTTCCAAGGTCAGAAAAGAAATTAAAAAACTTTTTCAATCTTGTATGCATAGATCTTTATAGACTGGTCTGTTGCAAGAATGATTTGTTGAATTGCAACAGTTACTCTTAATCCATTTCATCCTTTTCAAAATCATCTTTCTTTCTGTGTGCTGTAAGTCATTTGATTTATCGTGACAGGACTTACGGTATGATAGAACATGACGTCCGAAAAATTTGTGAAGTGAATGCAGATGATGGGATATTATAAGTTATTATTCAGTGCAGTTAAATTAAATATGTAAAGTCTTGATTGAGTTATATTCTTTTTCCCTGTGCTTCATTTGTACTGTATTTTTTTCAGCAGTATCAATTTCACAATATAAAAAAAAGGCAATGATTTTATGCTCACAGAAAACCATGTAATGTTGCATCAACTGTATCTGCTCACAGAAAACCATATAATGTTGCATCAACTGTATCTGCTCGCATAATGATTGCGATAAGCAATTGCGACTAATGTTATAACGTCAAGCTCTATGTATTTTGCAAAAATCCTTAGCATCTGCCAGGTTGTGCCACATGGGCACTCATAGTCCCCTGTGGACCTCGAGCTTGTCGATGCATTTTCGAGATGATGATTTTTTTCTTCACCATCTCTGGCAGGTGATCGTCCAGACATCACCCCAGGGGAGCACGACGTGTAAGCTGGAGCTGTACCCGCTATGTGTGAAGCTACTGCGGCACCAGACACCTCAAGCCAAGCAGAACGGGTGGAGTGGGGTCAACTTGGGCCTGGGTAAGCGGCACTTACCATATTCATCACGAGTTCATTCACTTGCACGCAATACCTCATCGATGCATTGTTAGGGCTGCACAATATAATAAGTGAAGCAGAATCTCATCTGCCAATACTTCATCCCATGGAGACAATGCCAGATCAATTATTTTTTATTTGTTGGTTAACTTTTTGTTTTGTTTGTTTGTTTCGTTTTATTTCTGCATTTGTAATCATATCAATACCAAATGACATCATTTATATATATATATTTTTTTTACATTTCAATACAAAATAATATCACTGATAATATTTTTCAACATTGTGGACCACAGGATATACAATAAACATAACTTGCAAATCTATTATCAACGATGGTTATCGTCATCAAATAAAAGAAATGTTCATGACGAGGAAAATGCATCAGACCACATATTGTAAGCATATGTTTGAAAGGATGAAATAAAAATAATTCACTTCTAATGTCACCATCTGTCCTGCTTGTCACTATCAATACCATCGTTGCATTTTTTGTTGTACGCTGGTCTTCTCTGGACAGGCAACTTGTCCCTGAGTTCGTCCGGGCTGGGCATCAACGTCTCGGGGAACAGCGGCACGCCCCAGGCCCCCAAGCGCTACCTGGCCTACATGGCCTGCTTCAGCAAGATGCACACCCTGCTGCAGGTGCACGAGTTCCTCTCGGCGCGGCTCCGGGTCCGGACGGAGGAGATGCGCCTCTGGAATCTCAAGGATGAGGTGAGGATATTTTTTTTTTCTTTCGTTTCTGAATTTATATTGTTACCACAAAATGGGCAACTCTGAATTTTTTCTGCATATCTTATATTGGAGAATGATTACTGGTTGATGAATTTGGCAGCATTGATCAAATTTGGAAAAAAAAAATCTGAAAGAAAGTAACAAGGAGCCCCCATCTGGAATAGAAATGAGAACTTTGATCTTATCAAAATATGTTGCCAATTGAAGCATCCTCTCGAAATTTAGCAATCAAAAGGCTGTTGAAAATTCTGTGACCAAAACAAATTTGGTATACATGAAAACCAAAAACTCAAATGAAGGAGACTGTTCACCTTATGAAACACTAGAAATGACTGGTATAAGAAATTATCCAAAGATACAGCAACAAGGACGATTTGGCAAAATCATTCTGATTTGTATAGCATAGGGGAAATTTCATACAGCAAGGTATCTTTTGAGCACCAAATGACCTATTGAAATCATTGATAATAGTGCTGTGAGGCTGATGAGCTGTGTGGGATTCACTGAAATGTTAAGAATAGAATACAATAGTCTAATATGCAGCAAATTTTGGTCTGGAATTTGCAGCCTCTTTTTTTTCTTCTTTAGATTAATGCAGCAGAGTTTTTACCGGCTTTGTAAGGTATCTACCTGCCAGTAACTCTTTGGTGACAATGACATTCTTCACATCAATGTCACACATTGTATGTGTGTGTGGTGATCATAAATGTTATTACACCTTTAATTGACAAGTTATCCTTGATAGAGACAGTGAGAATTACCCAAGCCCCCCACCCTCTCTTGGAAAATTTTGTAAGAGCAAAGGCAGATCAGTCCATTAGACGGTATTAATTAACATCCCATTTGCCCCCATATGCAAAACACATACATCGTTCCGCCTGTTAAACACATTTCTCCCCCTGTCTCTTGCATCCTTATCCCACCCCGTTATATCCTACCCCCTCCATATATCTTCTACCCATATCCTCTTCTCCACCCCACCCATATATTCCTTTCCCCCCAAACACCCTTACCCGACCCCACTGGCATCTTTATCCCACCTCCATGACACCCACTGCCCTCCACTCTTCTCCCATCACATGCTTTCTCTCTCTCTTCCATCCTTCTCCCGTGCCCCGCCCCGACATCTCTACCGTGCATCCTCCCCTACCACCATCACATCAACCCCCTCACATGCACTCTTTCCCTTCCCACATCTTCCATTTTTCTCCCCTACCCCACTCCTACATCTTTACTGCACATCTTTGCCCCATCACTACACATCTAACACCTCACATGCACTCTTCTTCCCCCCTCCTGCCACCCCTCTCCCCTACCCCTCCCCTACATCTCCACCTCACATCCTGCCCCACCCCATCACATCAACCCCCTCACACACCTTCTATTTTTCCCCACCCCACCCCCACATCTCTAATATACATCTTTTCCCCACCACCACACATCTACCCCCTCACATGTGCTCTTCTTCTCCCCCCCCCCCCCCCCCCACACACACACACCACCACCACCTGCAGAACAACCCAGTGGTGTTAGAGGAAGACGCCTGCACCCTTGAACAGCTGAGCATAGTGGACGAGCAGAGCCTACTGATCGAGATCAGGAACAAGGATCTCAGCTGGCCTGAGGAGATGTCGCTGCTGGCCAAGAAGAAAGCTGACCGACAACAGAGTGAGTGTAACCACCCCCACCCCAACCCCACCCCAACCCCATTCCACTCCAACTTCTTTCCCACTCTATTTGATTGTTCCTGTCTGTGTGCCCTCAAATGTGACATTTTATACACAACACCCCTCCTTACTATGGTTTGCGTGTATGTGTAGGTACCCAGTAGAAAGCTAGATTTTCATATTGTTGGACGCTAACGTGCGTGTGAAACCGAAAATGACGGAGCCCAGCTTGAATTGTCACCAGGTAGGGGAGTGTGAGCTGTGTAGATGCAGCTTTGATCCAGATTCCACTTGCTGTGTCTACGATGTTACTGTATATCATAATTTTTAGTGCCAAGGTGTGAAGAAAAAACTCATTATTGTTGTCAGCTTGTTGAACTCTCATAGTATGAATTAGAATTTTCTCTCGGGAATATTCTTCGATACGTTTATTGTGTTCTTTTCTTTCAAGAGATCCCCCACTCTCCTTCTAAGAGAAAAAAAAAACATGCACACTTACACATGCACTTGTATAGACTCAAAATATCAAATGATGGAAATACGGTTGACATAATTTGAGATAGAATTGAAAATATCCTAAAGTGGCAGAGTACCTTTCGTGTATAATTCTGTGAAAATGCAGCAGTGAGTTGATGTTTTGTTACAAAAGGAATGACACTTAAACAGTATCTATGTAGAAGATGAACTGTAATTTTTAAGATATTGGAATTGGACAATTTGCTTTTATGCTAAGTACATGTGGTTTCTGTCTTTTGTCAGTGGTAAGGTCACTGTCAATATCTCTCCTTCTAATGTTACTGCAAGCCTTTAAAGGTATTGTTTATCATTGAGAGCAGCGAGTTCAAAAGTGCTTGAATTATCACATTTGATGCTTATGTGTAGGTCAGTTGTATCGCAAAACATCCTACCATATAAAAATTGTGCAATAAACTCTAAAATATAAAGAGATATCACTATTTTTCTCAAGAAACCATAACTGTAGATGGGTTATTCTCGAAACAATTGTATTATAACTATTGTTCACATTTTGTATATTTAACACTACTTAACATTGATTATACAGATTAACATTTGTACATTGGTTGTTTCTATCCCTAACTCGCATTTTATAACTGTTTTGAAGCACTAAAGCTGGATTTTTGTTTCATCTGTAACTTGTAAATAATGCCTTTAATGCCATTCATTTGCTATTCCCATGTACGACGACAGGCGTTCGGACAGAGAAGGGAGTGACAGGCCTCAGCAACCTAGGTAACACCTGTTTCATGAACTCGGCCGTCCAGTGCATCAGCAACACGCAGCCCCTCCGGCTATACTTCCAGACCAAGTCCTACCTTTACGAGCTCAATCCGTAAGTATTTTGTTCATTTGCTCTTTCTCCAGCTTTGCTTTTCATTGCTCTTTGTGTCATAAAACATAGTATGATTTTGAAGCTAGATTCGAGGTTACAGAATCACATGGTTGATTTATGATATGAGCCTCTGTCAAATGTAATTTGGCATTTTTGTGGTTTTTGAGCATATGGTAATAGATTGGTCTTTTTAGCTTGTAACTTAGGGATTAGAAAAAGAAGTTTATTCTTTCTGTTTTCCTACCAGATTTGATTTCTTAGTCAAGAAGATCCCCCCTCTCCCTCCTTAGTTTGCCAGTTGATGAGAATGAGTACATTTTTGCGGGACATCTGGAAAACATTCAAAAAATGCATTCCAAAGTCTTCCAGTTTGCATCACATTAGTCTTCAAAGTAATGTTGTTATCATACGAAATGGTAAACTAAAAGAAGAAAAAGGATGTGGTGTGTTTCTTGAACAGATGAAATACACCTCCTCCTATCTCTGCTTCAGTAGATTAGTGTAAATGTGTTCTTATTTTTTTTCCCTGACAGAACAAATCCTCTTGGAATGAAAGGGCACCTAGCAAAGAGGTATGGTGACTTAGTCAACGACCTTTGGGCAGGAACGACCAGGAGTATAGCCCCCCTGAAGCTTAGGGTGAGTGACAAGCTTTCAAGCACTGGTGTGGAAATGCAGCAGAATTGTCTGTTTGTACTTGGTTCAATGGAGTTGGTATAGGATATCCTTTGTATAACCTTTTAAAGCAAATTTTGTATTGAGCTGCTGTATTCCTTCATTACTGTCACACTTTTAAACTTTAGACCATGCATAATGACAAGTGAAGTTTGTTACATTGAAGAATATGCTCAATGAATAGACTCTGGGGAATAAGAACAAGTTTTATCCAGTGAATTCACAGTAATTGCATGTCACGATAAGCAATGACAAAGGAAAATTTCCACATCAATTCTGTGACGTTCATTTGCCTGTCCAAAAGGAGAAATGTGTAATTACTTTAATACTACATATACACGACTCTTATTCTACCCCGAAACTGCATGAGAAGTCCCTTATAAATATATCTGTTAAATTCGTTCGAAATTGAGTTCTGAATTTTGCCAGAGGTAGAGTAAAGTCTTAAACCTTGACCTGTCTTCTCACCCTCAGTGGACGATAGCAAAGTACGCGCCGCGCTTCAGTGGCTTCCAGCAGCACGACTCGCAGGAGCTCCTCGCCTTCCTCCTGGACGGACTCCACGAAGACCTGAACAGGGTGCACGAGAAGCCCTACGTGGAGCTGAAGGACAGCGACGGCCGGCCAGATGAGGAGGTCTCCACGGAGGTCAGTCGGTCAAGCCGCATTGACTCGGGAAATTTGTTTGAGTGTCTTCAAAATCATGAGTAATCTCAGACCACGGCATCTAATTGTCATGTTAACCCTTCCTGTGCCAGGGACTTTTGGCAGTGTGTATAACACTGAGGTTTTATGTTCCATTTGGCACTCCATGCACTCAAAGGGTTAATTGCCAACAAATCAGTGTGTAATCTCTGTTCTAGTCATGATCGTGAACATCTGGTAGTTTTTAGATTCAATCAGGTAAATGTTTCTGTGTTTATTCCCCTGAAGTAAGGAATGCACTACCTCAGTCAATTAGAGAATCTTTTACAATTACAAGTGTACTAGTACCTCATTTGCAAAATGCACTTTAAACTTATTTATTCCTTAAATTGTAATGGATTTGTAATCGTAAGTGTTTCTTTATCAGGCACTGAATTGTTAATTTTCTGTACTGTGTATGATTTCTAAAGTTGATATTAATGATTTTATGTAAATAAACACATTTTTTGTAAGGCACTGTGACATTTATTGTGACAGTGTCTGTTAATTATTTCATAATAATCGTCATCATTCTCATTATTTTTTGTTAGGTACTTTCCGACTTTGTTGCCGCACAATCTGGAGGTGCAAGTTTGTTTTGTTTGTTTCTTTTTTTTGTTTGTTTGTAGGGTTAAAGCAGAATCTGGAAGTGGCATGTTTTTTTTTTTTTTTTTTTTTTGTGAATCACAAAATTCTATGGAGTAGCCTGGAGGATGACCATCATCTTACATCATGTGACCATGTGTCAGAGGTCTCTTTGTGCCAGAACTTTTCTGTGTAAAAGATGTCCGTAGTTTATCTTTGCTTATGTTTTTGTTTTTGTTTCTTTGTTTCACTGTGTCAGGCGTGGGAGAACCACCTGATCAGGAACAAGTCCATCATCGTGGACCTGTTCCAGGGCCAGCTCAAGTCTCAGGTGCGGTGCAAGACCTGCGGCCACATCAGCGTCAGGTTTGACCCCTTCACCTTCCTGTCTCTCCCCCTGCCCATGGAGAGCTCGATGCACACCGAGATTGTCGGTAAGGAAAATGAGAAGTGCATGTGAAACTGAAAATGTGTTCATACACTTGTTTTTTACATATTGTGAGCTATATGCCAGTGACAGTTTGGTATGTTTGAATTTTTATCATTGTTCAAATCTGTTGGAGAGATGTAAGAGGATGACATCATGGCCTTAGTACAATTGAAAGGCATGTGGGATATTGACTGTTTAAAGAATACATGCTAAACTTCAAAATGTCATAAATTTATCTATTTTTTCGGCTAACCACACAGTTGAGTTTCCATTTAATGCATATGTATTGTTGTGTCTGCCTTTCTTTCAATGCCCGCCAGTCGTCAGACTCGATGGCAGTGTTCCAGTGAAGTACGGTCTACGGTTAAACACAGACGACAAGTACAAATCCCTCAAGAAGCAGCTGGCCGAGCTGTGTGACCTGACCGCTGACCAGCTCGTTCTGGCCGAAATCGGGGGAGCCATGGTTAGGGTGAGTGTGGCTTGGTGATCCCAACTTGAGTAACGGGTCAAGTACCAATTCTTTGACGTAGTTATGCGTGTATATGATATTAAATAAGGATGTATGTGATGTAGACAGGTGTGTTTTTTCTGGGCTGTGATGTAGTAATGAGCCATCACAACTTTTCTTGAATTTGTTGTAGTTGATGAATTAGATAAGCTGTGTGTGTATGTATTTATGTATTTTCATGAGGATGGGGGGGGGTGTTGGTGGGGTGTTTATCTGCCCTTATCCCGATGCGTAAATGTGGGCGACCCTGCATCCCATCCGCTGAGAAAAAAAAAATAAAATCGTAACTGTATATCCATCATGAATTGTCCTGTGATGGTGAATTTTGCTTTCTAAAAAATTACTAAATTTCTATCTGGAACGATCACAGACTTTGTTAATCTTGAATGATGGGTGTTTGCTACTGCTTATAAGGGATTTCTTTGTGGAAAGAATAATGTAGCAAGTATCAGATGCCAGGGCTTAAAGTGAGGCAGTGCGTTCATTCGAGTTCTCCATCATTGTTTAACTCGACCGTATGCAGAGCTTTCCGTCCGAAGCACAAAAGATCCGCACCCTCCTAGGGGGGATTCTCTATGCCTATGAGATCCCGCCCCCAAAGCCTGGCACCTCCTCCTCTGCTGCCTCCTCCTCCTCCTCCTCCAAGGTCACCAAGTCGTCCAGCCAAGTTTCACTCAACTCTCACAGCACCAACGGCCGGAGCACAGGTATGTAATACTGGGGGCAGAGGTGGGACCATCCAAAGCACAAACTTACTCTAAATGAATCTGTTTCTATGCCTAATCCAAGATGTTACAATTATAATGCAGCAATATGATACAACAACAGCAAATTGTCCAGTCATATCATATTGGTATAGAAGGGACTGTACAGTACTGGTTGAGGTGAGGATTCAGGTTGTAACGTTGTACGAGATATTTAGAAACCACCCTATGAAATGCTAAAGAGCGTACAATTCTAAGGGGAATCAAAAGTTTATTTGATGAAGATCGGTTTTGAAATGACTGAGATATCTAAAAACAAGGTGAAACAAAGAGATCCTAATAAAAGTCGTGGCCTGTCAATTTTATTGTCCCCGCCGAACGAGTTCGAGCAGGGGACTATGAAACGGGCTCCGTACGTGTGTGTGTCCGTGTGTGTGTCCGTCTGTCCGTGTGTGCGTCCGTGTGTGATCAAAATGTTCAATTTGCTACTTCTCTGTCATTTATGAGCCAATTTTGATTCTGTCTGCTTTATATGAGAGCACTACATGGGAGCTTTGAAACTTCTACACAGAATTTCAGTTGTGACCTTTGACCTTGACCTTTGACCTATATTGTACATTTTGCTACAAAATGCTACTCCTTCGCCATTTCTAACCCGATTTCAATTCCGTTTGCTTTATGTGATGGCACTAGTTGAGGGCTTCAAAACTTCTATACAGAATTTTGACGTTTGACTTCTTTGACCTTTGACCTTGATTTTTGACCTGTGATGTATATTGGCTACAAAATGCTACTCCTTCGCCATTTCTAACCCGATTTCGATTCCGTTTGCTTTATGTGATGGCACTAGGTGAGGGCTTCAAAATTTATACACAGAATTTTGACCTTTGACTGCTTTGACCTTTCACCTTGATTTTTGACCTACATTGTACATTGTCTACAAAATGCTACTCCTTCGCCATTTCTAACCCGATTTCGATTCCGTTTGCTTTATGTGATGGCACTACAAGGTGAGGGCTTCAAAACTTCTACACAGGATTTTGACCTTTGACTTCTTTGACCTTTGACCTTGATTTTTTACCTATATCGTACATTTTGCTACAAAATGCTACTTCCAGCGGGGACATATATTACGCACCGCGTAATTTCTACTTTTCCTTGTTAGGATTGCTTTTTTGTATATCTCAGCCATTTCAAGGCCAATTTTCATCAAATAAATGTTGAATCCTTCTTAAAACTACATGTTCTTTCATACTTCAGAAGAGATTTCTCATTATCTCACCAAAAAATGTTTAAAACCTGAATCCTCACCTCAACCAGTACTGTACTGTCCCTTTAAAGTATCAACTTTCTAATCTTCTTCTCATGTCCAATTAGGAGTAATCATCATGGCAGTGGTCTTGAAACAGTATCTACATGGCATTTGTTTTCTACAATGTCAGCCCTGTTACTTGAGGATCCCATTTTACAGTAGAAGATGGTCACCTGCTTGTGAAAGCGTTTACTTATGGAAGATAAAGGAACTGATTTGAGTTCACTTTGGGTTTGTTCGTGTGCCCCTCCCTCCCCCCAGGTGTGACGTCACATTCCGAGCCCACGGAGCAACCCCTGCCGCCAATCAACGCTGTCACCAAAGATGAGACAGCGCCGACGAGGCCGCTCAACGGCAACGTGCCCCGCATCAGCCAGGGATCGCCCACGCACTCCAGCAGTACCAGAGCGGATGGGGCGGAGAGGCGGAGATTGGAGAATGGCATGGCAACCAAGGAAGAGAGGGGTGAGGATGAGAGAGAGAGAGTCATTCTTTCCTTTTCTTTCCTTCTTTCCTTCCATGGAGAAAGGGTACTGCCCACTGTTTTAAGTAAAGATGAAAAATCTAACTGATTGACAAATTGCCCTTGATCGACGTGAAAAAGCACTGAATATTCAATGTTTTAGCATAGTAACCATGATGATAAAATCATGGCCATACAGTACATACTCAGGTTGGACTCAAACCAATGATCTCCTGGGGAGCATTCTGCGTTCAGCCAATCAGATGCATGGGTTTCAGTAGCTTATAACAGTTTGACAAAATGCTTCATGACATTATCCCCCTGATGCTAGACAAGCGTTGTATCCACTAGACCACAGAGCTTTCGCCCCACAGTCAGTGCAGGTTGTAATCCTTACTGCAGCGGGTACAGTGTACTGCATATTTATTCCAATTAATGAATTCTTGCATAAAGTTGTAAGAATGCTTTAATTAGAAGAGACGAGAAATTCTTTCTACCTAGCGATGTTTTCTTTTTTAGTTTTTATGTTTTCTGCTTCTTTGGCCTCACCTCAAGTTTCTTCAGTTTCTGTTTAAGGGTGTTGTCTTGAGATGAACTTGGACCATTTCTACTGTCAAAGAAGTTACACAGTAATACTTTATATAAACGATGACTGGCATGGGAGGGAACATACCGAATGTTCCACCAGAAGGGTTTGAAATGCTATTGAGGGACTTATAGCTTCCCGAAATCAATTCATTTCAAATTTCAGCATTTCAAACCCTGAGGGTGGAACGTTTGGTATATGTTCCCGACAACAAAAGTCATCATCTGTTATATTATATGGGTTAGTCAAATACGTCAACGTCAACCACCAGCACAACACACTCGATCGCTCGTTCGCGTATTGCAGAGCCAAATTCACTGTGCGCGCGTGGTCCTAGGCCTTCTGTCATTTGTTTAATATGTGAAAATGTTTTCCCATGGGAGAACATTCATAAGAATGTTCGCCCATAGGGCGACCATAACGAATGTACCTCCATCACGTGACTGTGTTTAGCCAATCACTAATCGGTATTTGACTAACCCATTTAATATCATGGATAGTTACCAGTGTTGCTTGTGTTGTCCACATCACATTGTTTGCGTGGCCACTCTTTCCACTATTAACCCGTTGAGGACGAGTCCCGAGTATACTCGTGCAAGGGTCTATGGGAAATGCGTGTCGTAGCAAAATCAGCCCGTCCTCAATGGGTCAAGAGCTTATGTGTGCATTACCTTAGTGTTACTGTGCTTGGTATATGTACATTATATTTTCCATAAATTCTGAACGATGAAAACAAGAAAACAAGCAAACAAATTGCTCCCTCCTTCCACATCACACAGAAGAGGCAATGAGTCCGGGCAGGGAGTCCGTTGCTGCTGGCAACCCCTCACCGTCGTCACCCAGCCAGTCCAGCAGCAGTCCGCAGGCCCAGCACAGCCGCACGCCGAGCACGGCCAGCGTGGGCAGCTCGGTGGCCGCCCTGCAGACCCGGCCCGGGGCTGAATTTGACGGCTTCGTGGTGGGCATGCACCGCAAGATGGTAAGGGAGAAAGAGAGAGTGAGAGTTGTGGTCACAAAGCCCGGAAAAATGTTTGACAGAAGTTAAGTGTGTGTTCTGTTTTTGTGGTTGCACACAATTTACGGTGGTGGCTGAAGCATTTCATTTGTAAATGTGCTACAAAAGAGAAAGTATAGTAGTTTTTTTTTTCTCTTCACAGTATTATTGCAATATTAATTCAATATTAATGTAGACATGCGTCATGTTATAGTTACTTCTTGCTACACCAGATCATGTGAAATAACCAAGTGCCATCTCATTTTGGTGTTGTTGTTGTTGTGTGTCTCTCTTGTGTTCAGATTCGTATGGATATGTACTTCTTGGCGTGGCAGAAGAGTCGGCCGTGCCTCTTTGGCCTGCCCCTGATCCTGCCCTGCCAGCCCAGCACGGCCCGCGAGGACCTCTACAAGCTGGTCTGGACCCAGGTGGCCCGGCTGGTCAGCCCATCCAAGCCCAGTGACCACACCACGGGCCACAACAAGAACCACGCCGAGGACTGGTGAGTTGAGGTCTTGGCTGGTATCTCGTTTCCCCTCTTCCCTTTTCTCTCAGTCTCTCTCTGTCTGTCTCTGTTTGTCTCTGTCTCTCTCTGTCCCACTCTGTATCTCTGTCTCTCCCTGTCCCCCTCCCTCTCTTCAGACAGTTTGCGTCTTGTTGCTCCGACTTTCTGGCATGGATGTGACACTTTTGCATCTGGATGCAAAGAGTAGGAATTTAGTCAACTCATGAGATGGTCAGTGGTCACTGCAGGCATGGTCACACAGTCCAGTGGGCCATCCTTTGGTCCGTCTTTGTAGAAATGATGCGGGTGCCCAAGGATGGCAGACGTACAAAGTCTTCCTGATTCCTCCTGAAAAATCATCCTGTAAAATTTAACACAGCTGTTTCATGTCCTGGAAGAAGGAGAATCAAATCCTCCTTTTCTTTGGAATCATTTTTCACCATTTTGAAATACTTTGAACACCCTAATACATCCCATATAGCTCTTTGGTACCTTCCTTATTTCACTGGGTGCACATTGGCAGCCCTGATTGATGATAGTTGTAATGATTACTTAATGAATGATAAAGGAATGAATAACTGGAAGGTCAAATAAGTGAAGGAATGACAAAATCAAAATCAAGAAAAATAAAGAAATGAATGAATAAGTGAATAAATGAGTAACTGAATAAATGCTAAAGATAATATTACAGGTGAAATGAAAAATGAATGAAGAGACATATAAATGAAAAAGAAATGAATAAATTGCCAAATAAATGAATAAATAAATCACTAATACTGTAGTAGATGTATAATACACTATGTAGCTCAGATTGAAGAAGCTTACTCCTTTTCAAGCAAGAGATTTTATTTGGTGGCCGTTTGCCACTGCAAATGAAAGTGCACTGTAGCCTGCTAAGAGAGGTGACAGTGCAAACTGCCCAAGTGCAATGTAAAATACGTCTTTTGTGTTTGCTAGCGACAGTCCTCGCCAGAAGTACCCGTTCACGCTGAAGGCCGTGCTGAAGGACGGATTGACCTGCGCGTGGTGCCCGTGGTATCGGTAAGTCGCTCATTCCGACGGGTCCGTTCGGTAGACACGCCTGTTTAATGAAGTTTGTCTGTTGATTCTCACTCTCTCACTTAATGTGCAGATTTATCTTGTCTTGATTTGTATCTCTCATTAATAAACATCATTTTATATATTTGTTTTCAATCTCTTGAATCACGGATGCAGTTTGATGGTGCATGATGGAGGGCTGGTTAGTGCAGAGCAGTCAAACGTACAGTTTATTCATCTATGTGATTTTTTGACACTCGGATTTTTAAGTTATAGACATTTTTTATATGTAATAAGCTCTCTTTAGAGATGTTGCCAAGTGGGTGAATGATTAAGCTGTAGCAGTTTCCTTTCCAGATGAAATTTGGTTGTCAACTATTTTCAGAGTGTTTGCAGCCGCTTTATACAGAGAATGTCTGAAAAATGGAAAAGGGGTGAAAATTTGATGAAAAGTATACAATTAGATGTGCGAGTTTTGCGCTTTCAAACTGCATCCGTGAGCTGTACTTGCCTGTAGACTGGTGTTATTCTATACTCTCATTTTCATGACTTTTTTGTTTTACTTTGCTGTGACATGCAGTAACATCTGACTGAATTTCATTCTCGATGTGAATTTCACTGTAGACTAACCACTTGTATGACTTTCTTGGTCTTTTGTTCCTCTTTTTATGTTTACTTGATAACATAACAGTTTACTCTTTTTTTTTTCTCTGTGACATAAGAGGTTACAAACTTCTTCATTTTTGTTGTCTAGATAGAAACTCATTATATTGCAGCATGACTTTTAATTATTTCTCGTTTTTAGTAAATGCATGATGAAGATCGTATGCATGATGAAGATCGTATGCATATAGTGTGAAAACAAAGAGACAATGTTGCACTTGTCATCAGACCAAATGACGATCTAGACATAGGCTGGTATTCTCAGTGACAGATAAATTTTGGAGTGAGCAGAGAGAAGTGAATTCCTAGATACGTAACTAAATCTTTCAAGATGTAACCTCACAGAAGTGTTAGGAATTTGTTGGCTATCAAGAAAGGAAGCAATGAGCAAAATTGGTCGAAAAAGAGCGGAAAAAAAAAGGAAGCAAACAAACTACATGCTACATGTAGACCCATGAATCATGGTGATTTAAGTACATATAGGTTGATTTTGATCGGATAGACATGAAGGAGATGACTACATGATTTCACATCTTCTGCTCAAGAGAATACACGCTCACGTCTACGTCTGTTGGGTGGCACGTTTTCCTGAATATAAGAACGGTCCATGTCCATATTTGAAGATGTCGTTTGATTTTTTTTTTCTTGAAAATTCTCTGGACTTTGGTTCTTTCATATATTCAGCTATTCCTGTTTTCAGTCGCAACTGCATGCGATGCAAATGTGTGCATGATATGTTCTCTTTCTTATGTTCCTTGCATTTCTCCCTCCACTACTGACGAGATGTGTTTATCGCCCTCTCTAGCCTTCTCATCGTGCAGTGCAGTTAAGCTCTGCTCATGGTAGAACATGCATGCATCGAACAAGCCTCCTTCTTTTCTTTGTGTTTTGCCCTGTCATTCCTTTTACAGATGTACTCCTCAACATTTGCTTTTTTCTTTAACCAAACTGGTGAAGAAAGATCCTAGGACGTCGGTGCATTAAATGGCAACCGAGCCTCAAACAGGTTCACAATCAATAAAAAACTGAAAAAGAAGAAGAAAAAGATACTGGTTATTTGCAAGTTTGACCAGTTGGGAAACATTTAAGTGTATTACCCTCTGCCTGTATATCTGCCAGAATCTAGATATTATCATACAGTCTTGATATGATCAATATATTTGTTTAGGCAGAATAATGTTTCTTTGTTTTTTTATTTCTTCTATTATTATTATTTTTTTTTGATAGTGAGTGGATAATGTCCAGTTGGTGTGAATTTGTAGCATTTTTTTTTAATAATATGAATTTAATGTGTGTGCTCCGATTTGCTTACAGATGTGTCAGAAGTTGTAAATCGATATCAATCAGTGTGCTTTAATGGAAGAGTATGAACTGCTTTGATGTAGACTTGTAATCCCATGTAAACTGTGATCAGCTGAGGTTTAGAACAGTGTTAAAAACTTCAGTCAGCCCTGAAAGCCTCTCTGCTGTTCTGGTTGCAACATTAGCATGAATGACAAGCCACCTCGTTTTGATACGAAGTGACTATTAGCAAGTAGATTTAACTCTTTATGTGCCACGTTCACACGCCTGACACAGTCGACGGCATGCCAACTTCACATATTCTGCTCAAACGCACAAACCCGCCCAGACTGATCGATTAATCGCCAAATGCCGCAGTACAGTGAACGCGTTTCTCCTGATTCCATTTGTGCTACATGTAGCTTGTATTTAATGTGGTGATTGACTATCAGTGGGTGTTCCTTACTGGATTTGCAAGTAAATTCTAAGTTTCTGTCACTGTTTTGTGTGCAAAAATCATGCCTTTACAATAATGTAGCTACTGGTCAAAGCAATCACAGATTTGTCGTAGAATTTACATAAAAAAGAAAGCGTGGCATTTCCTCTCCAACATTGCGCCTTACATGTCCAGGGTAACAAAAATCTATAAAAGCTTCATAGATTTGAAAAACAGAACCTTTTCCCCAAAGCATAACTATGCTACAGTCTCACAATATTGTGGCACACAGGGGGTTTATACCATGGCACATAAAGAGTTAAATTGGGGTTTATGACAAGATAGGCTGTGTTGCAGATTGCGTTTAAAAAGGCTTGATGGGTTAGTTGGTGTAAGGAAGGCAAGAGAGATATAGATGCAATGTTTCCTCAGCTTGATGTACATGCTTGATTGATTTGCCAAGGGAAGTCGCATTGATTGCATGGTTTGTTTGGCACCCTGCCCATGCTTCAGACAGCACCTGTAACACAGCAATGGCACTGCCCAGCACAGCATTAGGTTATCCTAGACAGTGAATTCCCACCATTTCAATCTGCTTTGATACCGGATGCCGCCAACTTGTCAAAATTTAAAAGATAACCATGTATGTGCTGTTGGTTTCTTTTTTTTTTTAGTGTGTATTGGTTATAATCTGATGGGTCAGAGCTAAGTACAAGTACAGAGATTTTTTTTTCCCCTGAATATTGCATTTTTTTTTCAAAGGCTGCAGAAAAAAAAAGAAAAAAATCAGTGTGTATTCCCATATCAAAACTGCTGAACTTCTCATTCAGTACATTTTCAAGTGAATGACTGAAAAGATGTCTTGATGTTCCTTCGTTTTACTTTTGTAGGAAATGTATGAAGCAGGGTACAATTTGAATTATTTTTGGTAAGTCGTAGGAGTTTCCTACATTTTTCTTGGCTTGAGGATAGATCAAATGCTTGTGTTAAAAAGTGGTCAGTTGTATCAAAGGTATTAAGTTTGTAGATTTTTTTTATAATGTGTGCTTAAATTTGGATGATTGCAAAGCAATCTCATCTCGTCTTACCTAGAATACATAGAATGTTGTATGCAATATTGCTGGTAAACCTCTCCTTTTCTCACCATGCCAACTCCTGCCCATGTAGGTTCTGCAGGGGGTGCGAGGTCCAATGCGACGGGGAGGCACTTGGTACGGGCGTGGCCTACCTAGCCATCGAGTGGGACCCCACGGCGCTGCACCTCCGGTATCAGACGTCTCAGGAGAGGGTGAGTGGTAGAAACACGGTTCCATCTCATTCACTGAAGATGTGTGGTGTAATTAGAAGATGCGGGAAGAGCATGAAATCTTATGCACAGCTCTTGGCTCAATTAGGAAATGAATTGGAAGGGAAGTAAGTAAAGTTTTTATGGTCTTACCATCCCTTGGATAAAAGGCTGTGATGAATGTCATTTCAAATCAATTCAAATTTTATTTTCATTTTCAACATTACATAGCAGTAAACATTGTACACTTCACTCTTTCACCCAACAAAGGAGTAAATAATGTAGATGATACTTTTCAAAATGAATATGCAACAATAGTGAAACATTGTCATAAATCATCAAAGCATACAGAATATTTCTTACAAAAAATGGAGGGACTCACTGAAAAGGCAATACGTGTAATGCTTGTCAAGTAGTTGTGAAGTATTAAATAGAATCACAGTGAACTTTGGGATGTACGCACCTGTGCCTAGGCCACTGGGCAGTGTATGCAACTTAACCCCTTGAGGACGAGTCCCGAGTATACTCGGGCAGATGTCTACGGGAAATGTGTGTTGTAGCAAAGTCAAACCGTCCTCAACGGGTTAATATTGAGCAGATGCGAATCTCTATGATAGGGTGGCTTTGAAACGCTGTGTTTGATGTTGGTATAGATCGTGAGCGAGCACGGGAGCTGCGAGAACAGCCGGCGGTTGCAGACGGAACCAATCAACCTGGACGACTGCCTCCGGGCGTTCACCAAGGAGGAGGAGCTGGGGGAGGATGAATTGTACTATTGCTCCAAGTGTAAGCAACATAGGCTAGCCGCCAAGAAATTGGACATATGGAAACTCCCACCAATACTGGTAAGTCAGTTGTCATGCCAACA
This sequence comes from Diadema antillarum, assembly GCF_040938485.1. Classification (NCBI taxonomy): domain Eukaryota; kingdom Metazoa; phylum Echinodermata; class Echinoidea; order Diadematoida; family Diadematidae; genus Diadema; species Diadema antillarum. The sequence continues at coordinate 162,443 of NW_027271175.1, forward strand.
TTGTCATCAGCATCATTATCATCCTTCTCATTACTATTATATTATAACCATTATACATGTCACTGTTTCCACCGTCTCCATCAGCATCTCCACTGCTTCTATTGCCTTCATCATCATCGTCATTATCATCATTATCATCATCATCATCAATATTTTCATCATCATTATTCTTCAACATTTATCACCCTTGTCATTCTCACTGTTAATCTAAAGAGCTACTTCTATCATAATCACTTGAATTTTTATGACAATTACAAAGAACAAACTAAGAACATCTTCAGTTTGTTTACTTAACTACTACAATGTTAGAACCTGTAGAATCAAGTCAGAAAGGATCTAGCAAAGGAATTGGACAAATCTGTTTTTCCTGTGTTGGTTTGCTTTGCAAATCGGTGAAAAATAAATCAGCAGTTGCGATTTAATTTTGCTGTTTTTAAAAGCCAAATGTTGGTTTGCTCTGCACGTTGATGAAAAATAAACCAGCAGCTAATATTCAATTTTGTCATTCTTTTGAATGCAGATTGTGCACCTGAAGAGATTCCAATTTGTCAACGGTCGATGGGTCAAGTCCCAGAAGATAGTCAAGTTCCCGAAGAGGAACTTCAACATCAGTAACTTTGTGGTGCCGAGGGACAGGGACCCGTCGTCGTCGTCAGAGGACGTCAGCGGAGAACCGGAGAAGAACGGGGATGGAGACAGCGTCCTGGGTCCCAGCACCGGAGTCAGCGTGAACACGATAGAAATGAAGAGCAGCCATCAAGGCTATGAAAAGACAACCAATGAAGATGCGGAGGTTGGAGGAAGAGAAACGAGCAAAGCAGAGCACCAAAGTGGCTCGGATGCAGGAACCAACAAGAGCAGATACGACAGACCATCAGCCCTTCAGCTCAATAATAAGTCGGACGACGATGCCGGACAGGTAGTGAACGGACTCGGTCAGGCGAGGTCCGCCTCCGATCTACCCAATGGCCATCCGGCGGAGAGAGGGGTGGAGCAGAAGGACCAGGACAGTGGGTGTAGCACCCTGGAGGGCGGGCAGGGGGAGGGATCGGGAGATGCCGCGGGCTCGGAGGGGGGCAGCTCACCGAGGAAACCCAAGTTAAAGAAGCAGGCCTCACTGCTCACGCCGCCCGTGGACGCGACGGACGCCCACCCACTCCTCCACGAGACGTACACCGAAGACGTGGACGACAATCAGATGTACGACCTGTACGGCGTCGTGGTAAGTCTCTTGTTGTGGCTCTCTGTGCACCACATACTGATGATTCTTCATAAATGTCTTCACTTGACAGATTCTGACCTGCGGCAACTCCCTGAGAACTAGAGTACAGTGCACTCCCAATATAATGAACCGACATGGGTGCAACAAAATTTTGTGACAAGGAAGTAGAAACTCAGGCCCCGAAATTATTGCTTGCACAATATCTTTATACGCTTTATTTGTTCAGTTATAAGGAAATATGGAAATAAGAAATTAAAGAAAACTGCCATTCCTGAGGACTTCCATTATAGCCTGAGTTGCCTGTACTTCATTGTGTTGTGACAGGAGACTGTAAAAACCTCCCTCATTCAGGGATTACGGCCTATTGTGATGCATGAAAGTCACAAGTACATCGTACCTCTCAGATGGCTCTTTGAAATCTTGTGGCTTAAGACAGATAAATGTTGGCAGCCCTTTTTGTGAAGTTAAAATGCTAACAAAGAAAGTGGGTAGAGGGGAGTAGGAAAGAGTGTCCAAAAAAGGAGAGAGATGGAGAGGGAGGGAGAGAAATCCAGTTTTCGTGTCAACCTTCAGAGTTGGAGGAATTGTTTCTGTTTTTATTCCTTTGCATGAAGTGTCGCCAGATGCAGTATATTTTCGGGCTGTGTGTCTCTTTTATAAATTTTGTGGACAACAGAACTTGAGAACTGTCAGAGGAACCCAATTGATACTTGGCATGTGCATGTACATGTATGAGTTGACAAAGCTGCGCCTAGTAACTATCGGGCACACATGCACAAAGTCAGAGGCTAAAGGTCAAGGTTAAATGCTAAAATTTCACTGTTTTTGTTTGACCACAGAGCCACACAGGCATCCTCGGGGGTGGACACTACGTGTCCTATGCAGTCAATCCCAACAAGAAGTGGTATTGCTACAATGACAGCAGTGTCAAGGTGAGTGCATGTGCATTTTACCCATCCTCTTCTAGCCTTTTGTCAAAGCCGTACTCACTGTATGGTGGTGAGTGAGTGGGGGTGAACGAGGCGAGTTCAGCTGAGTTGGACTGTGGGAGGGCCTTTTGAGATCTGGTTCGCATTCTCATGTTAGCCCTTTGAATTACCAACTTTTGTTCCCCGAACTGCCCGAACCCAATTTGCATATTGTATGGCGCATACACGCCACAGACCTCCACTGGTGGTCATAAGATGCATTCAAACAGGCTGGACAACGCCAAGACAGAGGATGTGCGGAGCACGCCATTCCATTGGTCGACCGGAGCCTGTTGATATGACTATTCAGTAGGGTTCATGTTCCATGAATAATAATGTTTGAAGCAGATCTCAAAAGGCCTTCCTTCAGTGTACTGTGACATATTGTGAATTATTGATCGGTTTGTGCGTGATTGTGTTATGTGTTGGAGCAAAACGTGCAAAGTTGGCAAGCTGTCTGCAGAGTCTGGTATACGAATGTTACACACAAAGCGTTCAATGAAGACTGGAATGGGATCGTGAAGAAATGCTAATTACCAATTTTACTCAGAGTGATGTATTCTCTCTCCCTTCTGTCACTCCCCATTCAGGAGGTGAAGGAGGAGATCGACATGGACAACGCCTACATGCTGTTCTATGAGTGCCGCTCCATGTCCTACGTCCAGTACATCCCGGACACGTCCGGCAAGCACCCGGACATGACGCCGATCGAGGACGAGATCGAGGCGGACTACCGCAAGTTCTGCGTCATCCAATGACTGGCGGGGCGAGGCAAGCTAGGGGGGGTCCTGGGGACGGGTCTGTTCTGGCTCTGGACTGCGGCCCGCGAGGGCATGCGGGCCATGGGCCACAAGAAGGTCAAGTGATGTTGCGGTGGTCAGTAGTTATTCGAGAGATGGGAGTTAGACGTATTAGGAGTGGTTATGGGGGTGGGGGTGGGGAGTAGAGAGAGGTTGTTAGCACGGAATTGGGAAAAGGTTTGGGATCGTAGGGCGTGGTTCTTGGCATTCTTTGCGGAGGGAAGTGAGAGGTGCAGAACTGCTGTTGATAGCAGTAGCTTTGCAGAAAGCTAAAGATATCAAGGGAACTGGTAGACAATGGGACAAACTGTTCCTGATTAAACATCGATTACAGGGTTTTCTCCCCTCCTGTGAAGAGGGTTCAACACCTTGAATAAATGATAGCTCAGCTTGGGGGAAAACAGTGAGGGAATATTGGACAGACCTTTTATGAGAAAACTGAATTGGAAAGAAAAAAATAGAGGCAGTTCAGATATAGCATGGCAGTTTCTAACCAAAGCAGTCCCATTCTAGTCAAAGTCACACTTGATGTTCTCGTCAAACTTTAGATTTCAGAGACTCATTTCATTTCTCCCAGGCTTTTGAAACAGCTCTCTGATCTCCACGTATACACTGAGGACTGGTATGTGAAAGAAAGAAAAAAAAATGAAAAGAATCAGCAGATAAGTACTCTAAACGTATTCAGTCATCCAATTCTCTCACTGTGCAGGATTATCACAGATGTGAAAAATCTTTTGTTGTGGTTGTTGATGTTTCGTTCCATCACTCTCTGAGGGAGTGTGCCATATAGCGCCAGTTGGTCTATTTGTGATTCTTCTGTACCGAGTGTCTAAGAGCAAAAAACATAACAGACACGCATACAAGAAAACAATCACTGCCCTAATGTACAGAATCTCATCTCAGCGTGGGAGAAGCTGTACAGAGAACCGTCCGTGAACATTTTGTGAAGAAGTGTGTCTCGCTTGTTCCGTGTGACTGTTGAAGGTTTTGAGAAATGCGAACGAAACGTGACATCCAGGAACGATCAGTGGGATGCCAGAGTTTTGAGAGAAATCAAAGAGATGGCCACAACTGATTAAGGATGAGGGATGGGGGGGGGGGGAGGGGATTAATAGGGTGGTTGGGTTGGTGAGGGATTAAAATCGACAGTAGTATCGAGGAGTTAGGAGGAGTAAATCTGTCCCGTCCGACGCAGAGATGAGATGAAATACTTAATATATTTGATGAGTCTTGTGAGATAAGTAGACCCCGCCCCCTTGGCCCTTCCCAGTTTGCCTTGCGAGTCGACAGCAAGAATAAAAAAAACAAAAAACGCCAGTCTTCCCAGAAGATGTACTTAACAACTGTAGTGGTAATGTTTCCTTGTACTCTTGTTCACTTTATATGATATAGGATCACTTTATTGAGTATGCTTTAATAGCGAGCAGAAAAGAGAAAAAAGTTGCTCGTTTTTATACTTAAGAACGTACGTAATCATTACGAGAGTGTCACACGTGGGCATTTAAATGTAGCAGCATTACCTTACGGTGTCCCTACTGAATGAGATATTTGTGGTCCCTGTCTCTTTTCATATTGCTGTGGACAATCGTGATTTTTTTTTTTTTTGTGGTTTTGTTTACAAGTTTTGGGCTGTCAACCTCGCACAGATATGTAGATGGAGCACAACCGACAAGTACTTTTTTGATGATATCGGCACGAATTGTGATTTATACTTAAACTCTTCAGCAATATTCATATTTGTTTTGTGTCACAAAGATCCATCTGAATTGACCAGGAGATTTGAAAAAAAAAAATGGAAGAAAAAAAAATGAAGAAAAAAAAAGAGAGAGAGAGCAGCAAGCCTTATGTTGGCTGATTCTGTTTCAGTGATGGCCGGGGGCGTGTCTGATGATCACCATGGCAACATGAATAACATGCTTTTGATGCTCATGATTCTTCATACTTTTTTTTTCTCCAAGTTTTTGAACTGTTGTTCAAACTTACTTTGGGTTTGAATGGATTTGATACTTATTACATACCCCCCGTTGCAACATTCCTTTCATTCAAATTTTTTGTTATAGAAAGCAAGAAGAAGCTAGTAAGTGTGATTGAAGCCTTTTCTGTTTCAATATGTTTATACACACACACACACACACACACACACACACACACAAAACACGCACACACACACACATTTCTTTATTTCACTCTCCTGACACTGATTGTGATTGCATGCATGGCAACCACCTCGTACATTCTCTGGTCATGTCATAAGAGCATGCTTGAGCTCTCTAGAAACCACAACTTTGATGATGGTATATCAGTATTTTCTTTGAGGATAACACCATCGGCATATGATCGAGTGAGTTCGTATTGTGATTGTAATTCCGTTTTCATCACGCCTTTAAAGCTATAATACTTTTCAAATCGTGCATCTGTGTCAACTGTAGAATGAAGCCTGAGGTCTGTAATTAGAGTATGCTCACGTAGGATTCTATCGGGTGTTTTCTGCCTGCCAGAGTGCACATGACCCGTGCTAGGAGATCACCCGTCAGACTTGACACTCGATGTTTGATGAATGGGTGTTTCATAGTCCTGTGCAGGAAACGGTTGTTGGAGCTGTCATTTCCATTTGAAACCACCAAAAGTCTGCCAAGTGTTAGAGCAAAAAGTTATTCTGAGAATCTTGCATCACCTGAAAGATGTCTGCGATGCCTTTGAAACCAGGCATCAACAGTAAAACAACCTAATGTGTGCAGACCCTTGTGAAATATTCCATTTGACTTTTTGTGGAAACTTACATCTGTACGTACAAACTGAGATTACGTAAAGGGCTAATGGCAAGGGGTGAAAAGCAAGCCATTTTTCTGATGAGTATATATATATATGTACAAAAAATGATTGAAACAGCAATACTAAGATAAAATTCACTCGTCAACTTTGAAGTGGTGCAGTCCACCAGACATTTTGTAGATGTAGAAGCACCATTTATACATCTACAGTCTCCTGGAGAAAGTCTGAGTGCTGCATGAGTTATGGTCAACTCTCCCAAAATATCATCAGGAAGCTCGGTAGTCTGTGTGACACTAGTTTTGCCCTTGTTGGTCTTACCTTAGGGAATGTATTCCATTGGACTGAATTGGCACCACTCAAAATTTCTCATAAATTGCTGTCAGAATGATCAATTCTGTCTAGGTGTAGACTTAGTTGCAGTCCTTTAAGTTGGACAGTCCCATACGTGTATTTTTCTGTTGTCTAATAAATGTTATACAAACTGAGACCCATTCAATGGAAGTCTTTCATAATAGATTCCTGTGAAAGTAAAAAAGACAAAGCGTATGGTATTGCCTTTTCTTTTTCTTTTCTTCTTCTTCTTGTAGCCCATGACGTTGAAGCAGGTGTTGTGCTTTAAATACTTGATTACTTTTCAGCTTATAATAATGTTAATTGTAGCTGATTATGGAGTATATGTTCTACAAGTTTTAGGATCCCTGTGCAGTTGCATAGGTACAGATCATGAGATAGGGTGTCTGTGATATAAAAGTGTTCATGTTTAGGTCTTTTAATTTCAAAATTTTTGTTCTGGCCTTCCAGGTATTCCATTACATTTACGTCATACTTTCATTTCTTTCCTTTCCTGTTAAAGTGATCGTCCAAAAACAGAATGCTCCAAACCAAAGACATTTCATGAACAATGGATTTATTTTTTCGAAGCGTGGACTCTAGTTGCTTAATAATCATGGCCAAAAGAATAGCTTTAGAGTGTGGCAGTAGAGAGAAAGTTGATGCGGCTCTCTAGTTAATGTAATGCAGTTCATTATTGACATGAATTCTCTTTCTTCTTTGTAAGGGTAGGGTGGGATGGAGTGGGTTGGGATGGTAAGGGGTATAGGAATATGTATTTGAGGATATATATCAAAATCGCGTTTTCCTTTATGGGTATGTTTCGCAGGCAGAATGTTCAGTTTGAATGCATATTTGATGCCAGGCATTTGTGCAGTGTTGCCCGCATTCTGTGCTGTATTTTGATTTTTTTTTTCATGATGCTGAAAACCCCAAAGCCCTGTATGTCATTTTAAGACCCAGCATATGTCATTAACTTGTGTGCCAATTTATGCTCAGCGGGACTTGGCATTTAATATGGGAATACAAAGCAGTCATAAAAGCTACCCTTTGGTATTTTGTTTGATGCTGGCTTGCCTTTGAAACCCTTCTCTTTAAGTTTGAACATTGTATTCATACCGTCCAATCCAGTAGAATATTAGCTTTCTCAGTCGACATAAAATGGGAAAGTCTGTCTCAAAGGCTAGCTGGTTATTTGCACCCGTGTCATGTGAAATACATAGTACTAGGAGGGGTTTTGACTGGAGACACCTAGGACAATCATGCAAATTCCATGTGGAGGTAAAAATGGTGCATGTGTTCGATATCCACTTGTGATGTGTCTTTCTGTTTTATTTGCTCTCGCCAACAAAGCCACACTAACCTAGTTAGTCACAGAGATTTTGAGCTTTTGCGTGATTTGCTAGTTTTCCGAGCACTGAACGGTAGCGTAACAGAATATCAGGCAGTAGCTTGCTGTACTAAAAGGTGAATTGCATACAGTGTCATATGTTGGGTCATAAAACTTGCATCCTGTTTTGAATCACTGCCCATATCGCAGTTTGTGTAGTTTGCATAAGCATAAGTGTGCACTTGCTCAGACACAGACACACAGACCCGCAATTTGTCATATAATAGACCTGCTTATAAGTTTCATTGTTAGGTGTTCTAGTTTGAGGAACATGTTTGCCTCAAAATGCTTGCATGTGGTATGCAGTTGCACCTTGGACCTCATTTTTGCACTTATTGAAAAGGAAATGTATAGGCTGCCAATTTATCTAGTGTACCATGTAATTAGATAGGAGGAAATAGTCTGCAGTATTCAATTGTAAAGCATTTTCTTTTTTCATTTGTGGACAATTGTGAGGGGGATACCGAGTAGCCAAAGAAAAGAATGGACATTCTGTATAAACAAAAGATATACAGTGCATGTTTCTTTTTTTTTGTTTGTTGCACATGGTTTATTGAGAGGTCGAGTCATCTGATACATGTCTGCATAGATAGTGAAGTGACTGTATATTCTGTGTGAAATTGTAGCATTTGAACATCAGGAAATGTGTTGGTTTTTTTTTTATAGTTACAGCAAGACACCTTTAACAGCTTATTATTGGCGTGGGAATCTGTTAGCTTGTGTTAATAAGGCCATGATCACTCTACCATTGTATGAGTCATATGAGTTCATAATTACATTAGAATTGATTGGATAGATTTGAACTCCTGAAAGTGCCGTTTGCGCTGCGTTGGCGTATCGTTAACATCATCGTTTTCGATTTCGTCCACAATTTGTGATAATTGTGCGTACACACTCATTGTGATTATGAGCTAGGGTTATAGCTTGACTTTGTAGGAAGGAGCTAGGGTACTTCGGTAGATGTTCATCACACCCTGTTGATGTGTGTATGTGGAGGAAAAACCTTTGCCTGTTGGGCAGACTTCTTTACTACTTTGTTAGTTAACACACCAACCATGTGTGTCCCTTTTTTTTTATATCTACTCTCTTTTTTTTTTCTAAATTGTTTCTTTTCTTTCTCTCAACCTGTGAGGGAAATCCCCCGGCACTGATGTGAAAGTTAACATGATGTTAACATTTCTGCCAATGACTTGTCACAATGCTATGCCTAAAAAAAAATATGACAACAACCCTTTAATATGCAGATTCAGAAAGCAATGGAAACAGCAACTTATAATGTTCTTGTAGTTCAGTATATACATATCTAAGTCTGCAATGTAGTACACAGCAGATTAATAGACGTACATGTACATGTAGCTCTGCAATAGATATACATATATCGTGTGCGTGCCTGTGATTCTGAATAGATGTTTTACCACCTGTGTGCTGGTGAGCTATTTCAAAGGTCATTTGCACCCATATTGTCACTGATTACCCCACCCCTCTCCCCCGTCTGAAACCCATCAAGCAGAAAATAAGCTTTTATTGTTGTGTTATGGCTTTTTTACCACAATGAATGCAAATGTAGTATGCATCAATATAATATCATTGTTGAGCATGTTGTCTGCTTTGGTATTGTGGATACAAATGCTGTTTATTTGTTTGTTTAGTTGCTTGCTTTTTTTTTTTTGGTGGGGGGGGGGGGAGGTAGAAGATTTTTTATTTTTTGAAATCCCTTTCTGAAGCTTCAAACTTAAGGAATGGAAATCATGAATTTGGATTTTGAGTGCTGAAGTCCAACCATGGATCAACGTTTTTTGTTATCAATCATTGCTCAGTGTAATGTGTGCAAGCTGTTGGAAGGAGTTTTGTTTACTGATAAGTCTCTCAACAATGTCCACGACACTGTCCTGTCATGTTTTAGCCATGCCTTTTTTCTCCCCATGCCTTAATTTAATGAGCAGTAGAGAAGAAAGATGAAAGGAAAAGCCAAATTTGGTTCAAAATATTACTTCTGAATTTTGACAATACTTGGTCATTGATTTAGTGAGATAAGAGTTTGATACAGACCCATAGGACAGTCAAAATAGAAATTGTGGAGTTATTTTCTAAGAGTGGGTTTCTCTGACAACAATCCCCCCCCCCCCCCCCCTCCCTTAGCTCTTGCATCTCTTCAGTCAAGGAAAGCTGTAGTCCCAGACTGCCTGCAGTGATATTCAAGATCCCATTTTTAAGGCAGCCAACAACAAGTGTGGACTGTTCTGGTGCATACCCTAAGATAGGGTGTGAAAAGAAATCTTGCTTTGTATGATTTGTTTGCCTTTTGTATGGGCTCAAGCTGTTAATGATAGTTTATGCCAAACAATAAGTCTAAATGTGGTTCGCAGCTTAGTATCTTGAAGATGTTATTTTATTACCTCCGTAATTAAGAGTCACAGAAGTTTTTTGTTTCCTTTTTATCTCGTAGTAGTATGCCAAACTTCAGTAGCTTTTACCTACTTGTACTACATTTTTGCGAAAAACTTTGTTTACTTGTGGAGAGTTTATTACAGAATAGTGAAGACGTTGTTTGATAAAGAGATTTCTAATGAACAGAGTTGATTTTATTTTGATTTTTTGTACATTCTGTGAATAAGATGTATTAATTATTGACGAACCAATGGATGTATATGAGATGATAAATAGCTGTGTATTTTATTGAATGAGTTCTCTTGTTCACAGTGTACAGAGAGCTCCATGTATGTTGCAGTTTGTGAATTCTTTCAATTTTACGACTGCGTGATCTGTATGTACTACTTCGTTCAACAATATATCCTCTCGAGAGATGTGGTTTTTTTTTCCCACGGAAAGAAATAAGAACACTTTCTTAAGTATTTGTACTGAATGATAATGAAAAAAAAAGTCTGTAGTAGAGTGTCTAATTAAGAGTGCAAACTGAATCATGTTTTCCACCATATTGACCGCATCTTTGTGTAATGACGTCATGAATCGTTGACTCCAGCAATGAAAAGATGTGATGAAGTATATGCATGCATGCAACATTTCCTAGAATTGTGTACACGGTCGTGGATCAAGTTTGTGTGTTTCGTACTATTCTGATAATAATGTATTGGTCTTCACTTGAGTGTATATCCTCCGGTTAAGTCTGTGCAATCCGAGTGTGGAGGTGGTAGGGGACCTCATCATGTGTTGGCCAGTTTGATGTTCCCCCCTTCGTGAGTTGTTTGTTATAAGATGATATCAAAACCATGAATGTCGTGTTTTTGTTTGACATACTTTTTTTGAGATCAAGGATGGATGAAATTCATGTGAGAAAAAGAGAGAAAAAAAAGGAAGAGAAAAGACAAAAAGAGTCAAGATTATATGCACAATTAAAGAATGATTGTGGATGATGAATTCTTTAAATAGCAAACATATGGTCTGAAGAGGATTTACTTCTTTTGTGTCTCCTCGTGTTTTTCATTGTGTGGTGTGAGCAAAGTGCAAGTCGTTCAGTTTAAAGGGATGGATACTAGTAGTTTTGGTTGAGATGGCGATTCAGATTTTAACTTTTTCGTGAGATGATTAGAAACCACTTTGAAATATGAATGAGAGTAAGTGAAATACAAGTTTATTTGATGAAAATCGGTTTTGAAATGGCTGAGATATCCAAAAACAAGGTAAAACAAAATGATCCTAATAAGAGATAGGTCTGACCTTTTAATAGGACTAATTTGTTTGGGAATATCTCGGCCATTTCAAAGCCATTTTTCATCTGATTTACTTTGAATTCCCCTTCAGAATTGTATGCTCTTGCTCTTACATAATTATTTCATAATGAGGTTTCTCATTGTCTCCCCCAAAGTTGGAAACCCAAAGCCCCGTCTGAACAAAAACTATACCATCCCTTCAAATTAGTAGAGAGAGAGCAACTACAACGGCCTTTGCCGTAATGTCTTTTTTTTTTCCAAAGTCACAAAATCTGCAGTAATTTGAGCTGAAATAGTCGATATTCTGTATTTTCACCGATTTCGGCAAACTCCTTTCACTGTTTCATGAAAACATATGACTGGGAATTCCGTGACGTTTGCATTTCTTTTCGATTTGAATGAACCTCCTCCTCTTGTTTCTTCTTCCTCTTCTTCTTCTTCTTCTGATGATAATGATGATGATAATGATGATGATAATGATGATGATAATGATGATGATTTTTCGTGTGAGTGAATGTGATATGACTTCATAACTTCGATCTATCGTATGATTTGCTGATCTGTATAATGGTGCTTGGTTATTTCGAGAATAATGTTTGGTACCAAAATGATGGTGATGGTCACGACGATAGGATGCTTTTGATTGCCTTAATGAAGATGATCACAACCACTGATGATGAGCCAAACGTTACAATAATATGATTAACGCACATGTAATCGCCTGTAAATGTGATTATGACGACTACAGAGCAATCTCGGTTTCACACCGGCTGCAATGCTAATACAGACCTCCTTACCATTCTGAATTTGGAGGAAAGTATCTGAATTTTGACCATTCTCAGCTCTTGTTTCATGAACAGTTTGCTACTTTTTTTGATAATTTTACTTTCTTACGGGATCTGCTCTTTCTTTTCCTACTTTTGAGCCAAATTATCCCTACAGCCTACTTTTATGTCAGATAGGTTGGGAGGTCTGCTTATAGCAGTAACGTAGGTCGGACAAGTTTAACAGTAATTATTTTCGTTCTTTACGAACAGAGCATATCGGGGAACAACATTCAGGAAAACGTAATCACATAAAATCATTGAGACGGAGCTTTATATTCATAATTGAGGCAGGAATGCCAATGGCTTAATAGGAATGACACCAACAACAGTAACGCTGATGCCAAAAAAAAAGAACAAAGAAAAAGAACAAAGTGAATTAAGGTAGCGATACAACTGAACCAATGAGTGGTCTGTAGTACATACACTCATACATATGTGCATGAATGACTTATCGAAAAATGAATATACAGCGTGTCCCAGAAAAAACGAAACCGAGTTTCCTTGCAACTTTTTTTACTATTGAAATCATAAATTCTCTTTTTGAAATATGCATCAATGGAAAGATGAACTTTTCTTCTTTCATTTGACGTACATCTTAATGTTCATCGTTCATGCATGACTGAGTTAGAACAACAAACAGTGGTGCTACCAAATTTTCATTTGCAAGCGCAAATGGTGATTTTAAGTGAATTTTCAGACTTTTAACGTTACGTTTTCGAAAAACAAAGTTCATAACCTAAATATCCATATTTTCTTCTGTCGTATGATACCCTATGCATCAAATATGAATAACGCATGCTTCAGAAAGATATGCATGAAAACATGCTTCAGAAAAATATGCATGAAAACATGCTTCATTTCTACCGATTTATACGGATTGTCGAAAAACAAACATTCAGCTCTCCCGACTTAGCATTAGACAATGGGCTCACCAGTGCCATTGAATTCACACAAAACAATGACAGTGCTACAGTGAATACTGCTCGGGGTGGGGGGTATTTACAGAGAATGCTGTGTGAGACGGAAAGACCTTTGTTGTCATTTATTTAGAGTAAGCTAGGCGACTTAACTAATAATTGAAGATACCTAAAACTCATCTCACTGTTTTCATTCCTCTCCACATTTCCCTCACGAGTGGTTCATCCTTCATCACTGACAGGGTTTTGAAGTTTTTGAAGGGGAAAGTGAAGCAGAAAGAGGGGGTACATCACTTTTTCTTTTATCACTGAACGTGTGCTTCTAACATTTCAAATGTACAAATGCAGGGTTGAAAGTCGTCTTCTTTTCTTTTTTTTTTTTTTTTTTTTTTTTTGGGGGGGGGGGGGGGGCTCAGAGGGCTTTTTCGGTCTGTTCAACATTCCGCTGATGAACACCCTTTGCTCTGTGGTTTGCTGCATGGCCAGCCAAGCTCATGATCATGTGCTAATTTTAGTCCCTATATACGAATCGTTGGTAACATTCCCTTCCCGCACCTCCCTTCATGTTTGTGTAAATTCATTGAGGCATGAAGGCCATTGTTATCTGCCAAGTCAGGCAGGCGTCGCGAAGTTAAAGTGGCTCCTTATTTTACTATCCATCTTTCTGGGTAAAATGGAAGCATATTTTCAAATTAAGTTTTCTCGAACAGGCGTAGATCATTTTTTACGCATGAGATGTCATATGAAAGGAAAAAGAATGGGTATTAAGGCTATGATTATATTTTTTCCAAATGATTGCCGAAAAAAGCCTGAAAATCTAATTCAAAGTTGCTATTTGCTCGTGCAAATGAAAATTTAGTGGCATTACTAGGTATTGTTCTAACTCCGTCATGCATGAATTAAGAACTATGAGTTGTGCATCAAATGCAAGAAGAGATGTATATCTTCCCATTCGTGCATATCTCATAATGCAAATATATGATTATGATCGCAAAGAATTGTAATGAAACTCGGTTTCGTTTTTTTCTGGGACACGCTGTGCAACGTTTATCCAATACATGCATTATTTCGCACGCGTGTATGTTTATAAAAATGCAGTATTTACAACTCATCCTGCTATTGAGTATGAGTATTAAAAAAGAAATGCATTACGAGCATCAATATGTATCCTAGCAACGAGATCGAAGGATAGATGAATGACTTATAGAATGTAGTATGGGCGCAGCAATATATACATGCATCAAGAACATCAGTACCATACAATACCAAACCTCACTAGAAAAGATAACCAATTGGTACATGCAATGTAATGAAAAAAAAAAATAATCCGTATTTCGTTCAAATACACAAGTTCTTGGTAGCGCATTGCATTCCTTAGTCACGTGAAATATTGACTTCTAGGGGGAAGAAAATTCTGTTCAAACATGAGGACAGGCTATATCAAGAACTACATGAAACCGCAATTCGTGATGACAATGTAGATTGTAAATACTCTTTTGTTGTAATGTCCTGTCTTTATTATTACTTCGAAAGAAAGTAGGCCCTACTTCTACTGTCTCGAGTAGTGAGTAGTCCTACAACTGCTACACCACTTCTTCCACTTCTACCGCTGATGCTGATGCTGCCGCTACCATGATGATTATCATGATTCATGTCATGTTCTCATCATCTTTACAATTATTGTCGTAGTCATCATAAGAAATGGCAATATAGCATTAGCATCATCGGTAGCAGGAGAAAAGATAAAAATCTCTCAGTGGCTTGAGTTCGTCTTAGATAAGAAATGCTCGTTAGATACTTCAAATCCAACCGCCCATGCAGTTGCTGATGGGGAGAATCATTTCCAGTAATTGCTCTACAGCCCCTGTCGTAATCCGGTGATCTGTGAAGTATATATTCGAAGCGATTCATCCATTCGAGTGTGATTCGTTATCCCTCCTCATAATTCTAGTTTATATGATTCGCTGATCTTGTGAATTGCCGGGTATATCCTGAAACGAATGTTTGCGCTCACTTAGAACGTCGGCTCTTGAAGTAGCTCGATTTCCGCCCTCCATTCGGAACAAGTACGCCTAGCACTGCCTAGCCCCCTCTGGAGAAATCGAAAGGTAAACACCTGTTGTCAACTGGTTGTTCCGCGCGGACGAGCTCAAATTTGATCAGTTCTTGGTGAAACCGGCGTATGTGCAAGCGTGACAGTGCTCTCGTATACGGTTCCTGGCTGTTTGGCTTTCATTTTTCCTCTGATTTCTTATAGCTGTCTTTCCCTCTTTCACTCTCTTCTCTTCAATTCCCTTCCCCCTTTTTATTAACTTTCCAGTTCTCCAGGCTTGCCTTATCTTCTTTTTTACTCCTGCTTTCTGCCTGCGTTCTATACCTTTTACATGTTTATATTTTCTTTCCCTCTCTTTAAGTGAAGGTTGTCCAAGACTATATACCCTTTCGTTTTGGATCGAAATGAAAACAAGACATAACAAAACTAAACCAAATCAATTTAACACACACACACACACACACTCACACACACACTCACACACACACACACACACACACACACACACACACACACACACACGCACACACATAAACCGAAAGAGCTATGCGAGTCAAATGGTAATGAATACAAGTCATGTAATCAAATATAATCATATATTATTTCAAATCTTGATTCAGAGTTGTTTGAATACATTAGAGCCGAGCAATAACATTTAGGCCTATATAGATTTTCGTAAACTGTCAGTATACTATTGCAGTTTAGGCATAACCATCATGGTTTAAGCCACTGGTTACCATGGGGAGCAGTGATAAAACAATGTTTGAGTTACCACATTTTGATGCATATGCATAGTTTAGTTGTATCACAAAACATCATGGTGCTACCATATAAAAATTTTGCAATAAAGCCACAAATATAAGGAGATGCCATTTATTTTCTCAATAAACCATAACTGTAGACTGTTTATTCTAGAAACAATCTTTAGTAAAACTATTATTCACATTTTGTATATTTAGCAAAACTTATCATTGATTATACCGATTAACATTTTTACATTGGTTGTTTCTCTCCCTTATTCACATTTTATAGAACCATTTGAAGCACCAAGCTGGTTTTTTTTTAATCTGCAAATGGTAAATAGTGGTTTTAAGTGTTTCTCCCCCTGATTTTGAAAATGATACACGGCAATACGTAATGGATATATTATGCGCTGCGTACGGACACACCCAGCGTGTCTGACGATTAAAGAAGCTCCGTCAAACTGTGTTGATAGCCCGACATAAGCTGTTCGTAGCTCACAACTCTTCGCGCGCGCTTCACCCATAAGTATGACCCTGCAGAAGAAAGGGTATATGATTATACCAGACGACACTGAAAGATTAAAGAAGACTTCGCGTGCCAAATTCTGCATCATTCCTCTTTCCCTGGGCAATTCCACTCGATGGAGGAATGCTGTGACCACAGGACTTGAGGAATATAACCGTTACTGAAGGATTTGATTCCTCGCTTTTGACTGTTACAACTTGTTGTTGGTATACCCCGCTGCCGCCGCCGCTGCCGCCGCCAAAACGATCCACCAGAATAAAGGATACTCGCAAACAATCATATCAACCGTCTTATTCTTCTCGTAGAAGCGGAGCAAGCGATACAACGATGGTACGTTTAAATATTTGTATCCTGTTTAATCATTCTTTTTTTCTTCATACGTCTAGTCATTTATCTCTGAGTAGGCCTATCTGCACTTGTCTGCATACAACTAAATATCGTGGAGAAGAAGAGCTCCAAATTACGACCTTGTGTGGTTTGGCCCAGTTGAGCAACTTACATGTACGTCAAACACGATAATTGCTTTGCAACAATTTTTCGTGTTGGTATAATTTGCAAACTGAACGTCGTGTCTTAGGACAATTTAGGACTCCTGTTTTGTAATTTTCAAGGAATGACATACTTATAGATCCCCCACTATGTAGGACTAAATCTATGTTCACCCTATGTTGACTCATAGGTCATAGATTAATTACCAAGGATGCTGGATTACATAACCTCTTTGATTGTATGTAGAGATATTGGATTTTCTAACAACTACATCAAAACATTCCATGTGCAGTTAGTTACACATAGATTTCATTCTAAAATCCCACATAAGGGCTGTGCTATCTGCTATCTTGCTAGTCTCTTGAATTCCTCTTACAAATAATTATATTATATGAACCAGAGCTTTGAAAAAGGAGAAATTGGCAAACATTGGCACATTCTTTAATTTAATTGTAATGGATCATTATAGTAGTTATAGGCATTCTTTGCATTCCTGCTGAGGTGGACAATGTATGTATATGTTTACTTGCCTTTGTTCTACGTTCAATAGCTGCATGGTGGAAATATTGATTTAGATTATTGTTTTTTCTCCTCTCAGTTAAAAAAAATGACCATTTTTTTCTGCTTGTTAGCAAAGATAAACAATCACCCAAGTGTTTATCGATTTTACTATCCGTAGCTGAATGTCCGGACACATGTTTGCACAGCAGCTGTGTGAAACTATTTGCGTTTCATTATTTACTGCTTCTTCGCAGACTGACTCATAATCACGCGCGGTACACTTAAATTCGTCCGCTTTTCTGCGACGCGAAAAATCAGAGGCTCTATAGTATGTCACTTTTGACATGAAATTTCCCGCCATAAAACTGATGAAAACAAAGAAAAATTAACACAGTTAATGTGGAATGTTTGTTTAAGACAGTGTGCTCTGAATTTCACGTGGTAGCTACCGTAACCAGTATGACTTAGGGTATTTATATAAGTGACAATATGACTTATTACGATATATTCAAAGAATTTTTGGGAAGAACCCATAGCTTTAATCAAAGGGGAAACTGAATTCAACTCCATGATACAAGGGAATAATTATTACACTGGCCATGACTTTTGGATGATTCTGGTACGAATTACATCCTGTCGTCCTTTTAATCTTAGTAAATATGGATCACTTTTCAAACGACCCTCTATATCATACTCAATTAAGTTACAATACGACTTTAGTCACTTTCCCTAGAACGAAGTAGACTGAGTCACTGTACCACATGAGTGAAAGTGAGTTCAGTTTGGTCTTGCTTCTCACAATGCAGACTGACTCTTGACCTTAGCCGGTGCGTCATCAATTTTGTGTCTTAAATTGCATACAAACCAAAGAATTCAATGAAATGGGGGAAAGGAGTATAATAAATGTTTCCCTTTTGCAATGGCCATGAAGCTATTTATTGGTTGGATGAAGCTACCGGAGTATTAAACTGCAAGCATATGCATAAAATGCCTCAACAACGCGTACAGTGACGCTAAATAGGACATCGAAATTATTATGTTGTCGTTTTAACATCGAGTTAATTCGACGTTACACAACTTCGTTCTTTCTTTACTCGTTGTCATTCATCGGCCACTGGACGCTTAAAGAACCATATAGCAACAGTGTGCTTCTCATCTCTTACTTCAGCTAGACTTGACGCGCATTAACCGTTCTGTAGCCGGGACTTTGGACACTGTGTAGAACACTGAGAGGTTTTCTGTGTCAATCAGCACTCAAAGGATTAACTGCCGATAAAGACCGAGTATAGAAAAAAAGGGGGCAGATCAAAGGCTGATGCACGCCTTTGAGGGCAATGCCATTTTATGGTCAAATTGACTTTGATGAATAATGCCAATCGAACAGGAATTTCTGGTTTTATCTGACCGAAATGTGAAAGTCGTTGAACTTTGCGGTTTACCAAACAGTGATAAGTCTAGCAATCACATATGCAGATTAGGTCAGGTGATAATGTCATGCAGGCCTAATATTTTATGAGAACACAAAATATTTACTAAAATTCCCTCTTCTTGCACGAGATCAAATAAGAAAAAAATTATCATATCTATCCTTTTGAATCAGGTTCTCCTTATGTCATACAATAAAACGAGCTTTTGAACTGTAGTTCAACTTTTAACAACGATTTTTTTTTTTTTGGGGGGGTTCCCTTTTCCGTCATGTTTGTTAATTTACAGATCAGCAGCCAGTGCGATCTTAACAAATTTAATTTGTAGAGGGAGACAAAGTGAAGAAACTCTCACCTGATTTTTTTTGTTTTTGTTTGGGTGTGTGTTACTGTTAATTTGACGATAAGATGTAATGTTGAATTTTCTCCTTTTTTAATTTTCTTGTTTTGTTTTATGGAACAGACTTGACTTTGCAATGCAGACAGACTTTTAATATTCCCCCTACACGTGTGCTTGCAGATTTCCTCCGTAATTGAAAAAGGGTATAGAGGTAGAGCGTGCTATTGAAAAGCTTCGACTGAAATTATTTGTGGAAACTAGCGTTCAGTTGAAATAATATTGCTTATCGGAGATGGTTCCACTCACGAAGAAAGTGTAAATTTTAACGCGGCAGCGCGCTCTTCACACGTTTTGGCATGTGCGTCAATGTCAGTCGTCGGCGTCAAATTCTATTGTAATCTGTCACGGTATCTCTGTGCGCGAGATAGACTCACAGAAAGATCAGTTGAATTCAATTTCAGCGAAGTGTATGCTTTATTATTCGGTACTCCCATGTACACACAATATGCAGTGCAGCAATATCAGCGGAAATGATGACAGTGCGGGACTGTGAAGACTAATATAATTATTATACTGTTTTGAGTGCATATTGACATGATATCACATGGTCATACCACAGTATACTATTATCGTTGTCGGCCCATAACTATAATGTGGAATCTTTCATACTATATCGTCGGTCTTATGCCAAATAAAAGGGCCTTAAACCACTTTCACTGTTATGCAAAAAGGCCCTTAACGACATGGACTTTGTACACTGCTTTAAGTGCCCTTTTGGCATAGCGGTGGAAGTTCTTTACGACCCTTTAGGCATAAAGCCGACGATATTATGATATAACAAAATAAAATGATTATGATAAACTGTAGGTTGATTTGATATTGTATGATACAATATAATGCGATCTGATATCATACATACACTTGATTTTTTTTTAAAGTTTAATATCACACAACTCGACATAGCCGCTGGAATTATGTTCCCCCCCCAAAAAAAAAAAAAAAAAAATGTCTCATTTATCGACGAAAAAATATAACTCCCAATGGGCTGTCAAGCGTTATATTACAACAATAAACAACACAATATTTGTTATATCGTATGGTCCGCATAAATACACATCCTTTCATTCCAGCCCCATCAGCAGCCGGTCAAATTTCGGAATCATGTTACCTGACGTGACGGCACTGTTCGCAATAAAACGATTCCAATCCTTGCTACGTTAGTCTCGTGAATGCATTGTGACCAATCACCAACCAGTATCTCTATAGACTATTCAATATACTCAGGAATGCAATAAGGTTACATGAATTATGTTATGCGTTTGTGTCTCTGTGTGTACACGGGCGCGGTAATGAGTGGGCTTAGAACTATACCTTTTAGGGATTTGCATTCTCCAGGTTTACACATAAGACCGCTGTACATAGGGATAATTTTAAAAAAAAAATATCAGTCACAAGCCTCCGTCGGAGCTAGACTATAATTGAGACAATTATAACCTATGATTTGAACAATGACTGTAGTATAATCTATAATGATCTGATGTCATATTCATACATTAATGCGTTTATGCATGTTAGACACTGAGCAAAATGGTCAAAGCAGCCATTTAAACTATCTCTCAGACAGTATAACTCAAACTCGAGAATTATTTAATAATGATAATAACAATAAGGTCTTATTTATCCAGGGTAGCCTCTTCAGTGTTGCCACTGCTCTACCAGAGGGCCCTGCCATTAATATTACCCCAGCGTTGCCAGGTACCCATTTATACACCTGGGTCGAGAGGGACATTGTGGGTAAAAACATCTTGTCCAAGGACGTAAGCACTGGGAGGGATTCGAACTCGGGTCCTGCGATTGGGAATCGAGAGTCTTATCCACTATGCCACAGCGCCCCCACTATGAGGTGGTAAAGATCTCGCCTTTTTTCTGAGATCATCTAAACGTGATCTAAAGGCAAACTACAACATAATACACGTTCTTTAGAACACGATTTGTTAACAGCACATGTTGCCGAGCGTAGGATGCTCTGGTCTAATTTCCTCTTCACTAAGTGGAGTTGATCCAATCCCTTTATCATATTTAGAGGACCGCTTCCTTTTCATACGCAGGCAACCGTTCCGCTGTTAAAGAACTGATAACGGGTTCTAGGACGTGAACCTAATCATAGTCCATACCGATGGCGCCGTGGATGTCGAGCGCGACGTCGAAGCTGAGGTCGTCGAGGTCCGTGATCCTGGTCGTCATCCTGCTCGCCCTCTTTCTGGACGAAACGTTGATGACCGTAGTCGGTATGCTTCTTTGTGTTTTTTTTTTTGTATGTGTGTGTGTGTGTGTGTGTGTGTGTGCGCGCGCGTTCTTTTCTTTTTGCATCAATAAATATCTCAATAATGTGGGTCAAACATGTCAAATATGGCCTAACGAATCAAAATTCTGTCACCCTAGAATGGCGCATCAAAAAAGTGAATCATGGACTGTGTGTTTGCTCTTACACTGCCATGGTTGTAACTCTCACATTGCGCAGATTCTTTCTTCTTCTTCTTTTTCTAGTTGAAGAAGAAATCTATCTAATATCGTATCATTCCTTGAAGGGATGGTAGCCATAAGAAAAGCAAGAAAACTATTCAAATTGTGTTTGACTTTAAGAGATTCCCGGAATATATTTAATCCTCAACTTATTTCGCGCTTATTGTTTCATGGCAAGACTTTCTGACTTCAGAGAGAAATTATTATGTTTATTAGCTCATTGAATTATGTCCTCTCAAACCACAGTTCCAATCATTCCGGATCTGTTCATGAAATCATATTGTGGAAATACGACTGCTGCCGGTGATTCATCCGCACACTATGGACCTCTCTACCAACCATACGGCCGCTCAGAGCTGGTGCCGCCGGCACGGCTCCAGGACTACTCCTGGTACGACGAGGACAATGCCGCCGAGATTTTGGAGGAATACTCCTGGTACGACCCACGCGAAAGGGATGCGGCAAATATCACTGGTCACCATGGCAACGGAGTGAACGTGTCGGTGATGAGAGCCAGGTTTGAGAGCGCGGAGCAGGAGGAGTGCAGCCAGCACGTAAACACTAAGACCGGATTGCTCCTGGCGTCCAAGTTCATGGTGCGGCTGGTCCTCAGTGCGCCGCTTGGAATGTTCACAGAATGGTGAGACGCCATCATGAATTATGATATTGTATAGGTCACGTATGCATAATGTATCTGTTTGGGTGACAAAATCTCGTATCTAAAAATGTCGAATGTTCAGCAGAGCGATCTCTCCCTCCGCCCCCCCCCCCAAAAAAAAAATAGAGCAACAACATGGCAGCCCAAGCACTTTATCAAATGGAATCGCCTTTCCTTTGACATGCTGTGGTGGCTTCCTTTTTTGGTAAGACAGCCAGGGTTTGGACGTGGCATCACTTAATTGATAAACCGACAATTAATCCAAAAAGAAATTTTCATCAAATTTTGAGATCCAAGGTCTTGGAACTCCAACGACATTATACAAGTATATATGTTTACATGTATACATACGCGCGCGCACACACACACACACACACACACACATATATATATATATATATATATATATACTCCTAGATGGGTCATTTGGAAGACATTTCCATTTGTTTTATATGCAAATTTTAAAATACATGTTCAATGGCAATTTACGCAATGGAGACACGAAAATTGTCTCCTTAATGACCAGTTGTCTCCCTAATGAAAACACTTCCCCCCAATATGTCTCCCTAAGGTGCCAACTAGGGATATATATATATATATATATATATATATATATATGTATAATTTCTAATGACTATAATGATAATCACTAGCAATGAATGAAAGATCAGAGGTCAAACTATCAGAGGTAAAGCTTTGGTAGGTTCATTAATTTACAAGGCTTAGATGTTTCATAATGTTAACGTGATTAAGGCAGTGCCATTGATCTCACCAATTTTGTATGAAAAACCATGCACACAATTCATATAGTGTAGACATGTAGCATAATGAATATGGTAAAGGCGACAGTAGATGTTTATAACCATGACTTACGACCACCAGATGGCATTTCGTATTCAACGTCTATGGAAATTTTAACCTCTGGTGACGAGCGGGTTAAACTATAATGA
The DNA here is from genome assembly GCF_040938485.1 of Diadema antillarum. Lineage (NCBI taxonomy): Eukaryota > Metazoa > Echinodermata > Echinoidea > Diadematoida > Diadematidae > Diadema > Diadema antillarum. The sequence continues at coordinate 185,544 of NW_027271175.1, forward strand.
ATTTGGCTCAGGAATGTATGTCAGCTGATGAAGGTCAACAAAAATCGTATTTGACTTTTCATTCTTTGATAAACATCATTCCATCGTTCTGCAAAGGCAGCTAGAAATGAGAGGGACAGGGAGAGTTCACTCAAATATTTATCATCTTAGGCAGTGGTAGGTAGGCTCAATTACTGAATACATGCATTTTCATTGTAATGTCGGCGTGTCTGAGAGAGTCAAATATAGTGTCAAGCAAATAGCAGAGGAATTAGTTAATTTCCAACCGAAAAAAAAGAGCAAAAAGTAGGTCAAGTTAATTGTCGAGGGCGATAATCCCAGATCAATTGATGACCAGGGCCCTGGTGCATAAAACGATGCAATCACACATACAGTAAAAGAATCGAATATAAGTCAGGTATCAGCCAATCACAGCTGAGTATTCAAAGATTTATGTTTGATTTCAGACTTATGTCCGATCTCGACCTTTATGCAACGGGGCCCAGAACACGTATTAGTTCCGTAATAGAATCAACTCTTGTCTTCAATAAACCAACCAGACACCTCTCTTTGAAGACAAAACCAGTTCTTTAAGTATCACTCTTTTCCAGCTCCCCCCCCCAAAAAAAAAAAAAAAAAAAAAGGAGAAGAAGCATTCAATGGAAATTTGAATTCAAACTTATGGGATACGGGATGCATATGATTATGTTTATCGTATTACTTCATACGGGCGAAAAAAAAATGATAGTGACACCTTGATTGCAGAGAAGAGCGTCAATAGTTACATTTTCGAGCTTTTTGTCGCCAGAAGTAGAGTTCAAACGATTCATCAAAACTGACAAACTTTCGAATGCCGTGATGTAATTACAACGTCATTCATTACATCTGAAAAATAAAGAAAAACAGATCCGTCCAAGTTACATCACTCTGGATTTTTCCGTCATTCATCATGGAAGTGCAAGTTTTAAGGCGTGGGATCATGGGAATTTTTTTTCTGACCGTTTAGGCGGGAAATTATTGGTAGCAGGCGATCATGACCAAATACTTCCTATTAGTTCCCCTCCCCCCCCCCCCAATTAGAGAGACAATGAGTGGACAAAGGAGGAAAAAAATGCCCGTGGTTATGAGGCCAGGCCAACGTCACTACGCTCCCATGTACGAGCTGAAAAGTAAATCTGCCTGAACCGTCACAGCGACCGATATATTGGAACTTTTCGGCAAACACTGCGGCGGCTTGACTTTTTAGAAACTGAGGCGTCCGCTACGTCAAGGCAAATTTTAATCAGTAACCGCCTAATCCCCAGGACAATTTAACAGTCACGTCCGCATGTGTATTCACGAAGGCATGACTGCTCAGGTAGCATGTTTTTTTCCTTTCCTTTCCTACTAGAGGAATACGTTAATAACACAGGAGAGGAGAGTATCCATCCAATGACACGTTTTTTCCTCTCTCATTTTTGTCTTTTTAAACTTTGACGTCAGGGACCTCAATTTCTAACCTGGTAGCGAAACGCGTTCACGAAATAAGTTCATTCATTAGCAGAGCAAGAGTACAACTCTCCCAGCAACCCATACGCTGTGACATGAAGTTTGCACTTCGTTCACGGCATTCAAATTACCATGAGGTATGGAATTTCCAAGTGACGTGAGAACGAAGAGCCTGTAAACATCTTGAACAAATTTTACTTGGCAAATTCTCCTCATCACGATTGGTCTGCGTATTAAATCCTGTATGTACATTTTGTTTACGTGATGTGTCAGTTATAGTCTGATGATGGGCAAATTCATATCGCGTTGTCATTGCTAACCTGATGTACCCAATATGTGTTTAGATATTTCTTTGCATATATATATATATATATATATATATATATATATATGCAAGAAATGTTGTGCCAACGTTTAAACTTCCTGGTCGTGGAGACATCATATAGGCGTAAGACAGTATATTTAGTATTCCACGGGAGACGTAGCTTCTTCTTCCTATTACCTTTATTTGGTGTTCGAGCTTTCGGTAAACAAAATGACAAATGTGCCACTGCCAATGATATTTATAACACGACTTACATGTATGTGAAATAACATAGCTACAAAGTACCATATCATGGCGTGTGTAAATATAAAGAGCACCCACAAGTCGCGTTAAATCACTGGCAGTGGCACATTTGTCATTTTGTTTGCTTGTATAAATCCTGATGAAGGCTGACACGGCCGAAAGCTCGAACACAAAATAAAGGAAATAGGAAAAAGAAGCTACGTCTCCCGTGGAATACTATACTATCTTACGCCTATATATATTTATATATTCATATGTACACTGATGAAGAACCGAGGCGGGCCGAAAATTTTGTTAATAAAAACCTTGTTGGAACTACAAATGGCGTCCTCGACACTCCTTCTTCTTCTTCTTCTTCTTCTTCTTCTTCTTCTTCTCTTCTTCTTCTTCTTCTTCTTCTTCTTCTTCTTCTTCTTCTTATAATAATAATAACATTCGAAGTCCAACACGTGGAAAATTCCAAGAGGTATATACATTTAAATGTATGTTATGCATTATATGTTATTATTGTGAAGATTTTTCTGGAAATACTGGTTATAATGGTATGCGAAAGTATGATACTCTGTAATGATCATTATCGGATCGGTGCCCGGTAAATATGCCAGAGGTGTTAATATAATGTATACATATTATACCTAAAAACCATCCTATTTCCTCCAATACGTAATCACACGATTTCCAAAATGCAAACGGTGTTCAAGCTGTAGAATGTATCAAATTACGTATGTGTGCGTGCAATGTTTGAAAAGAGATAAGAATCAAATAAATTCAAATAAACGAAGTATCAATTGAAATCACACTATAATCTTCTGTGACAAGGAATGAACTGATGAAGTGAGCACGATACAAGCTCTGACGAGATTCGTTCTCTGTTCTGTATCATAGGCAAGGTATATACTGGTATAGTGGCATTTGCCAGTTGTACACAGCGATGAATATTTTATAGTCTTGCGAAGGTCGCAGATGTATTATTTGCACTGATTGAATATTCGGCTTCGCAGGATTCGGAAATGCCAGACAAAATTGTGCATCGACACTGACGACATTGCTGCAGGCTTTGAAACTAGGTGGATCTTCATTTTGACAAATATTATAGTATATATCATATTTGATGTGTTAAAAATGTTCACTGCATGGTGTGCGTATGGGGTTAGCATGAAATAGGGGCGACTAGATTAACACTCAATAAAACTACCGGAATTATATTTTGTGATTTGTTTCATTTTGATCACGCACAGGATTGGTTATTTCTTCCCCCTCTTTGGCAGTACAATCATCTTGATTGGTTCGTGCTTGGGTGAGTCATATTCATTCATTACTGATCACAATCAAAGTAATGTAATTATCGTTATACTCAGGAGTAAATTATATACACATATACCTATCATATGCATACACATATACGTATACATATACATATACACATATATATATATATATATATATATATATATATATATATAGGTGTATATATATATATATATATATATACACATATACCTATCATATGCATACACATATACGTATACATATACATACACACACACACACACACACGCACATATATACATATATATATATATATATATATATATACGTATACATATATATATATATATACTTTATATACATACATATGCATACATATACACATATTTCACATTTGTATATCGTATAACATGGTTGGAACTGAAAGAGAGAGAGAGAGAGAGAGACCCATTGCAGCACATGATTTAAAGGGTGTGTACAGTTCTGGTCGAGGTGAAGATTTGGCTTTTAACGTTTTGTGAGATATTCAGAAACCACTCTATGAGATGTCAAAGAGCATGCAGTTCTAAGGGATATCAAAAGTTTATTCGATGAAAATCGGTTTTGAAATGGCTGAGATATCCAAAAACAAGGTGAAACAAAGAGATACTAATAAAGTTGGGGCATGTCGCCTTTTATTATTAGCACTTTTTTGGATATCTCAGCCATTTGAAAACCAATTTTCATCAAGTAAACGTTGAATCTTTCTTAAAATTACATGTTCTTTCATATTTCATGATAGGCTTTTCATTATCTCACTTAGAAATGTTCAAAACATGAATCCCTACCTCAACCAGTACTGTACAGTCCCTTTAAGTTGACTTCTTAAAGGGATGGTATAGTGTTAGTTGTGGTGGGGACTCAGGTTTTAACTTTTTGTGAGATTATTAGAAACCACATTAAAGAGCATACAATTCTATGAGGAATGAAAAGTTTATTACTTTATTTTTTAATATCTGAGCAATGTCAAAATTGATTTTTATCAAATAACTTTCAATTCCCTCTTAGGATTGCATGGTCTTCAATATTACTTTCTAATAATCTCGCAAAATGTTTAAGACCTGAATCTGCATCTCAACTAAAACTATACAATTCCTTTAAAGCAGATCTATACAATTATTTCAAAATATGTCACATATCTGTTACGAATCATTTAACGAATTTGATTTTGTTTGGAAGAGAAGTTTGAGTTTGCTATTTGTTTCCTCTGCTACTGGGCAAAAAAAAAAATCCTCCACAACAATGTGAGGTATTTTGCGGGTCCGGTGCACCGGTTAGACTTGTCAACAAAAGGTAGGTACGTATCTAGCCGAAGACCATATATACCCAACACAAATACAACCGCTGATGTATTTGTTCTGTGACCACGTGTTGTCGAAACCTTAAAACTTATGCACGCCTACATGATATTCAAGTTATCCTTCCAATCGTCATTCATAACTTTATTGTTATATACTCTGGAGTGTGTGTGTATGTGTGTGTATGTGTGTGTGTGTGTGTGTGTGCGCTTAACAGTATGAGCTTTGGGCACATCATGAAATGAAAGATTAAAAATTGCCGATTAATACGATTGCTATGCAGCAATATCGTTACGTCCAATATAAAGAGATGAGTTCATTTTGAATTACCGAAATGATTTCTTGATAGTTTTAAATCAATGGAATGTATCCTGAAAGAGAAAAAAATGTATTTGGAATATCTGATTTTGGGCAAGAGCTGCTAATTTTTTGGGAAAGATTTTGCCTCGAGTTCCTACTGTCTTTACTTTTGTAGTAAAAAATGGAGAGTGTTATCAACATGACTGATCGAATCGTATCACTTTTTAATCGTAACGCGATTTAACCAACATGGGACCAGGAGTCTTATAAGTCCCATTGACTTTGTATATAAATAGGCCTATGTTACCGATGGTACTAAAAGAGTTAACATTCAAATCCTGGATGGATATTGGAGTCTTTGTCGTAGGGTAATAAAAACTACCCAAGAAGATCTCAGGCTCGCTGCAATATCAGGGTGAAAGACAAATCTCATTGGGATTTCTTCCCCTTTGCTCTGGTCTTCGAATATTTGAACATCCAAAGCGGATCAATATTTGTCGTTGTGATAGGCACAAAGGATCCACTTGACAGGAGTAACCTCATATGTCTGCCCACGTCCTAAAAACAGACAGAGACAAGCAGACGGACAAAGACAAAAACCAAACCAACTTAATAAGATTGCGTTGGGGTTGAATACAGACATTATTTGGCGTGCACTAGCACAAAGTCCCTATATCGCCTTACATTTTTTGTTTGTTTTACTCTTGGTCTTTATCTGGAGTACTTTAGTAACTACAACTTACTTGGGTTTAGTTATTTCTGATGATTTTGGTCCCCGCAAAAGTGACCATCTCCCAAAAATCTCTCCAATATTTGTTTCAGCAAGTAACATTCTATGGTCCTGACTCATCTTGTTATGAATAATAAATATAAACGTGTACATGGAAATTGCGTACCTTAAGACAGTTACTTGTCCTCACACTACACTGAGCACTGGTATATGAATATATACTAGGATATACTCATATGCCAGATATGAGTGTATGAATGTATATTATATATTCATAGTACTCACAGAAACACGCGCACATACAAACATAGTGTACATACATTGTACAACATGCTACACAATTGGATGTACAAATACATTGTATGCTGTTCAAGACTTAAAGTCAATTTGTGCTCTTGCCACTTTCTATCTTTTTCTTTTTTGGGGGGAGGGGAGGGGGAGGGTGTGGGTGGGAGGTGTTATTTTTCAGTCTTGTGTATAGATAATGTCTGATTATGCAGCCTTATTATACTGACATTCAGTAAAATGTACATATAGTATCGGTTTTGGTTGGAAGTTGAAGTTTTTCGTTCATTTTTATCTATTTTTTGTTTGTTTTCTGTTTCCTTTACCCGGTGGATCAGACACAAGTTAACTGACAAGGGTTATCATAACTAACGTTAATATGCTATCACAGAATTGCGTCGGGATCAATTAACTCAAGAGGTTTTGACATCACTGAGTGATATGTCTCATTAAGTAAACGGTCTCATGGTCGCCTCGTATTCCTCACCGCTGTTTCTTGGGGAATAGGTCTCAAATCAATCTCTTATAGGTAAACATCTTTGTCTTGTCAATTCCGAAAAAGCATGACTACGATGTCCCGACAGTAAGCATGGTAAGGATCATGTTATTTGTATATATCTTTGGAGACGAACATGCTGAAAATTTAATATATGCATTCCAAATAGCGGGGACATCAAATTCTCCTGCATTCGTTTAGGGATGTAGGCACGTAAAGCAATGGAACATCCAAAGCTCCATACCTATACATAAACCACCAGCCTTCAGGAATAATGATTGCAACATTATGTATGATAACAATACATAATACTCCGACTGTTTACTGTTGTTCTTTCAGCATACGCCTTTGGCCAGTCATACGTCGTGTTTCTTATCGCCCGTCTATTGCACGGAGTGGCAGCCACCGCCATAGAAATTGCAGGTCAGATAAAGACTTAAATTAATGTCTCTGTTTGTCATATGTAATGAATTATATATAAACTGCATGTAATTATATAGACATACATACATACATACATACATACATACATACATACATACATGCATGTATCAGTACATCCATATGAGACTGCGTGTTATCATTGATCGTAATCGTTTCCTTAAACGATTGAAAACATAAACCTCTAGCAGCGGACCTGGGCTTCATCAATTGAGGGAATTTTCCCTTTTAAATTATTACTTCAACTGATTTTTCCTTCCAATCCGCACCATTCTGTAATTCGTCATTGAAATCTACCGTGACCTCTGCCATAAAGTGATCAGTATTACAATTCCTGATTCTGAAACACCTGTTTCTGTTGTACATCACAATGTATAGTAGCTGCTTGCACCTCTGACCACACCGCCACGCCCAATCATTATTCCAACAAACACCTCCCACCTGTATACAACCATCGCATAACCATTACAGGTGACACCGCCACAAGCGCCAACACCACAACCAGCACCACTGTTAATGTCCCCGCCACAACCAACATCACATTAACACCACCACGAACATCAATAGTGCTACCACTGTCTCATACCACTAATAGTTCTTCCGCCACTAATAGTGTTAGCCACTACTATCCAGCAGTACAGCATCACCACTAAAGTCACCATACCTTTTTCTACATGCTATCATCCATATTTCCATTACTATCGCCACCATGATTGCTACCATCAAACCAACAACTATACCACCTTCACCACCAACGTCACCAACCACTTATAACCGCTACCACCATCATCACTTCTACGATCACCAACCACCACTACCACGACACTCGAGCTCTTAACAAGGCCTAACACCACCACAATCATCATCACTTACACAATCACATATTTCAACCACCGCCACCACTATCATTTCTTTCTAATACAGCTACCATTATCACGTGACTGTAATACTCAATAACCTCCAGAGCCGCTAAAAATCGTCAGCATATAGAGCATTAGCAACACGCTTAAACCTCCATTCCGTTCTTGCCATTTGGCGTCGCAGGAGAAAAGGGGATTCGAGCCTTGTAACCTCTTGATGTGACATGCAAAGAAAATGTTGTTTTTTTTTCCTCCATTGCATGCACTGCGTGACGTTTCATTCCACTGTAACAGAAAACGATTGCCTTTCATGTTAGCAGCCAATGTCAAGAGTATTGCGTTTTGTCAGCTAGTCTGTAATGCCCATCAATAAGAGGGGGGGGGGGGGGGGGGGAGGAAGAGAGACTTAACGACGCGCCCACTACGCTTTGCGACTGGATTTACAAAAGAACTGTTTGTATACACTTAAGAAATACTTCTCCTTTTTTCCTTTCTTTGAGCACATACACACTTTCCCCTCACACACAGGGCGTTGCAGCCGTTGTTGTTAATGTGATACGTAAACATTATTTAAATTATATACACAGTGGTTTTTGTATACATGTACATAACGAGAATATATGTATTTTGTGTGATATTCATTATGTAAGTACACATCAAATAGATTCTTTAATTACCTATTTACACTTATTTTGCACAGGTATTCATGTAACCTGTGTCTCGATGCCTTTAGTTATACTAAGGAGGTACTAAAACGAGCTCACCTACAGCCGTCTTATATAGTATATTCCGGAATGTGTAATACTTATGTGCATAATAATATGTCTAAGAGGAAAATCGTCAATAGAACTTGCATAGTTGAATCAAGAAAAGGTACACTATATAATATCATGCCTATAGTGTCAGAGTGTCGATATTTCGATCGATCTCGTCGTATTTTATAATAATGGGATTGTTACCACGTGGTAGACCACTGCCACATGGCGGACAACGTGATAAAGAAATATGCCAAACATGTCATTGTTTAACATATGTTTGCCCTCGGTGAATTAGTCAGTTGTAATATTTTAAAAGAATCCTCAAAGCTCAATCGGTCATCATTTTCTCTTGTTATTTATCTTTCAGTCCGATTTCTAGACAAGAATACTTCCACTTGCATCACATATAGCTTATGCTTAGACGCCTTTTTCCATGAATTACTCTCTTGGGCACTTTTGAGTAATCTATATCCAGATTTTTCATATGGTTCGTAGGATGAGGGGAAAAAAGAGGCCGTTAGTTTCCTCTTGAAACTGCTATGAACAGTTATTGCATAGTCGTAGGTATAGTAGTGGTGGATACACGGTATAGAGTTATATTTTTTCTTCCATCTCAAAATTTAGTTGTTGTCCGAATCATGCTTATATACGATGTTCTTTTTTTTCTATTCTATGTCGTACTAATTTGTATTTGTGTCCTGTTTTTATGTTTATTTGTGCTTTTATTCATGTTTGTCTTTTCTGTTCTGTCTGTGATGTTTTGAATTACTTTATATTATCCTTTTGTAAGTTTTTGCGCCGATTGTACGAGTTGTCCACAGTGTACAAGCTCTGCTTTTTGGTGGACCCCTCATTTCTTTTTTTCCCCCTTCAGAACATGGATAATTAACGACTTAGGTTTGAAACTACTGTATATATACATGTACATGCTTTTGATTTTTTTCTACTGCTAATTTTCATCGCAAAGTCAACTATTGCGTACTCAAGATCATGTGTAATCTTCGTGTATCATGTTATGTTCTGTGGAAAAAAATCATTGAAATGAAATTCTCTGACGTTCGCAAGTCTTCTATCGGATTGCTCACTATAGATGAAGAAGGTTGGTTTGGTTTGGATTGGTTTTATTCCCGTCATAAAAAGGCATACAAATGAAATAACTTTGCAAATATACAGAGTTTACAGAAATGCAATGTTATACAAACATATACAAAAATGATATCATTAAACAATAAGAGTATAAATTTACAAACAGAGAACCTAAACAATGATAACAAAGACAAAGTAAATAAGTGAGATAGAGGAAAACGGATGGAAAACCCATATTCAGCGACACTGTTGTAGAGTCACTGGTCTTCCATGGGGACCAGAAGAAGAAGAAGAAGAAAAAGAAGAGAGAGAAAAAAAAAACACGATAGAAAAGAGGGAGGGGGGAGGGGTTATATCGTCTTGTTATAACAATAATGATATTCAATATTATCTTCTATTCAAATCAAGATCAATATAGAAATCAAAATAATCATTAATTATACAAACATCATACATAAAAATATTTGAATTGTTCATTAAAAAAACACACCATTGAGTCTTATTCAGTCTAATTCTCAAGGTATACGAGGAGAGCCTTGTATTCAGTATACTAGCCACCTCCTTGGTATAGCCTTGGTTATTATAGAGGATGTGCTTACGACCCACGTGCATTTATAGCTTGTCTTCTTACATAATGAATAGATTCAGTGGCGTGTATCAATCGCCAAGGCGTCTCACCTTCTTCACATTTCACACCTTTTTCGAATTGATCATGGTAGCAGCTCCATGAATTGATGATACTTCTTCGAGTTTACGATGTAATTGCACCCTGTTAGTGAGTAGCGAAGAATCAATATACGCGTTTATGGGTCGTTAACTCGTAGGGCTTCTTGAATTCGGTCGCCGTGCACTTTTACAATTCGAGACCCCGATGTCATTCGTCTTTTGCCCGCTAACTGTTGGACTCCAGCGACGTTAATTGATTTCAAATGGTACCGCCGGGTGTGATATTGCATTTGCCGTCATGGTTAAGCTACGCTGAATTGAATGTTTGTCAGTAATGGCCAGAAAGTAGCGTGCCCTCATCCTTTGACAGATTTCAAACGATTCTCGTGTTCCAGATTTTATGCCCATTCGCGTCATCACCAAAACGTTTAAGTGCCTTTCTTAATCGGTCGATGACAAATTGGGGTGTCTTCACCCTTAAATATCAAGTACTTGTTAGGTATCATGATTTATTGGAGAGAATATACAGTATTGTTTTTCCTCATCAATACATAATTTTCAAAAGCTTTCAAGCATGCCGAAGCTGTTTCTACAAATGAATATGGCGACGAAACACACACACACACTCAAATTATATATATATATATATATATATATATATATATATATATATATATATATATATATATATGTATATATATATATATAACCCCTCTTGTCTATGTCATCTAAAATAACAGAGGTGTAAAATCATTATTTCAGTGCATCATAAAATGATAGTACTTTGTTCTCCCTAATGACGTAATGGCGTACAAAGCAGTTGCCCTTGGCTCTACTGGAGGCGAATCAAATCTAGTCTTGCTTTGTGGAAAAAAAAATCACTCGGAAATTTAAACAACAACAAAACAACAACAACAGCAATAACAACAATATATAATAACAATCACAACCCTTCGCTGACTAACAAATGTAAAAGACTTTTTTTTTTCTGTAAGCTTCAATATCTTGTACATTTCATAAGAAATGTAACTTCATAAAAAGACTTTCTGATATCTCTTCCTTTCGCCATTCTCGTGAGCAAAAGCTATGTTAAATTGTAGTTTTTTTGGTAGATTCTTTTTCGTCTACACACACACGCACACGCGCACATACACACGCACACACACACAGTACACACATTTTGTCTCATATCTTTTCTCTTTCTTTACAACCCTCTCTCAAACGCACGAACACACACATAATTCTCATATCACTTCTTTTCTCCATCTTCCTCCTTTGTGTATCTCTCCCTCACAAAATGTCATTATATCACAATATCATTTCTCTTTATCTACCTCCCTCTCTCTCTCTAAATGTCTCTATCTCTTCCTCTCTACGACATACCTCTCCCTCACACAAACACAAACACATTCTCTCATATTACATCTTTTCTCTGCCTTCATATCTCTCTATCTGTCTCTTTCTCTACCTCTCTTTCTCTCCATATATATCTCCCTCTCACACCGAAACATTATTTCTCTATACCTTGATATCTCTCTGAATTTTTTTTTCTCTCTCTCTACCTCACTACCTGGTCTTTCTGTCTCTATATCTCCCCCTCACTAAAGCACATCATTTCTCACATTTTACATCTATATCTCTGCCTTCATATCTCTCTATAAACCTGTCTTCTTCTCTACCTCTCTTTCTGTCTC